>NC_044338.1:12831869-13148781 GCF_007399415.2 Gopherus evgoodei
ACGCTCCTATTACCCTCCACCCCCATCCCAATGTTTCACACTTGCTGTCTGGTCACCCTAGCTGGAGGGGTCTCTGGGGTGCTCACTGGTGTGCCTTCTCGGTGGGGGGGGCTGGCACAGCAGGGAATGGCCTTGCCAGTCTGGGACCACGGCAGCCGCCCCTGCTGGTGGAGGACTGCTTAGGACCGCCGCCGCTGCTGCTGGTGGGAGACAGCCCTGCCAGGTTGGGACTGACGCACTGCTGCTGGCAGGGGGCGGCCCAGGACCACTGCTGTTGTGGGGGCAGTGCAGCTGACCCCGGGGCCACCCAAGCTGCTCCAACGACCCTGGGCTCAGTCGTACTTGCCAGCTGCAGAAGTCACGGAGGTCCTGGGAAGTCACGGAATCTGTGACAGACTCACAGCCTTACTCATAAGCCACTGAGAGTAAAGTTAGCACCCAACTTGTTCTCCAGCATCAGGACCTGAAAGGCGGCAACTCCACGTGCCCTCTTCTCTTAGGGTCTTGCTCTTAGGTGGGATGCTGCACACTATGAGGCCACCTCTGCCAACCCTTAATGATCTAGACAGGTGACCCAACATGCAGTGTTGTGTTTTAAGAACAGTTAACCTTTTATCAGTGCAAAGGACTGAAATATGAATGGATCTCAGGAGCCTGGATCAACAGACTAGATATCAAGTTAGCATTGCTATTCTTTTCCAGTGTGGCATGCAGGGTACTTGTAGCCGAGCTGGTCCCAGGATATAGAGACAACTTACCCACTTTGTCATTCTTTTTCAGGCCCAGATTCCATAATCGTGGAGTAATAATACCAAACAGGCAGAGCGATGCCCTGTAACTTCTCTGTTGGTTGGAGCAAGTCTCCAGATTTCTGCCTGCAATCCTATGTGCACATCTGCTCCCAGTTTGATGACGAGGAAGAAGAAAGTTATGTTTCTTTTGTGAATACAGTGTTTCCAGATTTTATTCATTTTTCAAATTTTTTTCAATTATCTGTTCACCCCTGCCTCCACCTTCCCTATAATACTATCAGATTTGGGATTCAACATCCTCATATTAATTTTTCCACATGGCATCTCTTTTTCTCTCTCTCTGGAATTCCATTTTATTCCTAATCATCTGCATTTTCAGTTTCCTTCCAAGGCTTTGCTGCTGGACCCTTTAGGGACTACACCCTACCCCAGCTTCTTTTTGTTTCAGTTGCTGAATCTAGGAGCTCACGTATTACCAAAATTACCACTATGGGTCTTGCAAACAACTTTTCAGGAGAGGTGACAAAAGCAGTGATTAGCTCAGTGTTTCTAAATGCTACACTTTAGATTGAACTAGGGGTATGAGATACACAGAATAGACCATCCATAGAGAACACAGATGTGGGGTTTTTTAAATGTGCTCAGCATGTCAACATTCTAAGCATAGGATTTTGATTGTTACTGCTAAGCCTCAGTGAGAGGGGGGGCTTGGTATTAACTATTGAAAGCAGGGGGCCTTGTAACTGCTATTGAAAGCAGATCTGCAGTGTTTGTAGTCTTTGTTATGAAAGATGTTTAGAGTAGTCAGCATTTTGCTAATCAGCCTATAGTGTCTTTCTGGCATTTAAAAAAAAAATTGTGTCATTAATTTTGAACAAAAATGTCAACTTTGCTCCACACCACTCGAGCTGCCAGTGCATTTGACTAGCAGTTTCAGTCCATATCTTCACCTCTGCTCTGCATCCTGAGTTAACGAGCTTCTACAATTAGGCCTATTATTATTGTAGGATATTTCTGGAAACCACTCAAAACACTGAAAGGAGTTGAACACCACCAGAAAAACACTCCTCAACCAAAAAACGATCGTTAAGAAATAGTAAGTTTGTGACCTTCATTTACAAAAGCAAGCGCTGTTAAGGTTCAACTGTCTAGTACAGGGGTAGGCAACCTATGGCATGTGTGAGCTGATTTTCAGTGGCGTTCACACTGCCCGGGTCCTGGTCACTGATCGAGGGGCTCTGCATTTTAATTTAATTTTAAATGAAGCTTCTCAAACATTTTTAAAAACTTATTTACTTTACATACAACAATAGTTTAGTTATATATTATAGACTTAGAGAAAGAGACCTTCTAAAAATGTTAAAATGTATTACTGGCACGCGAAACCTTAAATCAGAGTGAATAAATTAAGACTCGGCACACCATCTCTGAAAGGTTGCCGTCCCGGGTCTAGTACCTAGGGGCAATGAAATGCAGTAAAATAAAATTAAACATGTCCATGTTGTTGAATGTGCTAAATGCCCTTTCAAAGGTGTCCGAGTACCTGGTACATCAGTTTGGAAAAGAGTGTAGCAGGAAACATCAGTAAAGAGCTCCCCTCTCTGTCTCCAATGTGGGACAGAGTGCTACGCTCTGGCACTGCCATTCCATCAGAGCAAAAGAAATACCTTGCATTTAACTAAGTACCTTGTATTTAATTTGTTTTAAATGCTTCTGTGTCACTCGAGCAAGTAAAATTTTGAAAGACTAAAACAGAAAGAGAAAGAAAATAAAAAATCAGAATGAAAAAAAGAACTGAGATCTGAGTCTCTGATCAGTCCTATTTCACCACTGCCCCCTGCAGTGCCATACCCCCTAGCTCAAAATCACTCCACAGAAGTCCTTGCTCATCGTCTGTCCCAATCCCTGCAACTTCTGTTTTGACCTCCAGTTTCATTTCTGTTTTCTGCCATTTCCTTGTTGCTCATCACTGTGAAAAGGACTGATTTTTGAGCTGTTCCATCCAGAAAAAGTAGGACAGAGGATTAATCACATCCCAGAGACAGGCAGGTATATGAATGTAATAAACCAAAAAAAAATCACTCTTACAGGCACCTGGGCACCAGTGATGGATGCCATGCAAATGCTTGTGAAGATGAGATAAATAAGAAAAATATGGTTTGATAACATCCACCAAAGGCACTTTACTTGCAAAACTAGATTACCTGGGTTTTGTGCTGAGGCATGTAAGAGAAAAAAAAACCATAAAATAAATTCAGTTAGAATGCAGACAGGGATAATACTCAAGTGATTTACAATTTGGCCTCAGTCCTGACCCAACTGAACTCAATGGAGTTTTGGTATTGACTTAAGTGGGAGCAGGTCCCGTCACTTGATAACAGTACCTGGTTGCTGATCACCAGTCCACCTTTCACTTCGCGAAAGCCCTTTCCCACGCCATATTCCTGCAGGGAGACACTATCCTTGCAAGGGTTGTATCCATTCTACATAGCTGGTGTTGGGGCAGTGCAACACGTGTGGTCATACAAAGGTGCCTTCTTTACATGCCTCATCTTGTCATAAGAAAACTGTGTACTGGCTGTTTTGCCAACACAACAGCAGCCTCCCACCCCCAGGCCCAACATAAGGAAAACACCTTCCCAAAGAGCAGGAGGAGAGGAGAGGGGGGAATTGGAAAAGGGGCATAAATAGTGGGATTGAAAGAAGAGGGGGTGAATGGAAGAAGAGGCCAGACAACAAGAAAGGACAAATAAAGGAAAGAGAGTGATCCCAATGTGCAGAGAGGAAATGGAAAGAAGAAAGAACAAAATAACAAGGAAATAGATGAGAAAAAAATTATCTAAATAATCTGCTGGGGATCTGATGGCTAATTTCCCTCAGGATTCATTTGCGCCATTTCTAGTCTCTCCAAGGTCATGATACTGCAGATTGAGATGAAAACTGCATTGTAATGTAACTAACAAATAATGCAAATCGTAAAAAAAAAGTCTCAAGTAAAAGATTAAAAGAATGAAACAGAAAGCAGAAGAAACTGAATGGGGAAAAAAAGAGAACACATTGACTGTCTGGAGAGGGAAGGAGGAGAAAGCACCCCCCTTGGCTGCTGTATTATTTAATATTTAAAGCCAAGAAATAGATTGGGGGGGTGATTTCCTTGGCTTCCCACTGCTCTGAAATGAGTGACTGAAATCCTCAACCTCGGTTTTGGAAATACACACCGCTAAGCAAAATGTAAAAGTTGGCATCCAGGATGCCAATGCATATTTATATAAGTCCATGCCAGCAGCAGCACTGGTATTTCAGCTTGCACAGGTTAGCATCCAAGCAGGGGCGGCTGTAGACATTTTGCCACTCCAAGCAGGGTGGCATGCCGCAAGGGGCGCTCTGCCGGTCGTGCCTGCGGGAGGTCCACCGGAGCCGCCTGCCGACCTCCCGGCGACCGGCACAGCGCCCCCCGCAGCATGCCGCCCCAAGCACGCACTTGGCTGGGGCCTGGAGCCGCCCCTACATCCACGGACCATTCCCTTGTGCCTCAGCCTGCCTAAGAAAAGTCAAAAGGTTAAAAAGAGCCACTCCTCGGGAATAATTCCAGGTAATCAGCGAGACGCGGAACCTTACAAACTGTTCCTGCAATGTCCACAGCAAAGGGGATTAATGGAATTGCAGACACAGAGATGGAAAAGAACCTATTAAATTCCATATCAATCCTGCCATCCTTGTCGGACCAACAGATGGAGCAGACTCTTCCGGATTGATCCCTACCCACAATAGGTATAGAATTGAAAGCACTTTGCTTGGGTATATCTCCAGCTGGTGCAATTTTATTTATTTATTTTTGGAATGCAGAAGATTTTAAACGCCTACTAAATAATGAGCTGAGATTTCAGATGTCTGTCATTGAAATAAGCGGTGGTACCGTAGCCCTGGTGGTTCCAGGACAGTAAAGAGAAAAGGTGGGTGTGCTAAGGTATCACTTGTGAGGCAAGCTTCCCAGCCACACACAGCTCTGCTTCTAGGTAAGCTCAAAAGCTTCTGTTGTTCCAATAAATGACACTTCACCCACCTTGTCACTGAAACACTCATAGGAAACCCTTGTGTTGCTCCCCAGAAGGAATCATATGCCTTACAATTACCCCCCTGGCAGGGTGTTTGCCCCAACATACATAGGGTGACCAGACAACAAGTGTGAAAAATCAGGACAGCGGGTGGGGGGTAATAGGAGCCTATATAAGAAAAAGACTCAAAGATCAGGATTGTCCCTATAAAAACAGGACATCTGGTCACCCCAAACATGCATAATGCGGGAGTCTCTCCCCTGTACCCCATAGCGCCCCCCCCAAGTTGTCTCCCTACAAATGAGATAGACTCGATCTCACTCCCTCTGCAGATCTCTCCCACTTTTTAGCCTTGCAGAGGCTGACGCATTAACCAGAGGCAGCCTGGAGGCGGACGGAGAAGAGAACAGCCAGGCGGGGGGGGGCGGGGATTGGAGCTGGGAGGGACCCTCCGGAGCATTTCCAGGCTTGGTTCGGCCCCTCCCCGGGGTGCCGGTGGCATGAAAAAGCAGCCGGGCTCGGGCCAGCGAGGCGAGCAGCGCTGGTGCTTTGCAGCAAAGCAGGTGAGCAGGGCTGGGAGCGACCGGGGCGCGTCGGGTTACAGCGGATCTGTCCCTGTTCCTTATTCCGGGCAGGGCAATTGCCTTCCGCCTTGTGTAACCCGGCCCGAGCCAGCCCCTGTGCTGCGTGCGGGCACTGATGGTGCAGCTTTCCTTCTGTGCTGTGCTCCAGCCTGGTTTAGAGGAAACACATTGCAGCGCCGTACCCCAAAGCTGCACACTGCCCCGCCCGGCTGAGGGGAAGAATCAGCGGCTTCTTGTCTTGCAGGTTGCACACGTTGCTGAGGTTTCGGGAGGAGAGAGGAGAAAAACTCATCCGACATGGCATCTGAGGTGAGTGTGAGCTTTGATGCATCATCAGGAGCTGTCCCCTAATTAGCAGTTGTCTGTCATGGGAGCTGCTCCAAAGGGAAAGTAAATTCTTCTGGAGTAAGTGTGAGTCAAGAATATTGCAGACCTCCATTTATTTGAGGGTTTCTTCCCATTTCCAAGACTCATTCTTTTAGGTGGCTGTCGCTCTCCTGTTTATCACTCTTTGGACACCCACTTGTAGAGTTGCTTCCCCAAGACGCTTCTCTATACAAATGCTGCATTCTCAGCACTGGCCCCGGTTAGCAAAATCTGACCAGTTCCCATAGCGGTTCATGCTTTCCATTTTCAAAAATTGCTAGCACCAGTCTTCTTGGCCTTATCTGCTATTGTGCACTGTTGTTATCACTTTTCTGATAAGCGTCTCTCACCTGTCAAAATTTGCCAGCCTTGCTCTTTCCATAGTCCAACCGGCAGCAAATTTTGACTGCGGGAGAAGCCCCTACAAAATATATTATGAAATTCTGTGACCTCTAAAAGATGAGAGAAACTGTTTGCATGTTCACAGCTAGACTTTTTTTTTTAAATCATTTGCAGTAAAGGTTCAGTTACCTCAATTGTCTGTTTATGCCTAACAATATGTGGAGAACCTGAAACAAAACACATAGATATGTCTTTCCGCATTCCCCAGTCCAAATGCTTCTATGGTCTCATGCTGATCTCCAGATTTCGTCCCCCTTCACTTGTCCTTAGTACAGATTTGATGAGGAAACAATCATATCTACTCTAAAGTTCTGCAGAGATCAGGCTGTGTAATTGTATAGGTTTGACAGGCAAAATGCCATTCACTTGAAACAGCAGAGGAAATCAAAATGATGCCAAAATCTAGGTGGTAGCAAAGCTGAGACTGTGCAGAATTTGACTGACAAAATTTAGAATTAAAAATGGCTGTATTAACAAAGCTGCCCTGACAATAAATTTTTTAAAATCTCCAACTATAGGCCCTAATTCTACAGTCTTGAGGGTAAAACTCCCCAGGACTTCACTAAGTGTATTGCCCCCGTAGGGACTGTAAGATACATCCCAGGAACAATCTTTGTTCATCAGGGATTGGTAGATCTGTGGAGACAGTCCTTGGGGAAAGACTTGCTTAACAATGACCCCGCTAGCTGATGAAATAGTGGCACTGATTAACTTGAAACTGGGTCCTATCCAGTCCTCTGCCAGAGAAGGTGGCTGTGATTCCTGGCCTGCAGAGAGAGTAGAAGGGGTGTGAGAAATGTATTAGATGGGCACAAGTATCCATTTAAACTCTGCTACAGGCACTTCCTGTAAATGGTTCCCATTTGCTCCTCTGTCTGCTAATATCTGCTTTGGAAACTTTCTTTTTGAATCTGTTAGGCCAAAACATGGAGTTTTTACACAAACAGACATCCTATTTGATGTCAGTGGGAGTTTTGCCTGTGTAAGGACTTCAGGGGTGTGTCCATCTGTGTAAACAAGTGACATGGGACCAAGGGGACACATGTTTCTGTTTGCTAATGAAGCAATGCCGTTGTACAAATGCATGGTGAAATAGGTCACATGCAGGTTTACGCATTTGAGTGGCTTAAAGTGTGTTCGCTTCACAAAGGTGCCCATGAAGAATATTGTAATGCCACACTCCAATGTCAAATTAATCAATGCAGTAGATTTACACCAGGGTAAATTTTGACTCATTTGACTTATTCTGTAAATGCAGTGTAACTGCGTTTAACAAACCAAAACCTGTCCTTGAAAGTTAAAACAGCAGGCTTGATTCTCCTGCCGCTTACACTGTTTTTATCCTGGTGTAACACCACTGCAGTAAATGAAGTTATTCCTGCTTCACACTAGTATAAGTGAGGAGAGACTCTGGCACAATGTGAACTTAAAATACTTTATAATTCCAGAAGTGTTTTTAATAGAGGTAGCTTGTATCTGCCCACAGCTCCCTCTCACTTAAAACCCCTCCCCTGATTTTTATTCTTTATAACAAACATGTCATTATTTGTTCAAAACACTGGAAAAGTGCTAGTCTTTGCTATGTCCTTTGCTGACCAATTATTTTGCTCTAAAAGGATGTCAGAGCTTTCAACTGCTTTAAAAGAGAGGTCAACGCTGGTTGTGTGTCACATGCCCTTATACTCACTTTGAAAAATGAGGACATAAAGATGCCATACTTGTGTTAGGGGCAAAGTACAGTTGGTTAGGGGCCGTGATTCAGCAGTAACGGTTCAGTAGCTAGACACTAATGACAAAAACAAACTGCCCATCTCTGGAACGGCATGCAAGAGTCCTGGCATTCTGAATATGACGTCAGCCTTTTTCTGGTCTGTGCTCTCATGATGATTCAAAGGCTGTATTGCTTATTATCTGAGCATGGGCCACATTCTGCTCTTAGATGAATACTGGCAGTTCCCATTCACCGCAATTCAGAGGTGACCTATAATTATTTGCATTGCGGTAGTGCCTAGGACCCCAGTGTGCTACGTGTCAACACAGAACAAAAAGATAACCCCTTTCCCAAGAAGTTTACAATCTAAATACAAGACAAGAGACAACAAGTGGCTACAGACAGATGGATGGGGGACCACAAGGAAATAGTGGACAGCGTGGTAGGCAGTGACCTTAGCACACCAGCTGCCAAACTGTAGTCAAGTTTTTTGTAGGTGATTACAAACTGGTAAATGTACCTAAGGGAGATGGACTCATGATAAGGGCCTGGGAGAGAGAGATGTAACAGGAGAAGCTACGGACAGAGGGTTTCAATGTATACGTTTAAAGCAGGACCTCCTTGCTCCCTTTTGTCCTGGCTTCTCTCTGCACAGGTTACAGCAGTGTAAACTCGCTTACAACACCTTTGACGTTACCGCCAAAGTTGGCCTGTTGACTTCAATGGAAGTCAGTGTAATAGGCCAAATTAATTGACAGAGTTGTACTCACTTACACCAGGTCTCAATTTGTTCCTTCTATTCTGGTAGATTCAGGGATGCTGCCCCTCAGGATTAATACTCATCCCAAGGAGTGTTTCTTTGAAGGTTCTTTCAGATTTACTAGTATGTCCTTTTAAGCTGCATTTTTAAAAAAACTTCCTTTTCCGTAGGGGGATAAACTTTGGGGAGGAAGATTTGTAGGAGGCACTGATCCCATCATGGAGGCTCTCAACTCTTCCATGGCTTATGACCAGCGGTTGTCGGAAGTTGACATCCGAGGGAGCATGGCTTATGCCAAGGCTTTGGAGAAGTCTGGGATTCTAACCAAGGGCGATTTGGAGAAGATTCTGAGTGGATTAGAAAAGGTATGTATTTGCTTGAGCACAGGGTGTGGTAAAAAGCTGTCAGGCATTGCCACAAGGTACCCACTCTGACTTGAAGCTTTCGCCACTGCTACTTGGCTGTTGATCTTCCTCTTTTCAGGTAGTCTGCATTGTAATCTTCCTGATTCAAGAAAACCATGTTTAAGTCCCATTATTTAAAAGTAGGCACATTACGTGCTTCCCTGAACAGGGATGGTGTCTTGAATCATGTCTTTGATTATAAAGTTGGGGGTCCAGCATCTGTCCTGACCCTTGGCTTATCTCTGCTTCCCGTTCAGGTGTACGCACTCTAACCCATGTTGTGCTTAGCCTGCTTCATGCCCCCAAACAGTTGCCTGGTGGAGATCTCCCATTTTAGTGTCTCTGTTTCTGCAGGCAGAAACACATAATCAAGCACAACAAATCTGTAAGCCCACTCCAAACCCCTGCCATTTCCGACTCTGAAAGATTTGTCGTTTCTGTGGATAGCTATAGCACCACAATATCTGGAGGTATTACAAAAGTGAATGATTTCCCAAAGAGGCAACTCATGTTCATGAGTCTATCCTTTATTTGCTCTTCACTTCAAAAAGAGGAGGGTTTTTGTTTTACTGATTTCTGTAGCATGCCTGCACCATTCTGTTTTTGGGGAAATGGCAGTGTATGTCTTGGGACTACTTGGATATGTTTAGATCCCTGGAATCCTGAAGAGTAACACGTTCTAATGGCATGAACACAGGCCAGGGAGCCAGGAACTCTAGTTCTAATGTTGTCTGACATTGGCTTGCTCTTGTGACCTTCGGAAAACTCACTTAATCTCTCAACCTGCATTCCCCCCCCCATCTGTGAATGGCTTGCGCTATATGTGTGTTAAAGATAGGAGCCTGTGTGTAGAGAAAGTCCCATATTTAAGATCAACAGCCTCAATAGCATCTGTTTAAGATGTGCTTAGATCTAGAAGAAAAAGAACCATGTTTAATATAATAAATGTTGGCTGGTAGCCTGTGACCCCAGGTAATATGGCAGGAATGTGGGTTCTGAAAGTCTTCTACAAATGTTATTAAAGGCCGTTATAGAAGCTGAGACACCCTGCTGAGGTGCATTCAGTGCAAACCCCCTTCCCGGAACAAACAGTACTCAGGAATTGTTTTTCAGTAGAAATTGGGAACGGTCTCTTTGAGCTGACGCACAGGATGCTCTTGTGTCTGGCTGTCTGAATTAAATCACCATATTGTGTAGGGGTAAAGAGAAAAGTCAGCAGATAAGCCAGGGGAATTCGTCTCTGTTAATCCATTGTTGCTGATTACACATTGTGAACAATGGGGAAATCCATACTGTGTTTACGTATGAAAATGTTGGTGGGTTGTATTGCTGGTTGACTTTTCAACTCACTTTGTCAAGTGCATTTTTAACCTCCCATGTCGTAAAGGTTAGTAGCTAGAGATGGAAGAACAGATTCATGGAGCGCATCCCCCGGAAAGTGCAACATATATTCCTGCACCCTGAAGGAGGGTGTGGCATTGATCTGATGCAATTTTAATGAGACTTAAGATGTATTTCTAATCTGACAGCAAGAGTCTCTTAATAATGCTTTGCACTTTTTAGTTCCTGATTTTGATCTCTTGTGCACCATTATGTAAGTTCAGTGATTTCAGTCAAGTTATTTAATCGCACTAGTTTGAGATCAGGATGACGCCCCAGTTACTAGATCCAAGGATTGCAAAACATTTTACAAACCTGCCTAAATCAAGCCTCCAACACCGTTGGGCAGTAAAGAAGCGTCATTAACCACTGACCGGTGTCTTTTGCTGATGTAGATTTCTGAAGAATGGTCCAGGGGAGCCTTTGTGGTGAACAAAAGTGATGAGGATATCCACACTGCCAACGAACGCAGACTAAAGGTCCAGTTCCTCTAATTTCCTGATAACTTCCAAGTCATGCCTCTGATCAGTCTGGCAGTAGTAAAATAAGTCTTCTCCCCTTAAATACTTTGATCTGTTTCCTTTTTAGGCTACATCCCTATTGAGAGAATTAAAAATATGTTGCAATGTCAAAACTCTTATTTATACATTTGGTGGCGTATATTTTTCCCCCCATCTTATTTTGTATTCAGAGTGAGAGAAGGCTGTCCCAAAATATTACTAGGAGAAGACTTGACCAGACCTGGCCCAAAGCAGCCTTGGGCCCTGATCCTACTTATGGATGTTAACCACATGCTTAACATATTATTAGTTACTACTGAATATGTATAGTCTGGTGGTGCTGAAAGGCCCTCATGGGGATTATTTATATGGCAATTGCATGTAGGGCCCCTGATCAGGGCCCCATTGTGGACCAAGCACTGTACTAGCACATAACAAAACTGACTGCCCTGAATTGCATGGCTCCAGTGTATTATTTGCTTGCATAAAGTTAAGCATTTGCATCAGCGTTTGTGAATCCAGGCCTTGACTTTTAAGGGCAGGTGAGGTCTGCTTTCTCTGCAGTCCTTATCGTTTCAATACTGCTAACACTGCTGGAAATTCTTCTCTTGCCCTCAGGAGCTGATTGGGGATGTAGCTGGGAAGTTGCACACCGGACGAAGCCGGAATGATCAAGTATGGCAAGAATTGCCTCGTGTCGTTCAGTACTTGCTTTGTCTCCTTTATTTCCTTCTACCTCCTTTCCCTTTTCTTAATTGACATCCACAACATGCTCCCTTGGGAATTAGTCACTGCGGGTGTGCAGCTCATCTAGTGGCCCATGAGTGGTGGGTTGACAGAATGAGCACAGTTGCTGAGCAATGGTATTGGGTACAAACACAAATTGAACTCCATTTCTTTTGGCCAAGACGGTGCAGCCAGACTCTTGCACAGCGTTCCTTTGGAACTCAGTAGTAGCTCTGTGCAAAAGAGAAAACCCAAGGTGCTTCAAGACTCTTTCAGACAAGTTGCAGCCGTTCCATGGCAGGCACCTGGACTGAACATCATTCCTGCGTGAACTTAATCGTCCAAAGCAAGAACAGAACTCGGGACTCAGTCCCAACCACTTGAGCTGAAGGTGAACCCAAGATAGCTGTGGTATTAGTCATAGTCTGATCTATTTTCTGCAGCCACTAAAGGGTGATCCTCTCACACACACTTGAGCAGGTTAGAAGTGCTGCTAAACAGAGGGAGTGGCGCACATATGCACTGCTTTGGAAGGCATCTAGCTGTCTGCTGAAGACTCTGGGATCTAGTAGCCCTGAGAGAAACTTGCATTTTCCCAGCGAGGGGGTTATGTTTGTGTAACTGCACTGTAGGTTATGTTTGCATTTCTGAGGGACTTTAGAGTCCCAAGTCTAGCCCATAGACACGGGGATCTTTCTTTATAGCTCACACGTGTGTGGTCCGGCAATTAAATGTGAAGAGCTTTGCAGTTACCAAAGCTGTTGCTATGGTTAGGCAAACACCTGCAGTTAATTTTCACACTTCTGCTTTGACCTCTATCAGTTTTTCTAACTTTTTTGGTCACTGTTAATTTTATAGTCCCAGTATATTCCATTTTATCACCATTACTCAGCAGTACTGACTCCTCGTCCTTTTCAACTCAGAGCTTCAGATGTTAGTCCAGGCTGCTGACTATTGCAGTAATTTCATTTGGCAAGCCGTATTCTTGACCTTAGGGACAAATATTGTGTTTTCATCTGATCGACTAAAATATCGAGTCCATAACTTTTCCCAGACTTATTCTCCACCCCCCACCTTCTAGTTCTTTTTTTTCCCTAGATAATTTTGTTTTTCACTTCTCTGTCTATGGGCCTGATCCAGCACCCATTGAAATTAATGCAGTCTTTCCAATGGCTTCGCTTCAGCACTGGATCTGGTCCTGTGTGTCTGAGCACGGAGTACAGGTTTCCCAGAAAAAAGCTTAGGGTTATCTGTGAGCTTTTGGCTTCTGACAGGTAGACGGACCAGACCTCTAAGCTTTGGGCTGCTTGATGTTATATTTTGAGTCCCTTGATGCTTGTATTAGCTTATGTGATTATTTTCCCTTCTATGTTTGTCTTCTGCAGTGGCTGGGACCTGGTCCTAACATCAGCGGGAGTTACAGGTTCATAGACCTTCTGTTAAGGGAACCACTGATGGGGCATGGGCCAGAGCCCATTGAGGTTAATGGAAAAACTCCCATTGGCTTTGGATCAGGCCCCTGGAGAGCAAACTCAAATATAGTGAAACTCCCATTTAATGATTAATTATATTGAAAGCCCTGAATTGCTTGAATGGCATGCGTAAGGCACTGTGAAGTTGTTTTCACTATTGAAAGCATGTGTGTGTGTGGGGGGGAGGTGGGGTTGACTTTGTTATCCAGTTCCCCAAGCTGGCAAAAGTCAAATGACCTGGTGAGTATTGTTTGGTCACAATGTACATCATGCTCTATCGTGACTGACTGGGGATCTCTTGCAGGTTGTGACTGACTTGAGACTCTATATGCGAAATTCCTGCTCTGTCCTGTCTGCTCACCTGTTGCAGTTTATCAAGACTCTGGTGGAACGGGCTGCTGCGTAAGTCCTTATTTTTCCAAGTCCACGCTATGAAACGAAACGCTGTGGAATCTCTTGGGGAAGCTGCTTGTGTGCTGTGATGTTAAAAATTCTGGGCCAGGTCCTTATGTAGCTTAAATCAGCAACACTCCTTTGAAGTCAGTGGTGTTCTTTCCATTAAACTCATAGTGTCCATGTACAGTCAGGCAAAGTGCATGCAGCTGCAGCTGATGGTCCGGGTAATAGGATTGGCCCCTTCTTTTCTCTCAGGGAATGGCTGGCCTGCTGCATGGAGACTTCCTCTTATCCCAGATGTATCCTGGCAACAAATCATGTTGAAGAGGCTAAAACTTAATTTTAATAAAGCAAAATCAAATAGAGGCAGCTGGGACTGCTCAACCTTTCCAGATTGTAACGATTAACAACAGTAATGACTGTAGCAGCTGACTAAACTACAGTGATCCAAACAATTTATCATAGACTGATGAGCCTTCATTACAGGATACTTTAATGTCACAGTTCTCTTCATAGCTACCAAATATGAGGATAAATAACTACTATACAACATAGGGTTTGTACTACCCTAAACCAATAATGGTACAAAAGCATCTTGAAAGCCTAGTGGAGTATGCACTGGACTGGGAATTTCTGAGTTCTAATCCTGGCTCTGACAATTGGTTCATGGATTTAAGGCCAGAAGGGACCATTGTGATTATCCCTATAGAACACGAGTCAAACAACCTCCCCCAGTTATTTCTGCATCAAGCCCATAGCTTCTGTTTGAGCTACTGCATCTGTTATTAAATGGTTATTGTGCTCGGTACTTCCTGGCTTATTGTGAGCCTCCAGCACATAATTTGCAGGTTGTTGGATTTGCTAGACTCTTTTGAACTGTAGATCAGCTGTCTCCCTTTTCTCCCTCCTCTCTTACTTCTTATTGCAGAGAAACTGATGTGATCTTTCCTGGCTATACTCATCTGCAAAGAGCTCAGCCAATCCGGTGGAGCCACTTTTTACTCAGGTAACTTCGCAGGATCTGCTGTGACAATTTGTCCTTGGGGACTAGCTCATTGACCGCTATACATGCAGCCTTGTCTCCTTGTAACATCAGCACGTGGTGACGCAGAAGTCACCCCCAAAGCTAACCTAGGAAGCTGCTGTTTTGCAAGATGTCCGAGCTGGGATGGGTAGCACACCAAACTTCATGCTACCAGGAGCCCTATGCTGAGTTAACCTTCCTTAATGCTCTTCCTCGGTTGTGGGTGGGTTCGGAGAAGAAACACGGGCTGAGTGCATAAAATCCAAAGCTCTCCCTGCACAAACACCAGGCAGCCAAGCTCAGGAACTAAACTTAGAGTAGCTCATAGGCTCTGCCACAAAAGACCATAAGACCAACCCTAACAGCTCCATTTTAACCTGCACTTAGTTTACTAAGGTTCTGAGCCCACAGTCTACTTTGAGTAGATTTTGCAGAGAGCAGATGATTGAGGGGGCCATGAAAAAGAGGGCACCTGTCTCCCACTTAGAGGTGGTCCCTGTAGGCCAGCGTTGCAGCTCACTGGAGGGGGAAGCATGGGGAAGCTTGCACTGCTGCTGGCCTTTCCATCTCTTCACTGACAAAGCACCTCTCACCCTAGTGTCTGGGCACCATGCTTTCCATACCAACGGTACCATGGGCTCTGTGATCTGCTGATAAATAAGATTCTGGTCTCCAGAGTTGACAACCTGGCACTCCTTACCACAGTTACATTCCACTTTAGAGAGGAAAATGTGAAACAGGCTTCTTTCCTACCTGTCCTCTTCTTTTCCTTTTGTTTTTCTCCCCACAGTCATGCAGTTGCATTCACCCGCGATTCTGAGCGTCTGGGAGAAGTGAGGAGAAGGATCAATGTTTTGCCGTTGGGAAGGTAAAGCGTTCAGTTGTTTTGCTTGTTTTTTGTGTGGGAGGGTAACACTTGTGTATCTTACAGAGAAAACACATATGTGAGAGTTGAGGTCCTTCTACTCAGTGAGCCCAATGTGAGCTGTATGTGCTGATAGAGGAAGTTGTTGAGCTCTCAGTTGTAAATGGTATAGATGGCAAAGCTTATAACCTTCGTATGCAAGTAATATACCCCCCTCCGACACCCACTTTTGATAAATTCCTTCTGACTACCCTAATCATTGCTCTGCATCATCTACAGCTCTGTCTACATTGGAGGGATCCATCTGTGTGATATCCATTGATGGACTGTTAGCCTACCTGAGCCAATGTGGACTGAGAGCACTCAGACTGCTAGTGCTTCTCAGGTGTAATGTTGTGCCTTCAGCCCAGTGCCCCCTGGGAGGCAGATATTTCAGACATGGCTGTCTGGATTTGCAGAAGAGATCTCCAGTATCTGAAGGCTCTTCTGTTGAGTACAGGATCCTGCTCTAAACACTTCAAAATAGAAAACATGCCTTATTCACGTTGGTTGACTTTGGCCAGGAGCTACAAAATATACTACAGCTGCCCACATACAGTGTGCAATGGGGCAGTGCAGTAGAAAAAGCAGCCAGGTATCACCAGTCTTAAGACCGGCGTCTCTCGCCGCTTTCTGTAACTGGAGTTTGTGTTGTGGACACTGCTGCAGGTTTGTGAGTGTCAGAATGCAGGGTGTCATGCATGAAGTTTCTTTCTGCCTTGCAGCGGTGCTGTAGCTGGCAACCCACTGGGTATCGATCGAGAGTTTCTGCGTAAAGGTAAATTGTCTTCCCATTCACAGAACTGAGTTAGTGAGTGACAAGTCTGGGGATGGTAACAGGTTGACTGCTGCATCATAGACTAGATCACTTAAGCAAAATGCTGACTTCTGTAGGTACTACACCCTTTTCATGAGGTGGTAGGGGATTAATGCCCCCATCAGCCAAATACATTTAATGTACATTATGTGGAAAACAGGACAGGCTTTAGGAGATTAGATGCCCCTCACTATGGCTATTTCTGATATGTGGGTAGAAACTGCTTCCCAGATGGAGCACCGGAGCAGGGCAAGCCCTACTCCCCAGCAGGAGCTCAAGGACAGATTAAAACAGCTGGTGGGCTGGATCCAGCCCACAGGCCGTAGTTTGCCCATCCTGCTATAGAGGGTCTTCACCTCACTTCCCCTTGCTATGCTTTCTCCTTTCTCCACAGTAGCAGGGGACACGCAGCGAGTTCCCTGCCCCCAACCCTTTCTCCAGCACTCTTAAGAGAAGCCCTGGTAGTGGGGCATTTTGCTACAGCTGTCACTGGCAGGGAACACTCCTCTTTGCATCTGCCTAAGATGACGCACAGGCAGCAAGATGCTGATCCATGCACTCTGACAGCAGTAGATCCCAGAGGTCTTGTTAAATTCAGAACCCTCCATCAAAGACGAGGCAGTACGTCCCTGAGTTTTGTGGGTCCTTGAAGCGGACTCTGGTTGGAAACGGCGCACTCTGGAGCCATCTGTGACAGGTGGCCATTAAACCACGTGTTCCAACTCCACCCTCTAGATATTTTGCAATCCCTTACCCTGCTGCTTGGAAAATGACACTAGAAGGCTTGGTCCAAAGCCCATTGAAATCAATGGGAAGACTCCCATCAACTGCAACGTACTTTGCTTAGGGGTCACAGTCCTTCTCTTGTGATAAAAATACTCTCTGAAGTGAGATGAGATTACAAATATTTGATGCTCTGGTGCCTGCAAGAGGAACACAATAGCAGAGCTGATCAGCTTCTGTTCCCTTGAAAGTCTATGGCTAATAATTAAGACCCTAATTCTTCACCACTCTTAAGCATGTGCTTAACGTTAAGCAGGCGAGTAGCAATGGCACTGCTCCTGCTTAAAGTTTAAGTTCATGCTTGGGTGGCCTGGTGAACCAGGCCTTCAGAGCTCAAATAATAGCCAGTGGTTTGACCCTGTGTATGTGGTTTTTTTTTAAATTACAGAACTTGATTTTGCTTCCATCAGCTTGAACAGCATGGATGCAACTAGTGAGCGAGACTTCGTGGGTAGGTGCAACTTTATCACTTTCCCTCCCCCCTCCCTGAATGCTCGCCGGTAACCTGCTTCTCTGAGATTCTTCCCACTAAACTTTTCAAGGGGGAGAAAAGCTCAGATGTGGTGGTTTCACACACACACCCTGCACGTCCTGGTGGGAGGATTGAGCTCTTAACCTGGCAATAAACTGATACGACCAGATAGTACTTAATGTTTTCACCCCTCAGCTCATAGAGAGCCGAGTGGGTATCTGGTGTTATATTTGTGACCCAAAGCCGCTGAAGTTGGGCCCCTGGAGTCCGGATCCTCAGCTAGCCTAAATCTGCAGAGCTCCTTTGACTCCAGTGCTATGCCAATTTACCTATGGTGAGGATATCGCCCCTCCAGAGGAGTTCAGTCCCTCATGGTAAAGAAACTCCCAATGGCATGTGCTGAGGAGATGGAGTCACCATTACTTTGAAACTGTCAGGGCTTTGTGCAACAACCCAAGTGACGGGCCTTCCACAAATCTCAGGCAAATGCTTTGAAGGTGCCTAAGTGACTTAGGAGCCTGAGTCCCATTGACTTCAATGAGTCTTTGGCTCCTAAGTCACACTTGAATTTTACCTCACATACTTATGGCTGTTTACAGCCTGAATTTTCCTGCAGCTAAATTACAACTGTGACTAGCAATGGCAGCCAAAATAAGACCTTCATATGCTTTTGACTGTCACCCTTCTCTGCAGTGGAGTTTCTCTTCTTTGCCTCCTTGTTAATGATTCACCTAAGCAAGATGGCTGAGGATCTCATCATCTATAGTACAAAGGAATTTGGCTTTGTGACTCTGTCTGATGCCTACAGGTAACTCTCTAGAGCTTATCGCAGTCCTATTTCCCCCACACCAGCCCATTTCCCACATTCCAAATAAAAGGAGCTCCAATGAATTGTATTCAAACCTTTTTTTATATATAAACGGGATCGTGGAGGAAAAGACCCCAAAACCTCAATCAAGCGAGTTGCTATAAATCAGCATCGCACACACCCTGCATTGAGATCAGGAGGGAGTGTCTAGCACTTCTCTGAGTGGGTTGCTATGATAGAGGGGGGCTTTCACAACTAGGCAGGGAGAATAAAGATGGCCCTGGGGCATAGCCCCCCCAAAAGGTAGTCTGCTTGGTGGGCTGGCAGTAACATACATGTACTTCAGATGTCCTCTTCCCAACCCAACGGAGCATGCTTCCAGCACCCACTTTTCTGTACCCTCTCTTCAACCCACTAGTATCCTTAGCTCCCCAGAGATGCCTGTGTCCTGTCCCCATCACCACGGCATAGGCCGGGGGTGGGTTGGGGAGGCAGGGATGGGCATTATATATTTGCCATATCCTAATGACAGGCTTGGCGTTGAGCTGAGACTGGCTTCTCAGTCAGGTGTGAAGAGAGACAATTGAACTGTACTCAGATGTGGAGCCTCCTGCTTGCAAAGTCCTGTCAGATGCCCAGTAAAAGTGTGTGTTTGAGCGGTCTCTTATCATTCACTTCTGCACCTGGACAAATATTCCCCGTTAACCTGATTTTTCTCTTAGATGCAGGGAGACCAGGTTACTTGTGTGACTATTTCCATTTTGGAATGAATTGCTGCTAGGAGATTGGTTGTGGATTCTACTCCTTCCTTGCCAGTTCCACTGGGCAAATCACTCAGCCTCCTTGACTCAGTTTGCCTGCCTGTAAGATGGGCATGGTAAAGGGGGACTTCCCTGCTTCACAGAAATATCATGCAAATTAATACTAGAGTGTCAGACGTTAGGAGCTTTAAAAGTAGACATATTACTAAAAAAATATTTTTACTCTGATCCCAGTAAAGGCCAGATCCTGTAGCCCTACTCTGCTGAATCTTCTGTCGTACTCACTGGGCATTTTGCCTGAGTAAACACTTGTGGAATCAGGCTGTAAATGAGAAACCAATAATAATAATAATAATAAAATCCTCCTGTGCTGGGAGTTCCCGTAAAAAGGGCCTTTCCTTAAACAGACTTGTTTTGCAATCCTTCCAGATTTCCTGTTACTAATCTCATTTCTCACTCTGACAGGGTTATCAAGCCACATTTTGTTAGTATATCCTGGTACGAGAATGACCACACCCTTAGGGGACTGGGCTCCCTTCAATATATGTACATAGCTGTTGAATAAGACAGCTAAGATCTTTCTGGCTAGACGGAGCTAAACCCAGAGCAGCTTTGATACAGGCTCAGGAGCAGGGATGCATGGTAGCCGTAGACAAGATGCATGTTAAATTTATCTACAAGCATCCCTGCTGTCTTCCCATGAGACAATCTGGCACGTCTAGGCTGAGTTAGGGGAGAAGCAGCACATATTGGGGATCTGAGAGACCCAGGGAAGTGTGATATTTTGCATCTTATTTAAAGTCTTCATTAGACAGACACAGAATCACTCCACTCCAGCTGCACAAGCAGCACTTTAACATGCAGGGGCTCTGATTTTGCTCTCAGCTGTGCTGGCTTAAATCCGGACTAGTTCTATTAAAATGGAGCTACAGCAGTGTCAAAGGGACAGACTCCACTCCTGACTTGTTATGTAAACTAACTAAGCAGAGTAGGCTGCAGAGCAATAGCACACTGCTCCGGTGCACAGAGGATCCAGTTCATCCTTGGTGTAACCCCACTGAAGTCAATGTCTACGGCCAGGTAAAGGAACTGACAGTTCCTTCAGCTCTGGCTGTGTGTGTGCTGGATTCCACACAGTGACCCCAGCGTGGTCTCTTACTATGAATTGCCCTTATATCCTGTAACATCCCAATGCAGCATTTCCCAACGTGTGGGACTGGGGGCTGCAAAGGACTAACGCGTGGGGCAAGGAGCCGTTCCCCCATGCCAGACCTGCTGCTAACATGCCAGAGCTGATGGGGAATGGGGCAATGGGTTTAATATTCCTGATGTTTTCTGGAAAGTTCCAGACAGTTGCTTTCCACAGTTTGGGAACTCCTGCCCCAACTGGGTGTGTCAAGAGGAAATTAGCCCTGTTCTTCATGAACACTGGAGAGCACCAGGTATTCCCTGCCACGTGCAGTTAGACTGTACATGGTGGTGGCAGGTGTAGCTTCCCTGGTCTGCTGCAAGTGCAGAGTACAGAGACCCCGTGAACTCTTTCCCATCTCGCTCTCTACAGAAAGGGACCTCACCAGTCTAATGTGCTCAGTGTTTTGTTTTCAGCACAGGGAGTAGCTTGATGCCTCAGAAGAAAAATCCAGACAGTCTGGAGCTGATCCGCAGCAAGGCTGGACGTGTGTTTGGAAGGGTGAGTCTGCAAGGGGAGGAGATGTCAGAGCGCTGGGGTGCTCATTACTATTGTCTTTGTCCCCAGCTAGTGTAGTTGGGAGAGGAATTTAAATCCCACCCATCATACTCTGGTTCTCTTCCTGAATCTGGGGAGCCTGGGCAAGTCTGTTAGAGGCTACAGCTGAAAAGGTTCGTTTGACTTGTGTGTGGAACAGGAGACGCCTTGGGCCTGATGGCTCAGAGGTGCTGAGCACCCACAATTCCAGCTCAAGTCAGTAGGAACTGAGGGTGAAAACAGAGATCTAAGATGTGCCAGAGTTTGAGGCACCCAAAGTCAGAGGCCACTTTAACAATTAGGCCCTAACTTCCCCTAGGTATCCATTTCCTCAACTGTAACCTGGAGATAATGGTGCGTCGCCACCATCTGCCACCCCTCTGAGCATGCTATTAGACAAAGTAGAATATAATCCCTAGGAAAGGTTGTACCACAAGGCTACAGACATCAGGCATAGCACACCTCCTGGGCTGTATCCCAGGTACACACCACAACCTGGCACTGATTGCAGTTAGATCAAACAGGACAACATGGATGACCAGCAACAAAATCCTTACAAAACACACACCACTATGTGAAGCAATTGCACAAGGTGGCCACCAAGCATTACAAGTAACAACACCAAGAGGCCAAGTCTTGCCGGTGGGGGAAGGTCCATCCACTGTGAATAACAGGCATAAGGTGGCACATGTCTGCTATCCATTTAATAACCATCTACAGAATCCTACTAACTATAGTGGAATTCTGAGAATGGTCCATCTTTTTATTTATTTATTTAACTGGTCTGCCAGTAGGTGTTTGTTTTGGCTAAGGTTTAAAAAAAAAATCTAGCAAATAACGGGCTGATCCTGTTCCCAGTGAAGTCCATGAGAGCCTTCTCACTGATTTCAGTGGGCCCCCCGGAGATCAGGCTTTAAACAAGCAATGGCTGGTGTACAGAAATTTGGCCAGAGGATGCAGCCTTGTCTTTGGAGCTCTGCTGAGTGAAATGGTTTAAAATTCCTTGCTATTCATGCTTTAATCCAAGTACCTTAAACTTCCCCTTCTCTGCAGTGTTCTGGAATGATGATGATTCTCAAAGGACTCCCAAGCACCTACAACAAGGACTTGCAGGTAAACCCGAATTCTCATTGCAATTTTTTGCATAGACAGAACAGAACACACTCTCCAAAATCCATTCATACTTACACACTGCACATGGCCTGCTTGGAACATGGTCGTTACATATTCAGAGATGAGGGGGTTTAAAGACTGCAGTTTGTAGTTGAGTCACTCCAAATCCTAATGATGGATTATGGAACAAAAGACAATTGAGAATTTTAAGGCTACAGAGCTAGATCCTCAGCTGGTGTCAACCCAGTGTATTGATTTCAATGCAGCTATGCCAGGTTACACCAGTTGTGGATCTGGCTCAGGGTCTGGATGGCTTGGAGGTCTGTTAATAGGACACAGCAGTTTTATTGCCAGATTTACTGACTCAAATCTGGCCCAGAGTGACTGCGATGAAGGGTCTCTATCCTCTGACAACTGTTAGCTGAGCTACGTTAAGGGAGTTGGTGAGGTCGCCATCCAGTTGCTACCAGGAAAGTTTCTGCATCACAAACAGAACCAAGGGTAGGTGTCTCCAGCCAAGAGCTGAGTGAGCTTGGGGAATGAGCTGCTCCTCTGCCCCTCTCAATAGCCACTCCAGAGCATGTGGCAGAGAGCAGCATGGAGAAAGCTCGCGCTGCTGCTCTGTGTTTGATACAGGCCTTCACTCTCTTGGACTGGCAGTCTGGCGCCTTTCACTAGCACAAAGGTTCACTTAAGATTGTTTTTAAATGAAATAACCTACAGTGTAGTCAGATTGCCCCCTTCTGAATTCCCATTGGCTGGGCTGAACTGCTGTTAGAATGTCCTCCTCAGCTGAGCACTAGAGTGCCCGGGGAAAGAAGGCCATCATCATGCCCAAAGCTCCATGGGCTGGCAGTTCTTCCAAGTGTGGTTATTCCCACTCATGCACAGAGACCAGATGTGTTTGGTCAGCACGGACACTGTGTCCACTCACCAGGATGCTGCTGCTCTCTGCTATGTTCACTGCACTAGGTGGACGGGTTTTGTTTTTTTGTTAACAAATAGGAAGACAAGGAAGCCGTGTTCGATGTTATCGATACTCTGAGTTCTGTGCTACAGGTGGCAACTGGAGTCATTTCCACTCTCCAGGTAAGACTAACTTTTTACTACTATGTTTTGGGTCTGATTCTGCGCTTGCACAATGCTGTGTAAGTCAGGAGTAACTCCATCCAAGTCAAGAGTCTCGCTGATAGAAAGTGAGATCAGAATTGGGCCTACAAGTTGAAACTTATCTCACTGACATTCACATGTGCAGACCCCTCGAACAGGGGAGTTGTATAGAGGGGAGGGTCTCTAGTTCAGCAGGAGAGAGGGAGGGGTCTCCTAGCTGAAGCCTGTGTGTCTCCCAGCAGTTTAAAATGCAGTATCTGGATCATCTACTGTAGGAAAACGAAAGGCAGAGAGTAAATGTCTTATTCTGGTGGGTTGTTTTTGCAATGAGGCCTTTCAAAAGCCAGGCCTCTCCTGGATGAAATCTCCTGTGTGAGGCCTCTTCAGTGACCTGTTAGTAGCTGTTGATTTCTGCTTATGGTCCTCACTTCCGCAGATCCATAAGGAGAACATGGAGAAAGCGTTGAGCCCTGACATGCTGGCTACAGACTTGGCCCTCTACTTGGTTCGTAAAGGAGTAAGTATTGAGGAAATCCCAATGGAAAGCATGATGGAGGGTTTTGAAGCTGCAAAGACTCATTGGAGTGTGTCTTGGCTTCACATTGCAAAGACAATTGGGCTCAATTCTCCTCTTGCAACATCCCTTGACATCAATACACAGTAGGAACAATGTTAAGCTATTCCATTTTGTGCCAACAGCTGGATACTTCAGAGAAAGGGGTCACTCTCTCCTTTCCGTGTGAGGCACCCGGTTATGTCCTGTTGGATCCCCAGCGGGTGGTCTTTGTGCCCTGAGCCAGCAGGACTGAAAGCCCCTTTGACTGTATCCCCAGCAGTGTAACTGTTGCATTGTGGCCTGGCAGACATTTTTGCAGATAGTGTTGCCCTGCGTAACAGGCACACCCTGTATCCCAGAAAACCCAGCCTCTGACAGCACTGGGAATGTTGCATCACCTTGTAAAAGAAGGTCCACATTCGCTTAAGTGTTCACACACTCTTTGGTCCTGGACCTTAGTTGCTTGCTCACTTTTTGTTGTGTGTACTTCTAACTGCAGATGCCATTCAGACAAGCCCATGCTGCGTCCGGGAAGGCTGTCCACCTAGCTGAGACAAAGGGCATCGCCATTAATCAGCTCACTATGGAGGACATGAAGAGCATTAGGTTTGTATTCCTTAACTTAGAGCTTTCAAAGGCCATTTTCTAGGGTTCTCAACACTTGTCCCCTTGTTGTACAACTCGTACAACATCATCTCACCTGGACATGACTGTTCCTCCAGCCCTTCTGGGCTAAATTACCATGATGCTACTGAAGTTTATATCTGGACAGTGGGCCCTAAAACGATTCCTGTGTGAAGAGGGAGGGGCACCCCTTTACCCATGGGGAGCTGCCTTTCAGCCCAAGCCAGGCATGGACAGGGAGATGTATGCTGGGGAGGGGAACAGATCCTGCAGCAATTCTCACCAAAGCAGTAACTTTCCATTTTTCCATGGCTCAACTAGAAAATGATTTTTATTTGTCAAACTTTTTGTTGCTATTAATGCCAGCACCAGAAAGGCCTGGCCTGCGGTCAGCTTCTGTAACTGACGGTGTGTGACTATGCAGCTGATTCCCTGAAGCAGAGTGGATTGACTGTAGTAGGATCTGGATCAGGCCCTAGGACCCAGAAGCTTCAGCGGGAGTTAGGCACCTAAATATCTTTAAGGTGCTGGGCTTAAATGTCTTGCAGATTTAGACACGTTCCAGTGCTAACACGTGTGACCAGCTCTAAAAACTGAAGGCCTGGTTCTCCAGGGCCTTGCCCCTGCCTTGTCACTGGCACCTCTGCAGAGCGGGTGTAAAACACCGCCCTTCTGATCGGGTAGCATGTTACACCCAGCCTGTGCTCACTGTGTGCAGGTGTAACTGACTACATAAGGTGCAAGGCAGGGCAGGAGGCGGCCTTGGGAATTTTGCCCTGGACTTCAGTGGGGATGGGATTGGGCTCCATAACCCAGGCAGTTACTGGAGTGTGGCATAGCCAGTTTGCAAAGCTAAATGCGTTCAGCCTGTGGGTCAGACTCCACAGTGGAGCTTTCCACTAACGCACCTTCTTGCTTTGCCTCCCCAGCCCCCTCTTTGGAACCGACGTGTCTCAAGTGTGGGACTATGCCAACAGCGTGGAGCAGTACACCACGCCGGGGGGCACGTCCAAGAGCAGCGTGATGGTGCAGATCGAGCAGCTGAGGGAGCTTCTGAGGAGACAGAAAGATCTGTTTTGAGGGCGGGGAAACCGTCCCATTCACATGAGTTTCTGCTTATCGCACGACTCCTGAGTTAATAAACCTGGGGGTGTATTGTCTTTCAGTGAAACCTTGCACACCTGTCTTGTCTTTCTTCCACAGGAAAACCCCAGTGGGGCTTCTTCAGCTATCACGAGCGCTGGCTGGGCCAGTGCTCTAAAGAATGGAAAGCCCACCCTGACCTGAGCAAGCCCTAGGTGGGGGAGTTGCCGCTTGGTCCCCATAGGCTCAAGAAGGATTTCAGCGCAAAATCATCCAGGTTTAATATCAGTAGAAAAAGACCTTGGGAATGCAGGGGTAATGGGTACAGTACAAAGAGGATCAAGGAACACCAAAGGAGCTATCCAGCATATTAAGGGGAAGCATAGGCGCCGACTCCATGGGTGCTCCAGGGGTGGAGCACCCACAGGGAAAAATGGGTGGGTGTGCTGCCAGATTCACATGGCAAGTGCTGGGAGGGAACGGGTAGGAGGAGGAGGAATGTGGTGCACTCAGGAAAGTGGCGGGGCGGGAATTTGGGGAGGGGTCCAGTAGGGGCAGTGAGGGGGCAGCGTAAGCACCCACCAGCACCAACAAACATTGGCACCTGTGAAGGGAAGTGAAGTCCCATTAACAGGAGTTGTGATTTTCCTCTGCACACACCTCTGTCTCCTCCAACTTCACTAGGGGATTTGACCAGAACACCGCCTAAGCTGGCATAGCTGCAACCATTGCAGTGACGTTGATGTTGGGGTAGAAACAAGCCACTGGGGCCAGTTTTAGGCTGATTCATCCAATTCCCACGAATCGGCCCCTGCGCCTGAGACACATTTAATTTTTTTTTCACTCGCCCGGTGGCAGTCCGCTCCAGGGTCTTCGGCAGCGGGAGGTCCTCTCCGGGGGTCTTTGGCAGCATTTCAGCAGCGGGGGGGGGGTCCTTCTGTGCCATGGAAGACCCAGAGCAGATCCCCCGCCGCCAAAGTGCCGTCGAAGACCGGATCACAGCCAGGTATTTGAAGTGGGCCCTGCAGTTAATAAAGCCGGCCCTTCAAGCCACTTTCACTCTGTGTAAGGCATCTAAGGTAGTGCCCTTTCCAAATGGGAGGGGAGGGTCAGCCATGAAAAATAATGCCCCGTTTCCCAAGAATCAAGGCTTTCCTTTCTCTGGTACTAGTGTGGACCCATTGCCCTAAAATGAAAAGAAAATGCTCACTCGTTTTCAGATGCAATTCAGTCACACGACACTGACATTGTTTGCACCAATCACATGCTCAGTTGCTCATTTTCCACGTTTTAGGACTCAGCTCACTCTGCTAGATGGCAGAGGGAAAGCAGTGCCTCTGCATGAGTGGAGCCTTAGATTAAAAGGACATGAAATAAGACTGGTTACACTGACGCACAAAACCAGCCAGCTGAAAAAGGAGTGCCACCTCCTGGCCTTAAGTGAGTGTGTTATGGGTTGCAGAGCCAGCCCCTCCCCACCTCAACAAAATTAAAATCAGGCTGGGTTGCTAAGAGGCGCACTTTAAGCATTGTCTTATCAAAGCTGCAGTGGCCACTTCAATCACAGCCTGGCCTCCAATTTGCAGCTATTTTCTTTCTTTTCCCAAACCTCCTGTAGCTGAGACACTTCCCTCTAACCCCTATCGCCAAACTCGGGATCAGCAGCTTTTAGCCACCTACTGATGTGATGGCCCTTAATGCCGATCGACAACTGTTAACAGCCAGAGGGTGTGCGTTGTGTGACACAGGGTACTGCCAGCTGAAGGAGCGGAGCTGCGCAGAGAATCATACCCAGGTGTTCTGCATGATCAAGCATTCCATGAACACAAGCTGTCTAACATACCTCCCGCCCCTTCTCCATCACCCGTGAGCAGGGCCAATCCCTTCACTTAGACCATGCTGGAAAAACCAGAGCTGATGTCTCTTTAAGTGAGTCACTGGGACACAAGAGTCCAGTGACTAACTACCAGCTGCTCAGTCACTGTGGCCATTTGACTTGCAAGCCAGGAGACTGAAGTGAACCAGAAAAAACTTACTCTACCTATTAAAAAAAAAAAAAAATCTGAAACCATCTCTTACCACCCTTGCCTTTGTGTGCGTCTTCCTCTGCTGCCATTTCTCACTGTAATGGCATTTAATCCTGTCGAGGTTGGGGGGGGTGCAGTTTGAATGAAAGCTGCTACCCAATTACAGCCCTGCTTTGCAGCTGACAGTATGCGGCTGGATTGGAGGCTCCGAAGTTCCATGCAGGTGCAGCAGTGTATCCCTATGTTGTCAACAAACGAATCGGGGTGCAGGGTCCAATCCTCTCACTAGTACTGCTCAGGAGTAGCCCCATTTATAATCACTCAGGTGGCTTATCTTTCTTAGCTATTTCTCTAGCATCTCTCTTTGTAACACCCACACACTGTGTAAGTAAGGCAAGCAGGATTGGTGGCATAGACTTTAAGGTGAGAAGGAACCATCATGATCATCTAGTCTGACCTTTCGCACATCACAGGCCCCAGAACCTGACTCATCTAGTCCTGTAATAGACCCATCACCTCTGGCTGAATTACTGAAGTCCTCAAATTATGATTTAAAAGACATCAAGTTACAGATAATCCACCAGGCTGCAGGGGAAGGTGAAAACCCCTCCGGGCTCTCTGTCAGTCTGCCCGGGGGAAAATTCCCCCCTTACCGGAAATATGGTGATCAGTTAGCCCCTGAGCATGGAGGCAAGACCCAGCAGCCAGCCACCTGGAAAAGAATTCTCTGTACAGACACTTCCTGGGTTACGCAAAGCCAATTTACACAAATCTGGACTTATGGAAAAAGTTCCATACGTTCCGTAAGCTTTTTTTTTTTTGGCGTAATTGTCGGGTATATTTTCCTGACTTACACAAAATTCGACTTATGCAAGGCATTCCGGAACAGAATGCTTGTGTAAGTTGGGGAGCATCTGTAGTAATTCAGAGCCCTCCCTCGGAGTGTCCCATCACTGGCCATTGGAGATATTTGCTAATAACAGTCAGAAATTAGCTACAGGCCCTTGTAGGCAGTCTCATTGTACCATTCCCTCCATAAACTTTTTCAAGCTCAGTCTTGAAGCCAGTTAGTTTTTTCTCCCCTATTACTCCCCTTGGAAGGCTGTTCCAGAACTTCACTGCTCTTCGGGTTAGAAACCTTCATCTAATTTCAAGCCTAAATTTATTAATAGCCAGTTTATATCCATCTGTGTATGTGCTTATGGGGCCTCCATCACCATGGTACCAAAGCACCTCACAAGTATTTTAAATGAACATCATGTCTCTCTTCTTACCAGCCTGGAAATAAATCTGGTCCCTAATTCACAGGGCAAATTTCTATTGTCAGTGAAATTCAGAGTAACTCCACCTATTTAGGTTCAATCACCTCTGGGTTTATATGTAGGCTTGCTAACTCTCATGATATGTGGTGTGTTTCTTAAAGCCCCAGCTCCTGGAGGCATATGAATGCATGAGGACCTCAGTTTTCCTATTGTAAAAGTTAACTTCTAGCTCTCACAGTTGAAGAAAAATGCTTGATGACCCAAAAGCACCTGCAAGGTTTAAAAAATCCCAGCAGATGTACAAAAATAACCTAAATTATTATTTGACAGTCCTGGTGCATGGGTGGAGGGGTGGGGGAGAGGATTTCAGTAATGGTTTCTGAATGCTTGGGGTGGGGCAATCCTGAGTAACTGAGTTTAGAATATGGCTCAAATTCTGTACAAGTTGTATTGGGCAATAATTGTTATCCTATTTAGACTGTGAGCTTGTCAGGGAGTCGGACAGGGACCTCATCGTGCCTTCTTACTGGTCTGTAAAGTGCCAGCAATTGGGCTCAGTGTAGGTAAAAGACTATAATCCCCCGGCCCCATGTGGCACAGCAAATTGGACCATAGCCACTTTCTATCACAGTCTCAAGCACACACAGGGCCTGGCAAGCCCATAAGCAAGATGGCTGCAGGTGCCTCCAAGCTGGAAGTCATGTGAGTGTTCCTTGCAGTCAGCTGGACCTGGCTCAGCTGACTGCCTCTTGCAGAGCTGCCCAGCAGACAGCAGCATGGCTCTGTGCTGTGCTCTGCTGCTGCTCTGCTCCCAGGCTCTGGCTCTGGCTCTGGCCCTGGGCAGAGGGATGCTCTACCCCAGGGAGTCTGCCTCCAGGGAGCTGAAGGAGCTGAATGGCATCTGGAGCTTCAGGGCTGACTTCTCCCCTCAGCGGGACAAGGGGTTTGTGCAGCAGTGGTACCGGAAGCCCCTGAGACAGGTATGGAGGGGGGCACTGCTGGGGCAGTAGTGGCAAAGCGGGTATCTGCCACTGGCCTTGGCCACCGAAGAGAGACATCGGGCCAGCCTGTGAGCGGGGAGTCCCCACTGAGTCCCCGCTGCAGGTGAGTTAAATGCCTTTGTCACCAGGGCTTGGGGCCCGAACCAGAACCCAGGCCTGGTGTTTGGATCCAGTGACATGAGCCCATCTCTGTAATGGGGCAGATGGGCGAGAATGCCACATCCCGACACCAGGATTTGAGCCCCTTAAAGTCAGTCCTCCCCAGAGAGGAAACAGAGCTGTGAGATTCAGATCAGGGCGCTGTCCCATCTCTAATGAAAAGCAGGAAACAAGCATCATAAATATCAGAATGAGACAAAAAGGGAAAAGAGCCCCTTTCCTCCAGTTGCTCTTCGTTATATCCGTTTCCATCCTGATCCTCACTTGCTGTTTCCTGAAACACAGGCGTGAATACTGTATTAGAAAAAAAAAAAAGGATCTTTCTGTAGAACAACGGTTCTTTTCCTGTTATCTGGGCACGTGATTTTAGCTTCCTCTTTTCTATTTAACTTGAGGCAAATCAATTGCTGTTTAGTCCCTGCATTGCATGCATAATGCTTAGCATTTGAGTTGCGCTTTTCATCTTCAAGATGCTTTCCAAATACTAATCAATAAAACTGAGCAGTCTTTTACTGTTTCTCTGTTTCATTCACAAGGGCCTGAAGCAGGAAGCTTGGAAAGTGTGGGAATGTTTGACTGAACTGTAGACAACATGATTATAGCAATCTTAGTGCTTTAGAAATTAATACCATTCTCTAAAGAGTAGTTATACATGCTCAATGTTGGAAAATTCAGGCAATATTGAATGATTTTAAAAAGAGCCAATACAAAAAAAATCATGGAGTAAATGTTGAATCTTTTTCAAATGAAAAAATGTGTACAGTAAATATAGAATTTACTTCAGAAGAATTATGAATACAAGAAGGCAAAGTGGTATTATGTTTTGGTTTATTTTTTTAAAGGGGAATAACCATTGGAGTGCGAGCTGCTGAAATTAAGGGTCACTTAGAGAAATAAATAATATATCTCAGAGAGGCGAGAGAGCGAACTGTATGGAGTGCCATATTTTATAATATAATTTGAGAACCTGTAATAGTGAAATAATTATACCGTCTCTAGGGTTTCCTTATGTCATTCACTGAGGGAAAATAGCAAAGCATTGGGTACACTTTCTAAAAGTCATGCCATTATTTGTGAATGTTTAGGGGTGTGTGTTAATATTTATAGGATGGCAGTCAATCAGGATTGAATAGTTTGTAATCACTGAATAGTTATAATCCTTTGACAGTGTGCAATATCGCCGAGAACCTCTTGCTTAAAAATCCACTGAATTTGCTGCTTTTTGTAGCTGTAGAAAAACTACCTGGTGCTCAGAAGACAAAGGGCCAGATCATCATCTGTTGCAAACCCCGTATCCATGAGGCTACACCAGTTTCCACCCGTTGAAGATCTGGCCCCAAACAGCCTAAATTCTTGGCAGCCCTACTACTACTGCTCGCTATGACCGGTGACTTTAAGGGATTGTGCCTAATTGTCTGAAGTTATTTGTGAGAAAGGATAGTTCCGTGGTTAGGGTGCTAGTCCAAGCCTCAGGGGATGTGGATTCAATTCCCTGTTCCACTACAGATTTCCTGGGTGTCGTTGGGCAGGGCACTTAGGGCCACATTTTCAAAGGTATTTAGGTGCCTAAAGACACAGCCAGTGGGATTTTCAAAAGCACCCGAACTAGATTTGGTGCCTGACTCCCATGGAAATTAACCAGCTTAAGTGCTTTTGAAAATCAACCTAAGCAGCCCTTTGCATCTTGAAGCACCCAAATACCTTTGAAAATCTGGCCCTTAGTTTCTCAGGCTTCCCATCTGTCAAATAAGGATAATAATAATTCCCTCCCTTTTAGGAGTATTGTGAGGATAAATACGATGGGAATGGACGCCACAGGAGTACCTGAGAGACTTATGCAATGGCAGGTGTGCAAAGGTCCCTGTTAGGGCTTGGGGCTCCATTTTATAGAAATAACACAAACTAATTGTACAATTGGCCGCTTCCACGTCCTGCGCTGTGGCCGCTGTGCGTAAGGAGTTTGTGAAAGTAGCTGGGGGAATGGGATTGATGGAGCAGAAACAGACACTCTTCACAGAGCCTGCAGGTCAGTGTTTGAAATTCATGCACGTGATTGCTCGTCATCAGTGAACAGGGGAAGCATGAGCACAACAGCCATATATATATTGGCTGTAAAAGTTCCTTGTAGATCCCACTCTGCCTGTGTTAATGAAAGGTTTACTATCCCTCAGCACTCCCTGCTGGCTAATTGGTGTAATTACGTCAGCAGTAAATCCTGAACAGTTAGTTCAATGCGACATGAACATAATCCCAAACGCAAACCCAGTTTGCCTTTTGCGATGAGGCTGGGGCATGAGGTCAGCCTGATGCGATATGATTTTAGGTGAAAATTATGCTGAATCTGGTAGGTTCAATCTAAATTTTGGGGGGGGAGGCGGAGAAAGGAATTTCCCTTTGCATTTGGTAGGAGTCCATTCCAACCCAAAAAGCCAAGTAAAGTCAAGGTAGAGAAACCCCTGGTGGATTTACGGCAGTTGACTGACATCAGAATCTGGCCTGCAATGGATGTGCCAGTGCAACTTTTCGCCCTGCGACCCACAAGCCTATTTTTAAACCACTATCAAACTTCACACTTATTTTTTAGTCCCAAGTGAACCATTTCACCCTCTGTCTCCTTTGATCCTCTCAGAGTGGGCCTGTGATCGATATGCCAGTACCCGCCAGCTTCAATGAGCTCACTCAGGATCCCAGCCTGCGGCAGTACACTGGCTGGGTTTGGTATGAGAAAGAGGTGCTGCTTCCCAGGAGCTGGCTTCTGAATGCCCTCAACACCCGCGTGGTGCTTCGGGTTGGCAGTGCCCATTATTACTCCATAGTTGTAAGTATGGTGGCCCGGGGAGCAATTCGTCAGGCATTCCGCCCTGCTCAGAGGCTCTCGAAATACCCACAGTAAAAGCTACCTTAGGGGACCCCCACATCCTGTATTATAGAAGAACGTGGCTGCTGTGTGTGTTCTGACAACACACTGCGGGCATGTCTACATCAGGGGCACTGGAACAATTTTTATGGTGGGGGTGCTGAGAGCTATTGAACTAAACAGTAAACCCTGTTTATAGTGGAAACTACTACAAGCCAGGGGGAAGGGCAGCACCCCAGCACTCCGAGCTCCAGCACCTATGGTCTACACCAGGGTGGGCAAACTTTTTGGCCTGAGGGCCACATCGGGGTATGGAAATTGTATTGTGGGCCATGAATGCTCATGAAATTGGGGTTTGAACACGGGAGGAGGTGAGGGCTCTGGCTGGGGGTGCAGACTCTGGGGTGGGGCAGGAGATTGGAGCACATGGGGGTGGCTCAGGGGTGCAGGCTCTGGCCGGCGCTTCCCTCAAGCAGCTCCCAGAAGCAGTGGCATGTCCCTTCTCCAGCTCCTACATGGAGGCATGGCCAGGCGGCTCTGCTATGTGCTGCCCCATTCACAGACACCGCCCCTGCAGCTCCCATTGGCCGTGATTCATGGCCAGTGGGAGCTGTGGAGGCAGCACTTGGAGTGGGGGCATCATGTGGAGCGGAGCCCCCTGGCTGCCCCTATGCATAGGAGCTGGAGAGGGACCATGCCTCGCTTCCGGAAGCGACGCGTTGCGGGCCCTGACTCTGCTTCCCGGCTGGAGCACTGGAGTGGGGCAAGCCCCAGACCGTGCTCCCCTGCGGGAGTTCAAGGGCTGGATTAAAATGGCTGGCAGGCTGGATGCGGCCCACGGGTGTAGTTTTCCCACCTCTGGTCTACACTAAAAACACTGCAGCGCCGATGTAGCTGCACCATCATAGCACTTAAGTGAAGACGCTCCTGCAGCAAGGGGAGAGAGCTCTCCTGTTGGTGTACTTAATCCACCTGCCCGAGAGTCGGTAGCTGGGTTGGCGGGAGAACCTCTCCCATCGACAGCCCTGTCTACATGAGGGCGTTAAGTTTGGCATAACTACATCGCTCAGGGAAAACTCCACACCCCTGAGCAGCGGATGGAGCTATACCGACATAGGTCCATAGTGTAGACCTGGTCCACTACTAAGTCAGCACTCTGCAGCTTTTCCCTTCGCGAGTCCAGCTGCAGCTTCCATGTTGTCTGCAAATAAGTGGAGCCAAGCCACAGATCTGGAGTCTAAAGAGCAGAGGGCTCAGGGCAAGGACCTGGTGATGCTTTTTCAGCTCTAGCTTCACTGGTTCTCTGACCGCTGAGCTAGTAGCTGAAGTGTTGCCCTATTGCGAGGCTGAAGGACACCAGATACTGATGCACCCGAAGCACCCTGATAAGTCTCCCATGAAGGTGCTGTTGGCTCTGTGTGACTCCACTGGGAGTTAGTGCCTAGAAGAGCTGCAGGGCTGGGCCCTTGGAGGGAGAGTTTTGACCCCGGTGTTAGCATTCAGGGAGGTCATGTTCTTCCCCCACAGCCCAGGCTTCCCTGTGATATCTACTGCTGCCACTCCACCCTTTCCGTTTCTTCTTTTGCAGTGGGTCAATGGGGTGAACGTTACTGAGCATGAAGGGGGCCACCTCCCCTTTGAAGCAGACATAAGCAGGATTGTTCAGGGCAGCCCCGGAGCTCTGTGTCGCATCACCATTGCGCTCAACAATACGCTGACACCTCAGACCCTGCCTCCCGGCTCCATTCAGTTCATGAGGGACGAGTCTAAGTGAGTTCACTGGATTGCTATCAGGGCAGTGGTGGAAATTACACACCAGAGTTATTCTCATTAATCCTCACATCAAAGGAACTCATTCAGCACCTCCAAGTAATTTGTGAACCATTAGGCCATGTTAATCCCTGTAGTATTAATAGCAAATGTGTTGGAACATAAGAACGGCCATACTGGGTCAGACCAATGGAAGACAAGATACTGGGCTAGCGGGACCAACAGTGGCAGATGCCTCAGAGGAAATAAGCAGAACAGGATAATTTATTGAGTGATCCAGCCCCCATTGGCCAGTCCCAGCTTCTTGCAGTCAGAGGTTTAGGGACACCCAGAGCAGAGGTTGCATCCCTGACCATCTTGGCTAATAGCCACTGATTGCCTTATCCTCCATGAACTTACGTAATTCTTTTTCAAACCCAGTTATCCTTTTGGCCTTCACAGCTTCCCCTGGCAAGGAGTTCCACAGGTTGACTGTGCATTGTGTGAAGAAGTACTTCCTTTTGTTTGTTTTAAACCTGCTGCCTATTAATTTCATTGGGCGACCCTTGGTTCTTGTGTTATGTGAAGGGGCAAATAACACTTCCTCATTTACTTTCCCCCAAACCATTCAAGATTTTATAGACCTAGATCATATCCCCCCCGTTAGTCATCTCTTTTCGAAAATGAATAGTCCTGGTCTTTTTTAATCTCGCTTCCTATGGAAGCTGTTCCACACCCCTAGGCATTTTTGTTGCCCTTCTCTGTACTTTTATCTATTATAACAGATCTTTTTTGAGATGAAGTGACAAAAACTGCCTGCAGTCTTCAAGGTGTGGGGGTACTGGGGATTTATATAGAGGCAATACGATATTGTCTATCTTCTTATCTATCCCTTTCCTAATGGTTCCTTCAGCTTTTTTTGACTGCCACTGCCCATTGAGCAGAGGTTTTCAAAGATTTATCCACAGTGACTCCTTTCTTGAGTGGTAACAGCTAATTTAGACCCCATCCTTTTAGATGTATAATTGGGATTATGTTTTCCAATATGTATTGCTTCGCATTGATCAACATTGAATTTCATCTGCCGTATTGTTGCCCAGTCACCCAGTTTTGTGAGATCCCTTTGTAACTCTTCGCAGTCAGTTTTGGATTTAACTATCTTGAATAATTTTGTATACGGAGTAATTTCTGTCTTTTAACCAGTTACTGATCTGTGAGGGGACCTTCCCTCTTATCCCATGCCTGCCAACCTTGCTTAAGAGCCTTTGGTGAGGGACTTTGTCAAAGGCTTTCTGAAAATCCAGGTACACTATATTCACTAAAAGCAGCTAAGAGTCCTGTGGCACCTTATAGACTAACAGACATATTGGAGCATGAGCTTTCGTGGGTGAATACCCACTTCATCAGATGCATGTATTCATCCACGAAAGCTCATGCTCCAATACGTCTGTTAGTCTATAAGGTGCCACAGGACTGTTTGCTGCTTTTACAGATTCAGACTAACATGGCTACCCCTCTGATACTATATTCACTGGATCCCACTTGTCCAAGTGTTTGTTGAATAGAACAATGTGATCTATTGCAGGAGTATTTTAATAGAATGTCGCTAACATCTGTACTTTGCTTTTTAATTCTTGTGAAATGGAACTTAACCTTTTCCCCTCCCTCACAGGTACCCTAGGGGTTATTTTGTTCAGAACACAAGGTTTGATTTCTTTAACTACGCTGGAATTCATCGTCCGGTCGTGTTGTATACAACCCCCTCTGTCTACATAGACGACATCACTGTGACTACAGCCTGGGCAGGGAATATTGGTAGGTATCAAGGCAATGATGGCAACTATTTTCCTATCCAACAGGGGAAGTGAAAGGAGGCAATGGGAAGGCTTCCTGCTGGGGAATTTTTGGATAGGTTGAACTGATCGTGTAGTAGGTTTAGTGTGGGAAGCCACGTGCACTCATTTGATCACAGAAATTGTAAAAATCTCCTTCAGGGGTTTAAAAAAGAAAAAATACATTTGACTAACAACATACTCTGGTGGTTCTCAACCGGGGTACGCAGAGGTCTTCCAGTGGGTACGTCACCTCATCTAGATATTTGCCTAGTTCAGTTTTTCTCACCTGGGGATCGTAATTCCAATGAGGGTCATGGGACAGGTTTTGGGGGGTTGCAAGTGCAGAGCTGACATTAGGAGGTGGCAACCAGGCAGTTGCCCAGGGCTCCATACCACAGGGGCTCCCACAAAGCTAAGTTACATTCTTCAGCCCTGGGTGGCGGGGCTTGAGCTCCGGGCAGTGAGGCTCAGGCTTTGGGTACACTGAAATGTAAGTACAATATTTATATTCCGATCGATTTATTGTATAATTCTATGGTGGAAATGAGGAAGTCAGCCACTTTCCAGTAATAGCGCTGTGACACTTTTGCATTTGTAGTGTCTGAATTTTGTAAGCAAGTAGTTTTTAAGAGAGTTGAAACTTGGGGGTACACAAGACAAATCAGATTCCTGAAAGGGGTATGGAAGTCCGGAAAGGTTGAAAACCACTGAGCTAGTCTAGCGAAAGGATCCATGAGGTGGAATTTTGTGTAATCCTGCTTTGACTGGCATAAGGGCCAGTGTCAATGGAGATGATTTCATGAGCTCCACAGAAGTGTTCTGGGGACACACACACCCCCACCCCCACCCTTCTGTGTACACATCTTAGATACTGACATGGCCCCTGTTTCTCTCAGACCAGAGCGCTGACAGGGCCGGACTATTATGCCTGTTTCACAGGTGGGGAACTGAGGCCTAAACAAGGTCTCTCAGTTAATCTGTGGCAGAGCACAGAGTTGAATGCCGGTCTTCAGAATCTAAGACCAGTGCCCTAAACGCTAGATCGACCAGCCTCTTCCTCCTTTCAGTGGGGCTCAGCTGTGTGCATCCTGTACTAATGCGTAGCCTTACAAGCCCCAAGCTGGCTCCCACTGGGGCCAGTGGCCAAACTCTCGGTGGTTTTAAATGGTTCAGGGTCAAGGTACGAACATGCCTGACAAAGACCTAGTTGTTCTTCCCCTTCTGGACACTTACCAGGCAGGTGCATTTGGGTTCCCCCCATGCTGTTAAACTTCCTGAGTCCCAGCAGCACTTGGGCACTGCCTCTGGTTTTCTAGGCACATTACTGGGTGCAGATCCTGTGTCTCCCACCCCCATCTGAGAATTGAGACCCCACAGTCCAACCGCCTAAGTCCTGAGAGTAGGCAGGCTGCCCGATGCCCTTTCCCAGAGCACCAGCCCTGTGGGTGCACTGGTTCGCTATTTACCATTTCAGGGACAGTTTAACCACATACCCCAGGCTTTGCAAAAGGGAATTCTAAACCACTTGCTCTTATTTGGGACAGCACAGAAGATTCAGACAAAATATTAAACACATGCATTTCCCTACCTCAGTTTCCTCACCACTCTGGAGCATTCTTTGGGCTCAGATCAGAGTGCTCTGGGGATATTATGGATCCTTCCTTTCTTATAACTTCTCCTCCAAATCATGGAACTTCTGTCTGCTCACTGCAGTGAGTACCCTCTTTTATGCAGGCATACTCCCCTTTCCTCTTCTAGCCCCCCATGGCTACTAAGAGCCTTTCTTTTATAACCTTCACTTCCTTTTACATGTGACCCTCTGATCAGCCTTGTCAGGTGATCAGTGTTCTCCACCAGGTGAGCCATTGCTTAGTTACCAGCTCACCTGTCCAGACTGGTGCTTCTGTAGCCAATTCCGTCTCCCAGGGTGCTTCCCTGGGAATAGAGGACCATCAAGTTTTAAAAACTCTCCACTGTTAACCCTGTGTCACAACTCCTGGGAAATTCAGTTCAACATGGAGGTGAAAAGACAACTGAGATGACAACCAGCCCCATGTTCAAAATGCAATTTGCAATCTGACACAGATAATCCCCAATATCAAAACAAAACTCAGGTATGTAGACAGATTCCCCAGATTGTCCCAGCACTTCTCATTCATAGATCTCAAAGCATTTGATAAAAGAGGATCATTATCCCTTTTTCACAGATGGGAAAACCAAGGTACAGAGTGGTAAAGCAACTTGCGGAGTTGGTAACCTGGTCTCCTGGTTCCCAGTCCAGTGTTTTGTCCACTGGACCCTGTTGCTAGGCCCATTACAATTCCTTTTACAGCCTTAATTGTTTCAGCTGCCTCTCCGTGGCTTGCCTTTTCAGTTGTTCCTCTGATTATCTGTCATTGAGGATGACTATCCGAATGATTGCAATTGTTTTAAAGCCATGTCAGATGGTCACAATCTTGCAGGTCCACAAAGAATATAAAAGGCCAGTTAAAGTGGCTCATATCCCTTAGAGAGAGAGAGAACCTCTAAAAGCAGATAAGGGGCTAGGGAAATGAAGGGATTTTTGCTTGCCTGGTCCATTTCATTTCGCATGTAAGGAGGCCTCTCTGTTTAGCGCTGTCACTTGCAATACATTGAATTCATTTCCCCTGCAGCGTTAAATTGAGGGCAGCTGTTAACAAACATGCTTTTTCCCGGTAGCTTACCTGGTGCAGGTGCAGATACTAGGCCAAGGTGGGTGCTGTGAAGGGTAATTATTTCCCCCATCCCGTTTCTGACAGCAGCAGGTCCTTGTGACAGGAAATGCAAATCTGGCTTAGATTTTCCACCCCCTGGTCAATTACCTTCCATGGTTCCTTTTCTGATACTCTGACCCTATGGCCCTCTTCTCTTTACACTCTGCACTGTGTCCCTCGCAGTTCCTGCTAGGTAAATGTCAGGCTTCTCCTCTGCAACACCCCTTGCCCTGCATTACTGCATGTCAAATCCTCTGACATGCATCCCTGGCTTCACCTATCCGTCTCTCTTTGTCTCAGTCGCCTGCTCCTGTCTGCCTTCCTTCTCTTGCTCCACTGCCTGGGCTTGGAACAGCCTCTCCAGGCAGCCCCCACACCATCTGACAGCTCCCGGTTCCATCAAGTACCCAGACGATGAATCCCATTCCCCCTCCCACTCCACACTGGGTGTGTTTTGTGACTGTGCCTTTAGATTGTGAGCTCCTTTGGCAGGGACGTGGTAAGGTAGCTCAGTGCAAACGTACAGAGCTGGACTGAGAACAATAGAGTCAGGAAGCCAACTCTGACGAGCGTATATGTGTGTGTATTTAGCGGTGTGTTAACAACCAGCCCAGGAGACTGAAGTCCTCTCTCCACAGGAGGTCAGCAGGGGCAGAGGCATTGCCAGCTCTGCCAGGCTGTGTGCCTGAGCTCTGGTCTAGAATTCTTCAGGGTGAAACTCTCTACAAAGTCCGTTCACGGCTTGGCCTCTCTGCTGAGCATGCCAGCAGTGGTGCCGGTAGCAGCAATTTTGGTTGATGTCGATACCAGTCCAATGGGAACTGGCCTGAGACCCACCAAACTCATTTCACACAGGCAGGGTGCCTGTGAGCCGGCTAAATTCCAGTCTTGGGCGTGGTCATTAGGAAGATGAGCACTGTGGTACCAAGCCATAGTTGGGTGTCAGCTCATACAGGTACCTTCTGTCATCCACTAATCCCTTGGACTGGATTTGAAGCCGCAAAACCTTTATATCTCGGTACCAAGCTCATGAGCCAAACTGTCCCCACAAACCGTTTACAGTGTAGAAGCTGCATGAGGAAGCGATTCCTCAACGCAACTAACGCAGGGTATTGCTCTAAAGGAAGCACCACTTTAAGACTTTTGGACAGGGAAGAAACAATCTGTGCAACTCCAATTAATATGTATCAATAACTGGAAGCCCAGCAGGTAGCCTGTCAGTGATTGAATTATTGGGAAAGCACCCAGCCCTGCTAACCGTGGTGATGTAGGACCCGCATCACAATGGGGTCACCGGGAAACATATCTATGGGAGAAGGGTCTCCAACCTGCTCCATGCTCTCTTTTGGGCTAGGTGTGGTGCGATACGAGGTTTTGGTGATGGGCAACACCCGCTACTCCTTGTCGCTGAATTTACGTGAAAAAGAGGGGAAAGTGGTGGCTACGGGAAAGGGACTGATCGGGGAGTTGAAAGTAGTGGAGCCAAAGCTGTGGTGGCCTTATCTGATGAATGAAAACCCCGGATACCTTTATTACTTAGAGGTAACATGCACATATTTGTCTCATTTTGCATGTCTCTCGTTTCATTCCCCTCCTAGGATTACAGAAATCCATGGGCATCATGAAGCCTGCCTGCCTTATTCCACCTAACCTAAGAATCCTGCCTACATGCTTTCACTTCTTGCCATAATCAAATCAAGTTTGCTACCTTCTTGGCTTACTGAGCTGAAAGCCAAGCCACTGGGAAAGAGAGGGCTGGCTGTATGGGGAGGGAACGCGAGGCCATTGGCTTCAGAATCTTACCACAGTGCTTGTAATCCTCACCGCTGTCTTGTCCCAGGGCCCAGTCCATCCCTCACTGACGTCAAGGGGAGTCTTTCCAAGGACTTTAGCAAGGTCTGGATCAGAACTCAACAAGGAAAGAGAGGGAGCCAGCCCAGGGAGTGAGAGAGAAGATAAATGATCCACCTGGAGCAAACTGCTAACCCGCTGCACACATTTAACAACTGCAGTGAGCTCTTTCCCCCTTAGTACAATACAGGCATTCGGCTTCGTTTTCAGCTTACAATCTTGGAGGATTAGCTGTCCTACATGGCTGTCTTTAAATCCCCACTCAGGCAGAGGAGGCTGAGGAGGTAACTCAGGCAGAGGAGGTAGGATTAGCTGTCCTACATGGCTGTCTTTAAATCCCCACTCAGGCAGAGGAGGCTGAGGAGGTAACTCAGGCAGAGGAGGTAGGATTAGCTGTCCTACATGGCTGTCTTTAAATCCCCACTCAGGCAGAGGAGGCTGAGGAGGTAACTCAGGCAGAGGAGGTAGGATTAGCTGTCCTACATGGCTGTCTTTAAATCCCCACTCAGGCAGAGGCAGAGGATATAGGGTTTAGAGAGTAGATCCACTAACCCACAGCCAGTTTGCAAAGCCCCAGGTGCATGTTGCCTGTGAGCCGGCTAAATTCCAGTCTTGGGCTTGGTCAGTGGTCAAGCCAGCAAAGATGGAGGGTTCTGGCTGTTGGGGTTGGGTGTCAGGTCAGAGTTCTTGGGAGGAGCAAGTCCCAGGCCAGCTCACCCTCCTATCTTCCTTCTCCTCTACTCTCTACCTTCCCCAGCCTGGGCTCCCGCTGTGACCCACTTCCCCGGGTTGACCCTTCCCTCAGGCCAGGAGGGGAGTGGGTGCCATCAGGAGGGCAGACTGGGAATGTGGAAGAACCAGCCACTGTAGGACCAATCAGAGGTGGGGTTGGCGCGGCTGTAAAATGGATGGGGAGCGCGCGGCTGGGATGGGCTGCCTTCGCAGGGTCACTGAGAGGGAAGCATTAGCTGGGAGGGAGGTAGAACTGAGCGTATTCTCAGTGTGGTCAGGGTTGAACGCGGAGGCTGGTTTCTGTTGGGGATCCAGGTGAAGCTGTCGGCGCAGGTGGGCGGTGAGCTGTCGGAAGACGTGTACACGCTCCCCGTCGGGATCCGCACCGTGCATGTCACCAGCCGTCAGTTCCTCATCAACGGAAAGCCCTTCTACTTCCATGGAGTCAACAAACACGAAGATGCCGATGTAAGAGCACAGAACGGGGTGAGGCGTGGGAGGTCACTCTCTGCGACTCTATCGGAATCAGCTCCAGAAACACCGCTTCTGGGCCCACCCCCAGAAGGGGTCCATTGCCTAGCATCCCCTCCCCCAGATGCTCATATGCCGTTGGCAGTAACATTGTGAAGGCCATTTAGACCCATAGCGGCGCCAGCTGAGATCCGGGCCCCGTTGTGCTAGACACTGTGCAAATGCCTATTGAAAGATGGTCTTTGTCCTAAAGAGTTTACAATCCCAAACTGACACACCCAACAAAGGGCCATTTTACAGGTAGGCAACTGAGGCACACACTTTAGTTTGAGGATACACAGCTGCGAAACCTATTGCCTCTGCCCAACACCTCAGCTGGTACCGTGGAAACAGCAAACCCTGTTTCCAGTGACTAATGATTTTTCCAGCCTTGGTGAGCCTTCTGCCCCTCTCCCCTCCAAAGCTCTTCTGCATAAATATTAAGTTTTCAGCTCTGGGGGAGTTTTTTAAAACTCGCAAAGACAGACAAATATTATAGTGTTTGAAGCAGAAAGGTTCCCATGCTGTCCACTCAGGATGGAACCTAGGAAAGCCTGATCGTGTCCCTCTGCCCTGTGACAGTGAGTGGAGAGCAGATGGCGCCCAGCTGGTTCAGGCTGAGAGAGGGAAATGTAGTAACATGTTTAGCCTGAAGCCAGAGCTCCCCAGCTGTAACACACAGCAGTGCTGTCAGGCTTAGGGAAGCGACTGTGAAGCGCTTTAAGATCCTTTGCTAGATGGTGCAAGGGCAATGCAAAGTGTTACCGAGTTCTTATTCTTCCTGGATTGTCCTGCCTGCTTTCCCCCCAGATCCGTGGCAAAGGACTGGACTGGGCCCTGATCGTGAAGGACTTCAACTTGCTGCAGTGGCTCGGGGCCAATTCCTTCCGCACTAGCCACTACCCCTATGCAGAGGAGATCATGGACTTGTGCGACGCGTATGGCATCGTGGTTATTGACGAGTGTCCGGGCGTGGGGATGAAAGACCCGTAAGTGATTCCACCCTTTGTATTTCTCCCTCCTCAAAAACGATTCTTTACAGAGCCCCGGCTGTGGTGGTACTGAGCACAGCTCGCCTGGGAAAATGGCTTTTCAGGTGTGCTGAGCATCTGCAGCTCCTATTGACCTCAGCTTAATGTGCAGGGACTCTACATCACTTAAAAATCAGCTTGTGACAAGTTCGGGCCTGGCTACACTGGATGGTGTGACGGAGCAGGCTAGAGCTGTGTAGTTTCTCAACATTGTTAACATACTGTTCAGTCTTGCAACGTAGGTGGGTCCAACCTGCATTCCTAAACTATGCTGCAGCCTTGGGTTGGAGCAGGGTAGTAGCACACTTGTATCCCAGCTACAGCGCAAGGGTGAGTGGCGCCTTATCCCCATCAGGGAGGGAAGCAGAGGGAATCAAGCTGTGACTGGAGCTACCAACATGGTGGGTTTTATTAGAAAGAGAACCTAGTTCATCTAAGCCTCGTTGGCCTTGTTTGTTTTTCCAAACCCCAAATCAGAGGTAGCTTGGTTCTGGAGCCCATTTAAACCAGACCACCAATGTTTGGAGGGTGAGGGGAGGTTTGGCTCAAAGGCTCTTGTCTGGGTTCCTCTTTACTTCAGACACACAAGCTGCACTGGGTGATGGTGAAATCTTGCCAGTGCCGTAGAAGTGTCTGAAAAGTTGCCTAGAAGTATGTATTTTAAGCTGGAAGTTGAAAGAGGAAGAGGCGGTGGTTTGGCTCCCGAGAAGAGGGAGCAGGTTCCAAGTTCAGGGAGTGTGTGAAGTAAAACAGATTTTGCTAGAATATCTAAGAGGCCAGCTGCTGTTCTGCAAATAGTTATCCCCATCCAGAGATACAGGGCCAGCTTCATTTCTGGTGTGGTCCGATTTACACCAGGGATTAATTTTGGTCCCTGTGCGCCAAGACCATTTGTTACATTGCTAGTATCAATAATGGATTTAAGGTGAGTTTTATTTAGCATTTTAGTGACCTGCTCTTGCTTCCTTTTGTCTTTGAGGGAGAACTTCGGGAACAAGTCACTGGCACACCATCTTGTGGTGATGGAAGAGCTGATCCGCAGGGATAAGAACCGGCCATCGGTTGTGATGTGGTCTGTAGCCAATGAACCAGCTTCAGAGCTATTGCCCGCAGCTTACTACTTTAAGTAAGTGTGTGTTCTTGTGCATGGCTGTTGAGACTGAGGTTGATGGATGTGCCTCATCATTTTTCAGGTCAGAAAAAGGAGTTGCATGGGGAAGTCTGGCAGGTGTTCAGGGATCCCTTAATCTATTTTAGAGTTTCTTTGTATACATGTTCTATGTACTTACTACATATTTCCCCAACGCACCTACTGTTTTGCATATTGGGTTTAATGCCCCACAGCAGCACCCTCACCAGTTATTTCTCTGAGCTAAACTCTGAAGAGCCATCAGGAGATCTCTTGGAATGAGATATTCCTACAAGACTAAGGTTCAGGTAAGGCAGAATTGGTCAAGGATTTGGTCATTCCTAATTACAGAAAAACCAGGATCCAAATTCTCTGCTGACGTAACTCTATGGACTTAGTGGAGTGAGGCCAGCATAGAGCTTGGGCCTGCATACTGAAGAAGCTGTGATTAGAGCAGTACCACTCATTTGTTCTTGCTGGGGCAGGCCACAGCACCTTATCTTGAAGGCTGCAGAGACACTGGCCCGCTACCCCTTTCTCTCTCACACTTTTAAAGTTACGCTTATGATGTCTTATGGGGACAGACACCTCTCCAGTGATTTGCACAATGGGTGTGTTTCACCCAGGCAAAACAGTCTCCTTGCTCTGTAAGCTCTTAATGTCTGTTATTCTTAGCTAGAATTACACACACTTTGCGGAGGATAAGCACCATCCAAGACTCGCACTATTTCACTTTCAAAACTACTGCCTATTAAACTAAACACTGGCTCCAAAGGTTGGGCACGTGGGGGAGTTCACTGATTTTTGTGGGTCTGTTTCTCCTTTTTGGTGATGGACACTTGTGTTTTACTGTTTGTAAACAGGACAGTGATAGCTCACACTAAAGCCATTGATCCTACCCGACCCGTAACCTTTGTGTCAAATGCTAATTACGCTCATGATCATGGTGTAAGTTTCATTTCTTTTCTCCTTTGTTTGCTTAATAAAACTGGGAAAGGGGTAGATTTTAGGAATGTTAAATAACCCTCTTCGTCCCCCCCGAAGAGAACTTTTGAGTTGCATAGAGAAGCAGAGCTCACAGCACCTGATCCTGCAGCCATTACTCAGGCAAAACTGAGTCCAGTAGAATGACTAGAATTGTCCCTTCTCTATAATGGTGGGTAGGACCACACCCATTGTGTAACTGTCTAACCCCATTGTGGATGTTCTGTTGTTTCACTCCTTATTGTACCTGTTAGCCCCTGAGCCTCTCACTTGCAATAGGCTGTTTGTTAAAGCAGAGAATAAAAACCTCTTCAAATGGGAACAGGCCCTAACTATAGTAAAGAATGTTTTGTCTCCACTCATTGTAAATTTCTCTTGTTCTTCTTGGGCAGACGCCTATTGGCTTTCCATAGTCTAACCACCCCCGAGCCTGGCTTGAGCCTCTAGTCTAAGGGTACGTCTACCCAGCAAAAAAAGACCCATGGCAGGTCAACTGGGCTTGCACTGCGGAGCTAAAACGTAGCAGGCTAGCCAGTCAAGTTTGGAGCTCTGAAACCCAGCTCATGAGGAGGGTCTCAAAGCCGGGGCTCCAGCCCAAGCCCATATGTCTGCACTGCTACTTTTAGCTCCATAGCGCGAGTCTGAGTCAGCTGCCATGGATCCTGAGACTTGCTGCTGCAGTTGGCTTTTGGGGTGGAGATATGCCCGAAGTTCTGAAATGGGGCGTGGACATTGGCCCGGAAAAGTCTTTGCTGGCTTAGTCCTGCTATAGAGGCCCTACATGCGGAATTGAGAGCCTTGCTTTAAGGGCTCGTGTCTGAAAACTGATCTCCCTATAGCATTTCCTTGGAAATCAAAGACAACATAAAAGGCTTTGTGATGTTTTCAGCGTACCAGGTCTTTGCAACAAGTCTGGTTTTAGACAATGAGTTTGTCTAGCTACATATGATGCGTGTATATAAATGACTTTCACAAGTACCTGCGAGAAATCCCATTTCATTTTCCTTTTCAAGTAAGCTAGCCTTTCCTCTCTAAACTGGGCTGTCCTGGAGCTAGCATGTGTGGCTCTGGAAAGCTAGGACTTTTCTTCCATTGGCGCAGGATCAAAACCACTGGGGTTTGTTTCCATTTTAGACATAGCAAAGAGGGCACTGCTGTTGATTACCCCAGTGTCCCATCTATTGCTAGTTGCATGCACCCCATCATGCTCCAGTGGAACATGCTTTTTCCGACAGCTCAGGGAGACACAAAAGAGATTCAAAGAACTTACACGCTGTAAATTCTGATTTCAGAACTTTATTACAAAACATGTTAAGAGAACATTGGATAAGTTACATATAACATCACTTTATCTTCAATGGGCTAGTGCCCTTTGTCATACTGTCCAGGTGGTAGAAATGGCATATAACTCGCAGAATGCTTCGTCCTAAATTACGCCACTGATGCATGAACTTAGTCACTATTCAAAGTAATTGACCACTAAGTTGATCAGCGTGTTATTTAATAAGTTAAAAAGGATGTTTAAATGCATGACCAGATCCAAGACATATCTTGGAATTTCCAAAAAGACTAACAAACCTAGGGATGAAACCGTTAATCTTGTTTAATTGGCTACTTTGCCTACCTAAATCTGTAAGAAAATGCCAAAATTAACATAAGTTGATGGGGAAAACTGCTTGACTTGGTGAGTTTCCTCCTGTATTTTCTGGGAATAGGGTGGGTGGTGGGCAGTCTCATTTTTCTGTTAAAATGCTGTGGGCCAAATGGATCCTAAGTGTAACAACTGAGGTCAGTGGAACTACAGCAGAGAGGGATGTAGCCTTGGGAACATACCTATAAGTTACTTTGGGGTTTGTTACAAATATTACTCTACATTATTTCTCTAGGCTCCATACGTGGATGTAATTTGCATAAATAGCTACTTCTCCTGGTACCATGACGCTGGCCATCTGGAGGTTATTCAGCTGCAACTCAATACACAGTTTGAGAACTGGTATGAAGCCTACCAAAGGCCAATTATCCAGAGCGAATATGGAGCAGATACTATTGCTGGGCTTCACAATGTGAGTTTCCTAACTGTGCCACTTTGGGAAACACAGTGCTGGTCAAGGAGGGAAGTTCAGTCACAACCAACCAACCCATGAAATTTACTGACCCCTTAATTCTGAGACATGCTAGACACAATGTGAAATATACTCCTCAGCTGCCATGCACATTATACTGGACTCTACTGTTGAAACACTGGGCCCCATTGAAGTTAGTGAGTTTTGCCCTTGATTTCACTGGGGCTAAGATGGCACCTGAGGAGATGAGTTATTTAAGTAAAAGCACTGGCGTATGCTGCAAGCCACTAATTTGCTTCCATAATCTGAGTCACTGGCCTCCTATAATTTTTTTTTTGTCCCTTTGAAAACCTGTCAAACTTTTAATATTCTGATTGTGGTAGTTGGTCCTCCTTTTTTTCCTTATTTAAAATACTGCTTAAGAGACTGTTTACAAAGTATAGATCATTAACTGGCTCTTATGCAGTGTTGCAGTTTGCCTTTTAAGCTGAATCGTTGCCAGTTAGGTTACAGTTAACTCACTAATTTACACTCTTGTGGTCAAACCACCAGAAGATACATCTTGGAATAGTCTCTCCATGCTTTGGCAGTTGTGGAGAATATTCAGCAGACAGGAAGGTACAGTGTTGGGGAGAAAAGTCAGTTCATTATGGGGCGATGGGATTGTGTAGCTTCAGAGAAACCATTTAGATGTAGCACTTAAAAAGCTGTTGCCAGGAAGTACATTAAGAAAGTTGATCAATCAAAAAAAAGGTTTCTAGTTTCCTCTCTACGAATCAAAAAGGAGCTGCCAACATAGGTAGAAGAATTCAACACTATCTAAACTCCCCCTGCCAGTTTCAATTAGATACCCTTCTTCGGTACTTCTAACCTCTGCTAAATAGCCACCACATTCCATAGATGTGGCTATAATTCAGTGGTGGAGGAAACGAATGAATAATTGTACAACCCTTTTCATATGAAAAAAGTCAATTGAAGGCTTTTGCTGACATCTGCTATGTACTATCTTTGAGTTTTTTCTCCCTTCTTTGGTTACAGGACCCACCTCTTATGTTCAGCGAGGAATACCAAAAGGCTGTGCTAAAGGAATACCATTCAGTATTTGACAAAAAGAGAAAGGAGTATGTGATTGGGGAGCTCATCTGGAACTTTGCTGATTTTATGACAGATCAAGGTAGGCTGAGATTCCATTCTATATTTAAGCTGCAATGTAAAGATAAGTTTTCTCCCCTGACATCATGGCTTTCGTGTTAAAGAATTGAGGGTACAAGATTTAAGTACAAGCATGTGTTCTAGAAAACCTAGTTAGTATATGTGGCACTGAAGATTGTTAAATGCAGCAAAACCTTTATTTAAAAATTCCCTTGTCACTTTCCACCACAAACAGCTTTTTTGAGAGGGGCGGGGGGGGAGGAAGATTGAAGCCTGTGCTATAATATTAGGCTACTGGTTCAGCCATCTATCCCAAAAGCTTCCTTTAACTTCATTCAACTCTGGACAAAGTGCTCTCTCTAGGGAATTGTGAAGACATGAGCACCATAAGCTGATCAATGGCAGCCTAGTCATATCTTGTTATAAAAATAATACCATTGTTCAGTGAACACTGAACAAACTGCTCAAGTCTGGAGGCATCTGGGGAGTCAGAGCTACACTACAAAACAGAACTCTCCCTCCCCCAACTCATACACAAATACGGCAGCTAAAGCTGTACTCTAGCCAGACTGTGGGTGTAGAAGGAGATCACTGACTTTCACACAGTTTGCTGTGTTCTTAAAATGCAAACAGTCGAGCATTTCTGCTTACTGTAATAATCAAGTCTGTACTTCTGGCAGCTTCTGCGGCATGCAGAAGACTTCATGCTTTTCACAAAGAATTTCAGAAACATCCTCTGTAGCTAACTCCCACAGCTTGTTCCCTTTATTTCTCCAGTATTATCACTGTTAGTTGATTTAGGACTGAGAGCACAACCTTGTCACAAAGTTGTATGTTGAATGGGATAATCTCTCTACTTTTCCATTACAGCTACTCATTGAAATGTAGCTAGAATTTAGGCCAGTTGGCTCTGATGCTTTAAACTAGGGTAAAGTTCATTAAAATGACGTAGTCAGAAATGGAAATATTCTATTTTTGCTGTTTCTCTGGAAATGGGTTGTGTTCCAAACACGCTAACTCTTGCATTTAGGCTGGGGAAAAAGTGACATTTTTCCATGACCAAGTCAAGTATCTGGCTAGGACCTAATTGCAAAGCACCATTTCCTATGCTGAAGGGTGTCTCTCCTGTGGTTGAGGTGTGTTACCAAGTGTCCCACACACTAAGGGAAGTGCTGTAGGAGCACCTGCATCCAGGGCCGTCCTTAGGATTTATGGGGCCCTAGGCAGTATTATTAAACTGGTGCCCCTATGCCGGATGGCAGCCCAAGCTCACAGCCTGGTGGGGGAGGGGGAGGAGGGACTTGACAGCAAAGGATAATGAGATGCCCAGCCTGCCTCATGGTGGCGGAGAGTCACAGTTCCCCGCAGAGACTTCCATGCACTCTCCCTCATGCAGAATGGACATGAAGAAAGTACCTAATTGAAAGCACTAAAATTTGGGAATAAAAAATGTCAGTTACAGGTTTTTTGTTATGCCCTGAAGTTTGTCAGAGATTTATTTGCAAAAACTTCATAGTAAGGGTGAGTCAGCTGTCCTGCTGAATACAACATTACATATAATGGAATACATGATGCAGCTCTTCTCTGTTTTACATTTTCTTCATCAGTATTTCTAAGTTGAATTTATATTTTAAATGTACTCAAATCTTAAGCCAGCATTCCAGATTACTACATATTTAACTCACTGAAACAAAGACATTCTTTTAAATTAATCAGAGAGATTTAGTGTGTTCATAACAATGTTCATTGCTTTTAGAAAAAGGGAACAGTAATTTACTTTGTGTGATCTCCATAACAAGAGACATGGTTATGAAATTTCACCAACTTTAAAAAAATGTTTCCAAAGATTTTAGGTATAACAAGGATTTTGTCTTACTAAGGTACTGATTTTGCTGGAGGGTTCTTTTAAAACTAGTTTGTCAGATAGTCAGAAGTAAAGAAAAGGAACTCTTTGTCCAGCTATCTGGAAGGGAAGGACTGTTGTCCCTTTAAGGGCTCTCTTCAGTGGGGAGTGGGGGGAGAGGTGGTGAAAGGATGGACAGAAAGGACAGGAGGACTTGGAAGCACTTTTTTTTTTTAACTATAGTAATTAAAATATGTATTTTAGATAAGGGAGGTCTTTTGAAGGATTTATTTAAAAAACTATGTCTGAAGATCCACACATTTAAGGCTAAAAGATGATTGTGCATCTAAAACTCTATGCAAGCATTTTTTAGAAATGTAATTTTATAATCTTCACCAGCTCACTAATGAAATATTTTTAAAGGAAATTTTAAACTAAGGTCCTGTAGACTGACATGTTCTGTGTAAATATTACATTAATGCACAACTGTTTTTGTCAGTACAGTCAGAAACTGACAGTATAAAAATTTATTTGGGCATAAGCTTTTGTGGACATCTGATGAAATGGGTTCTAGTCCACAAAAGCTTACGCCCAAATAATTTGTTAGTCTTTGAGGTGACACAAGGACTCGTCCTTGTTTTTGCTGATACAGACTAACAGGACTACCACTCTGAAACCTGTCAGTATATACCTTGGGGTTGGCAAATGCCTGTTAAATGGCTTTATTACCCCTTGAATGTCTCTTTAACAGTTTCAATGTTGTGCTAATAGGTCTGGCAGGCTGGAGGTTTTTTCACTTTTAACTACTAGATTCCCTCCCAAGGAAGACTCACCAGGCTAGAGCAGCCATCTGTGGGAGCCTGCAGGAAGGGTCAAAACAGGGATAGGAAAACAAGAGGGTGGACACTAAGACCCAGTGGTACCCCAAATTTTCAGGTGCCCTACGCAGCTGCCTATGCCTAAGGACGGCCCTGCCTGCATCACCGGTTTGTGGAGACAGTGCACTACGACAGAATGCAAGTGACGTCTGGAGAGGGACCCATCACTACTCTTTCTACCCTCTCCTCTTCCTCATCCTCCAAAATGCCCAGCCTCAACTATCCTTTTTCACTTTCTAAATTCTGCTCAAAGCTGCTGTAGGTGTTTCACATGTAACTCCCATCGTTACCGCTGTACCAACACTGGCAAACCGCATTAATCACGCTGCAGGCAGCTTCTCCCGTTGTAGCCACAGAGGCTATGCACAGGAGGGCTAGATGCCAGGATGGTAAAAGTGGTTGGTCATTTATGCTATTGTCTCCACCACTGGGGAATGACCAGTCTTGTATGTTCCTAGGACAAAGCTTAAGCCAGAGTACAGAGAATCTGTTGGAGTGACAGTTGTGACTGAGGGCTTGTCTACATTACCTGCTGGATCAATGGGCAGTCATCGATCCAGCAGGAGCATGGTGGGTGGGTTGATTTCACGTCTAGTCTAGACACAATAAATCGACCGCCAAGTGCTCTCCCGTCGACTCCATACTCCACCAGGGCGAGAGGCATAGGTGGAGTCAATGGGAGAGCGTCAGCTGTAGACCACAATGAAGACACCACAGCAAGTAGATTTGAGTACATCGACTTCAGCTACGTTATTCACGGAGCTGAAGTTGCATAACTTAGATCAGTCCCCCCTTCCAAGGCCTGAGAGATGGTCAGCAGAGGCAGCGTGAGCAGTGTATTTAGTGGAATACCGTAGGAATCTGTTCCACAGGTGCTAGCTTCAGGGACTTAAGTAAAGAGCATGTGCGATACAAGGCTCTAAAGAGACCAGACAGACATGGGCATAAAAAAAGTAGCAGCAGTGGGGGAAAAGATACTGATTCAAAAAGAATAGTGGAAAGAAAATTAGACAGTTTGCAATGACAAATCAATGCAGCTTTGGGCTCCATACACATCATGCAGCATGGAGGAACTGGAGGCCACTTGGAGAAGATGTCATTTGGACGGTTTGATTAAAAACTCAACAAATGACTAGTAAGTTGGAGAAAAGGGCATGAACAGCAGTAAAGGAAAGGAATGCAGGGTAATACAAAGGGTGAATAAAGAAGAAAATCTAATTGAGTCTCAAAGTAAAGTTCTTCAGTGAGATTTAACTGGATCCCCAGCTATTTAAGATGAGACTGGTCATAGACTATTAAGCACTAGCTTAATTCATTGATTTAATTAAAGCGATACAGCCCATTCACGGGCACACTTAAAGCCGTCTGACAGCTGTAAGCCTATAAGGGTGTAGTGGTTTAAGTTAAATCAGTTGTAATGAAGCCAGTGTAACAATAATCATCTTCCATATGTAGGAAGATGGTGACTGAAGTTTCCTCTGTATAACTTGGTTGTGAAAAGCTGCTACTAACGTTCTTTCCCTTTAGCTAAGGAGTTAGTCATGTCACGTTGATTACTGCAGGGAAAGAAAGAAGTGTCTTACTCTACACACAGATGCTTTATTTTGTGAGTCTTCTGTAAAAAAACCTGATTTTATGACTTTTTATATCTACAGCAACCAGCCGTGTTTTAGGGAACAAGAAGGGGATCTTTACCCGTCAACGACAACCAAAGGCAGCTGCATTTGTTCTAAGAGACAGATACTGGAAGCTTGCAAATGAATCAAGTTGTCTCCATCCAACACTCACATATTACAATTTATGAGTGGGTATTAAGCTCAGATGTTTTCGTTAAATAATATTTTGCTTAATGTTTACATTTTACTGAAATCTAGTATTACAGAATTAGTGCAGTTTAACTGTTTGAAATAGTACTAAAATAAAAATATTTCCATACCACAGGTTCTATTTAATACACAACACTGGGCAAATTTAAATATATCCATAGAAAATTAGTAATCAATAGGCTGCATGGTTGCAGCTGGTAAAGTGGATACCTAACACTCTTAATAACGAAAGTATTTGAGAGAGGTAGATTGGGAGACGTGCATTAGCTCTCCCAATTTCTAACATTGTAGTGTTTTCATATCCTATTCCTGAAAATGGGTTATGTTCTGAAGGAATCACCATTTCCCCTCTATCATCTCAAACTGTGTACTGTAATTGATTAGGATTGCTCTACTCTAAGTGTACACAGCTAATTCTAGTTAGTATGACATCTATACAACATTAGGTCATTGCAGTGTACCACAGTGGCTTCTACCCTACCACTCCAGTCAGTCATAATTAGATATACTTACGTACAGCAGCTCCACTTCTTTTAAGTATGAACTTCTCTACTAGGACTACAAGGAGGAGATGCAGCCCTGACTTTCAGCTTGGAGGAACTTAATTCACATTTGGAGGTCAAAGCATAGTATTATTCTCAGTAGATAGGTTAACTTTGTCCAAGTCTGACCTGAGCACTCACTTAACACTGGGTTGAAATATAGATACTGCAGCACCCTCAGTGTTTTTGGGATACACAGATTTGTTGAAGTTAAATATGCAGATTCATCTCTTATAACAAAGTCAGGGTACCGGCCTTACCTTATTGGCTGCAATCAAGTCTCAGTGTAGCTAGTATACTGGAGGTAGTTATAAAAACTTCTTACACAAAGACTAAGGGCTTGGCTACAGTCACACTTTACAGCGCTGCAACTGGGGTGTGAAAAAACACCCCCCTGAGCGCTGCAAGATACAGCGCTGTAAAGCGTCAGTGTAATCAGGGCAGCAGCGCTGGGAGCGCGGCTCCCAGCGCTGCACGCTACACCCGTAAGGGATGTGGTTTACATGCAGCGCTAGGAGAGCTCTCTCCCAGCGCTGCCGCTCTGACTACACTCGCACTTCAAAGCGCTGCATTCCAAATGTAGCCATACCCCAAGTTTAGCCCTACAGCATCACCACCTTGGCCAGATCCATGTTGCTGAACAGTGGTTGCTTACTAGATTTTGGACAGTAACTGATGTGCATTAAACTGCATGGGTGTCCTCATTTCTGCACACCATCACCTGACTAGAATGATTCAGCATACCATCACTTACAGTTCTCCTTTATGCAATGTCTCCTTCTCATGGCCTGACCTAAGTGACTTAAATTTCTGCCCGTATATAAAGAAAATAGCTGCCACTATTTATTGGATGGCAGCATAGCGTTCTTTACTCTTGAAGCAACACGTAAGAAGCCAAAGGCAATTGTAACTGCCACATGCAGCAGTAAAAAAGGAGAGGTACACTCACTACAGAACTTAGAACAATTTTCTTTTAGTTTGCAAAAGAAAATCCAGACTATGAGTACGTCACGTTTAAACTGCATACTTAAATTTTACAGATTTCCTAATTAACTAAAACTCAGAATATAAAAAAAGTGTATCCATGTTAAAAAGCAGTCACTCAAATGTTATCCAGTACCTTACTGAACACCATATTAATCCAATTACCAGTGTTTGAAAGTCATTTAAAAACTTCTTAATTTCTAAACTTTAATTTTCTTCCCCATTTCAACACTGACAGAATGACATACCAACAGCTGCCACATCAAGATACAGAGACAGATTTGACATGGTTAATGCATTACAAACTAGGACTCAGATCCCTACAATATGCACAGGACTTGCAATTTCAGTAGAAAAAGCTACACTTTTGTTCACTCCAACAAGACAGATAGTAAGGGTTCAACATCCATTTGCATGGTAAGCACACATATCAAGGAGAGTCATTTCCTGCTTAAGTTCTCCACAGCTCGTTGCAAATTTAAACAAAAAACAGGAACACATACAGCAGATTTAGAATACTGAGACACTGTCAGAGTGGAGTTAAAGCAGATCTTCAGGCCTAACAAAAGTAGGAAGTGATTAAAGTAACACTCTTAGGAACATGTCTGCATGTTGCTTGAAGAACTGTAAACAGTAAATCCTCAAGTCAATGGTGCTCAACCTTTACGTTCCCATGTGCACACAACATTCAGCAATACATGAAGCTACAGGAATTTTCTGCACTAGTATCTCTGGGGACTCAATGCTTCAACCTTCTACTGCTAACATACATCTTCTTTTGAAAAAAAGAAATCACAACTGAGTACATTTCTATAAAGAAGATTACAGTACTGGCTTTAAAAACAGTTTCTAAGGCTCAGACTGAGTCCAAAAAGGCCTCTGATTGGGTTCATTCAAGCTCTTTGTTTGAACTGCACTATTGCAGTGTAAGAATGATTGCAGCAAGACGTCCACAGGTCATTTCTACATTTATTTTTTATACCAAAAAAAGTTGTGCAACAAATAAACATTCTTATATATTTACATTGGTTTTCTTTACCTGTTAGCAAAATTGTATTCTAAACCTCTGATATAGAGTATCTCAGAACCTATACTGATAAAAGGAACATCTGCCCAATGACTCCACTTTAAATGGATGTTTACTCTGGAGTTTAAAGCACTAGTAATAAATATTAGATGGAACATACTATACAGAATACACACCTAATATTTAGGCCATGCTTAATAGTTTTACGGTAACAGAATACTTCACTTTTTTTGGACTAGCTTTGTCTAGATCATGTTTGAACAACGTTGTCTGAACCAAAGTCAAGTTTTATCAGATTGTTTATTTAAGTTTAGTTCAAACAAATTAGGAGCCACACTTGCCTCCTGAAGCACCTAACCAACTGTTTTGACCAATCAAGACCTATTAGAGACTTAATACAGTAGAAGACGAGTACTACAGCATACAGAAATTTCTCTCTTCTAAATGGAGAGATTTGTTCTCACCTCTGATACTTAAAGTGGTGAGAAATGTTTCATTGGCCTTCTTGTAGCAAATATCTTACAGTAAGAAGCCTTTTCAGGAATGTTGTTTGCTTTCTAAGCAAGTCTTCGGATTTGATTCCTGTCCCTCTCCTCTTATCACCCTCCAAAACCTGAAAGGATGGAAGTCCAAATTTTGAAGAGTTTTTTTGTTTTGAAGAAAGCACAAAATTTTATGAGTTCTGAAGTCACAGTTGGGTGGAGACGGTTTTGTGTTTGTTTTTTAAGTCTGGATATTGTTTGCTAGCATTCTGCCTTATTCTTGTACTCCAATCTTTCCATGAAAGTTTACCAGAAGTTACCTTTAATTTGAAAAAGCTCAAATTAACAGATCTCAGTACATTTGGCATGACATTTACTCTGGTTGGGAGGGGAAGGGAGTAAGTACTATCCTGATATCTGGCACATTACTAATTATGACTGAGCTGTTTTACTGGAAGAAAAATGCTGCCTCTCATTGGCAGCAGTAAAGAGAGGTCAAGAATGGGCTGTTTCTACCAAGAATCTAATTGTTTTGCTCTTTATTCACACAAATTGCATTTTCTCTGACACAAAAGAGAAACACAAGAAGAGGAAGGGGTTATTTCTAGCAAGTGTTATTTCCATGTTAGGATGAATTATAAAGTAAACACTAGAAAAGCACACAAGATTTAAAATTAAGGGTCAAATTTGCAAGAGTATGCACGCAGCATCATGGCAAACTCTTATGGAGGCCAAGCTTGATATACACTCAAACGGGGGCTGCAGGCGGGTGCCTTTTGCAAATCTGGCCCTGGATGATTCAGCTGAAGAAACTTTGAAGTTACAGACTATGCCCACACAGTTAAGCACAGGGACACAGTGAAGATCATCAACACCTATATTTTCAGTGGATGGTTTTTGGTTTGAGGGTTTTTATGCATTAAGTCATTAATTAGACCAAATAATACTTATTATACTTGTCTCCACTGCTGCTTATTCTCAGATATTAGCATTGTGACTAATCATTTCAAGCAGCACATATTCACCTTTTCTTTCATTGAAGAGATGCCTTAGTGTAGCAGATCACATGAATGTATCAAAATAAATCCATACAACAGATTCAACAGTGGTATGTCCCCAAACCGTGAGCCAGGAGAGGGTAAAGCTTTGAGGTACCCAGTTTAAAGTTGCTCATGTCAAAGTTCAAGGCATTTGAGAGAGAACTAAACATCAAGACAAGCTTTAGCTCTACTCGTCAATACAAAACGTATTTAATAAATACATTGTCTAGAGTTGTTAGACAAGAGACAAGTTGTTTAGTGTAACGTGTAACAGATGTTACTCATACCATAGAACTCCATCCATAAATCAATTTCTACCTACATCCAGCGTAAGAACCAGAAATTTACCTCAATAGTAAATTTAAATACCGTTGTGAATTCATCCTAAATATCTGTCATCACTATTATACATCATATTGTCATAGTTAAGTTTTGTTTCAACACTTTAGTGTTTAATTCATTTTACAGTACAACACATAAGAATAGTGTCCCTTAAGCAGACTCACCTTTACTAGTTGCTTCTAAATCTGAAGATGTATTCTTTAAAAGATCTAGTTCAATCTAGCTGACATGAGGGCAGAAAAAGCATGGCACCAGCTATTGGAAACCGTTCAATCAATGTATTTTGGATTCCCCGAGTTTCAGAGAACACAGTATTTAGCTTGTTTGAGGGTAAACGAAGTATCAGATTATCAGCTCTACATGTCTGTTTAACACATTGTCTTAAGGAACCAGTAATATTGCTACCACTTCTCATTCTAATGACTAAAATGGCCTGTAGAATACTTTTCTACATACTGCAAGTTTATTTGTTAAATAGCAAGGACACTTCTGCCTGCCAGGTTCAACACACAAAATATTTGGTTTAAGAATTTAAGACAGAAGGCACTTTCAACATTCTACTTCAGAATACTGAGTGTAGAAATACTGTTTAGGATTTTGTTTACTTTTTAAAAATAGTTATTAGAAAGAGCAATGATAGCACTGCTGGGTTTCATTTTCAAGAGCACATTTACCTTCTTATCCCACTCAGACAGATAAGGCCCCTTGAAAGGCCAATATGTGTCAGTTCTAAAGTTCATTTCTAAATATAATACAAAATCAAAGATCCTGAAAAAGATCCGTGAAATTTCAGTTTAGTCAGTGCATTACTCAGATAGCCCAGTAAGTCTCTGGTACCCATTGTAAATTACAATTCTATTTTGCAGCCTTCAATGTAATGTCAGATTGTTGTTGGTAACACTGTGTTGGGCTGTCTGACACCAGTTTAAAATGAAAAACAGATCTGCATGAAAATTAAGCCATTCCAAGATGTGCTACTCAAATATCTTATACAAGAGATTTCTCCAGTTTCAGAATACCCCCCTCTCCCGTGCCCACGTATTAATTTCCCAATGGTGGCTTTTTGCAGGCCATATTAAACAGTCTTCATATTGTACAGATATTAAATCACGATTTCATTACTGGATATACCTGAAGTTTTAGCTTTAATTCCATTTTCATTAATAGAGAAAAAAGATGGAGCAAAGGTAACCATCACTTGTGTTGCGGCACTCATTACAACTAGTGCTTCTCACAGGACACTACATGGGCTCATTCCTTCCATTATTTCAATCAATCAACTATAAGCTGAACATTCTTAAAGTTGCTACACTAACAAAATTGACTGTACAGTGAGTCTTGCAGAAATGGATCCAATATTTCTAGTTATTTACAATATCATGTTTTAGTCAAATCTATATGTTTAAGTCCATCGGCTAAAAATGTAATACACATACTGTAAACATGGCAACATTAAATATGGTACCTCTATTCTAGGATATTTAAATGTCATGATCATATCTCGTCATATCTGAAGTTGAATTTATACACAAGATATTTTCTAGCGTTACCCACTTTACAAGTTGCGAGGAGTCTAGATTTTGTGTGGCTAAGAAATTTCTTCAAAGTAAAGTTAAAGCTTGTCTTTGATTGTATTAGAGCTTTCTCTTTTGTAGTAATATTTAAATTGAAGATTAGCACAGAAATTATCTAGGGCCCCTTCCAATTTACAGTTATTAAAAATATCAGTTATGATTCTTGGATGATTCTTGGAAAAAGTGTCTGATATGAAAAATAAAAAATTACTGCAAAATAAACTTAAATGGAAGTCAGGTCTTCAGACTATCGGTCAAAAGTTCAAACATGGGTTATTCCTGTTTGGGTTGGAGTTGCCGTTTCCAGGCCTCATTCAAGTAAACTAGTCGTTTGTAGTTGATGATAAAGAGAATGAAGTTCAGCAAATATGTGATGACGGATATAATGCAAAATTCCTTCAGCACAAAGTACAGAATGTATGCCAGGTACAATGACCCTACTACTGACACTATGGAAGATGTCATGAGGATTAGAGCTGCTACTGCACTTGCTGTCATACCTGCAACAAAAGAAAGTTATTATTGCCACTTTAATGCCCTCTTTCCATAGTTGAAGCAAAGAAAACCTGAGAAAGAACTAACATTTTAACTATTTCTATTCAGTGAGTTTGTATTCATACAGCTCTGCTTAAAATATCGTGAGTCCACGCTGGTAGCAAATCACAATTTGGAGCAGAGTTTCTAGGTTCTGTATTTTGATCCGCAGTGAGTGGTATTTTCATCATCTTTCATGTTCTTGAATTATGGGAAAGTTATAGGTTGATCAGGTTAGATCTATGAACATTTTCATTGGTTTTATATCAGCTTACAGGGGGCAGGCAGAGATGGGTTTGCATGTGTTACTAGTCACACATCTTATATCACTTGTTTGCCTGCTTCCCACATGCAGTCTTTGTGCCAGTGCTCATATTAATGATATAGAAGACTAAAAGCAAACTAAGTAACTCTTGAAGTTATTAGAGGAGTTTTAGAGCTACTGCTGTGGCTGAACAGCTAGACTGGTGTAAATTGTGACTTGCACCAGTGCAGTTTATCATGGTTTCACCCAGGCTTAGCAATGTTTATATCAATGTCCTGTTTTATTAACATCTATGCTGTTATATACTTTAGACCATAAATAGAGTTAAATACTTACCAAGTAACATTTGTAGAATATAAAATACAAGTCCAAAGACACTGTTTGGCTGATTTATTGCACTGTCCTTTCCAAAGATGGAACCCAGCAGACCAAATCCTCGACCCCATCTGTAAAACAATAAACACCAATAATCCCAGATTTGAGATCTGCTTCTCTCTCACCCAAATTTCACTTTAGCACCATAGGAGGATGTTCTGGTGTAACTAGTGCATTTCCTGTATGTAGCTCAAACTTCGCTTTAAAAAACAAATACTTTGTCACAGTGTGGGTGCACTGGATACACCACTATCCCATACATCCATGCTAAAATTGGGATTTTGTCCATTCAGTACCAGTATAGCCAAAAAAAGTGCAAGACATTATAATGAGTCATTTATTTCTCTAGAAGTTATCAGTTTGAAAATCATGCCAATGCATATAAGCTATAATGGTAAATCAGGATTTATTGAGGAAACCGTTAGCAAAATCTTTCTCCACAATATTATACAGAATGTGATTCTGAGGTAGCATGTCAACTGGGCAGGCTTCAATTTTATAAATGATAAAGTTATAAGAGTAATAGTACATAACAGAACATACAGTAAGAAGGAATTTTTAAATCAATTGTGTATTTGTGTTAGGAACAAATGGTTCCTTCTCTCTAAGGCTGAACACTTCAAGAAATATTACTGGCCAGAGCAAAATAAGGATAATTTTTTAAAAGTGACAACTGAAAGAGGAGATAAGCAAAGTGCCATATATACCTGATCATAAGCCGGTTCGTTTATAAGTCAACCCGCCCCCGCAAGATGGATAAGTAAAAATGGAAAATTTTATGACCCGTTCATAAGCCAACCCTATAATTCATGGGTCAGTAAACTTTGGTTCCCGGCCATGAGGATAAGCCGCTGGTGGGCCGAGATGGTTTGTTTACCTCGAGCGTCCGCAGGCACGGAGGTAAACCTAAGTAAACAAAAAGTGTACCAGTGCACCAGCTGCTTACCCTGATGGGCTGGGACAGCAACTGGTGGGGAAATTTGGGGGGCCCCAGAAGCTGGGGGTCGGGAGTAATCCCTATGACCATGCTCCACCCCTAACCCGGGACCTCCACACTCTCCCCCACCCCATTCCTTCCCACCTTATCTGGAGAGGATGTCTCTGGCTTGGCTGGAGCTGCTCTGGCAGGCCGGGCAGCGCAGCTGCAGCCTGCTCCGGCAGGCCAGACTGGGCGGCGTGGCCACGGCATGTTCCAGCTGGTTGAGCCAGGTGGCATGGCTACAGCATGCTCCAATGGGTAGGGCCGAGCAGCACGACTGCAGCCTGCCAGCCCAGGAGCTGCAGCTGCTTCGGACGTTGGGGGGAGAGCAGCGTGAAGAAGCAGAGAGACTCTGGCCCCACCTCTTCCCTTCTGGCTGTGCTGCCTCTCCTTGCTCCCCCTTTTGTGGGGAGGGGCAGTGTCCCACCTCTCCCTCTCTATACCCATTCATAAGCCAACCCCCTTCTCTGCTGCTTCCCTTTTTTACTAAAAAAATTCAGCTTATGAACGAGTATATATGGAAACTTGTAATACTGAAACAATGTTAAATTACAGAACATTAGCCCGCTATTACTATTCATAAGTTAGATATCACCTGCATTTTCTCCAACTATTGCCAAAGTTTCCCAGTGTCTGACTTTCCCACACTTTAACACCCCCAATGAGGATGATTTAGTGCTTTTCATCGCCAAAACACTTGCAAATCAGGTAAGCTTCTATGAGCAACATTTTCAAAACATCCTCAGATCAGATATAGTTAAAGCAGATCAGCCACTTTGGAAAAGTAGGCTTATTGGTTTAACTACTATGCCCACCAACCGCCCCATCTCCCCCAAAAACTACAGAGAGAATTACATGCCAGTTCCTAATGTCAGTTCCTAGATAGAGTACGACTAGATAGTCAGCAACAGTAAAACCGCACTAATTTGTTCCCCAATACGAGTGTGTTCCTTGGAAATACTACATGAATCCATGTTCTCCTAAACCTCACAATGAATTTCATTTCTCATGCATTTAAGTATAAATATTAAAACCCATATTGCTTAAACAATTTGTTCGTCTAGTGTTAAAAATAGCAAAATGCCCGGTTTCCTCAGTAAGCTAAGTGTGAGCAAAAAAGAGTTGGTTTTTTTTTTTTATTAAATGCTTATACTAGGCAAAAATTGAAGTTTATGACCCTATTCACTGGTGGAAAGCATCCTATAGCAAGTGAACTTTCAATCCTAGGTATTATGCTCTTACCTACTTTGACCTCAATCCTGCAAACACTTATATACAGGTTTAACTTTACTAATTTGTGTAAGGCCAGATCTATACTACAGAGTTAGGTCAATGTAAGCTGCTTTACGTAGACCTGTGTAAGCGACTACACTAAAATGTAGCTCCCACAGATGTAAATTGCCCACTACATCAACTAAACTCCACCTCCACGAGAGAGGCAGCACTTAGGTTAATGTTTTTAGGATAAACACCGCATTACTTACATCACCTGTTGGCTGTCAGCCTCAGGGTGAGGGGGCCTTCAACTGTCAGGCCCGGGGTGAGGGTTAAGTTGGTGGAAGCACTCTTGGTGAAGATGCACAGAAGGCGCATAGTGGGGTCATGAAACACTGCTTTAAATTACTGTGGTGGCTGTACATCAACTTAAGTTGACTTAGGATATGTTTACACTACTAAATTAAGTGCGACAGTTCAAAGGACTGGAAATCCTGCAGCAGATTCCCATTGTTACCACACTCGCCTCATCATGACATAGTTTCACACCATAAATCTGTGTAAGGGGTGAAAAGATGTGAAATTCTCTTGTACTTGTTCCTTTCAGTCTCTGTCTAAAATGTCAAAATGCATTACTAACAGTTAATTTATTATTGCTGATATTTAAACTGTTAGTGATTTGGCAGCATTTAATTTCTTTATAAAACTCCTGGGTGGAGCTCTAGTGCTTCTGACACAGTACTTCTCTACAGTTCGTGGTAATGTCCCTCCTCAGCACTAAACTTTTCTTTCTCAGGTGACCATAATTTAAACTGAAGTAAATATTTGTAATAAATAGCGTGCAAATTACAAGGCTACCAGTCTCAGAACCAGATTTGGGTTTCTTAGCCCTGATCTTACAGGACTTGTGAACACTGTATACTTTGTATTCTGTGTTGTAACTGAAATCAATATATTTGAAACGTAGAAAACATCCAAAAATATTTAAATAGAACACCTTTATTTTAAACGCACGCTTAATGGCAACTAATTTTTTTAATTGCTTGACAGCCCTATAAATAACTAAATTAACTCTCAGCTGACAATCACTCTGTTTCATGCCATCTAGTCTCTTGGTAACAAAGACTTCAGCCTGCATTAAAACAGTGCTTCACCTCATTAAGTGCTCTTTGTAGATTCAAGTGGATAGTACTCTTTATTGAGTGAATGCTTGCTAACAGAGCTAGAACAATTTTTATTGCAACCTGAAGGGACAGAAGGCTCAATTTGTGTGAAGTATTTGCGATTTAGAAGATTCACAATTGTTTTTAAATGTGAAACAATGGCGGCATTGGTATATTTGTACTTCAGTCTGGAAAATCAAGATGTCAAGTCTAATCTTTCAGTGACAGTAATCTGAAATGCTACTTGCAAAAGGAGTAGGTACAAAGTGCAGGCTTCAGAATTAAAACCATATGATTAGGGAGTCGAATGAGACTTTCATGAGGCACAGATTATCCCACAGCTACCTGCATTCTTACATCTTCCTTTGAAGCATCTGGTCTGGCCAATGTCAGAGACAGGTTACTAGACTAGATGGACCACAAGTCTGTTAGAGTACGGCAATTCCTATGTTAACAGATTAACATGCGATTTTCAAATTAACCACGTTCTTTGACTCGTATTTTGTTATTCTGGTGCAGACGATTTTCTGGCTAGCTTCTGTTTTATGTAAGCAAAGTAGGTTCTTTAATAAATAGGCTCCAAACAGCATAGTAATCCATGGATTTGATATTGGGAGGGTCAGTTTTTCCATCCACAGTAAGAATGGGCATGTCGGCAGATTTCCATCTCACAGCTATTTATTATTATTAAACCTTTTGATAATAGGACTTCTAACAGTTCCGGGATTTGTGGAGCTGTTCTTCTGCATTATCCCAAGAAGGCCACTGTACCAAATGCAGTGCTGCTGTTCGTTTAGGTTTATGCCAAGCTTTTCCCAGAGCCTTTTCCCAGATTGGAACACATCTACATCTGTGCAATCCTCCATAGATTTGAATCATAGTGAAATATTGCATGCTGTAAGATTTTTTTGAGTTTATTTACGTGGGAGGAACAGATTGTGGCTTTGCTAAAGAAGCCTTTACAATTTGGCTCTATTGCTTTGGATTAAGGAATCCATTTGACGTATAATTCCAGTCTTACTTTACTGAACAGTGCTAGTTTGGCTGTTAGCTTTACTGCTCAAAAGTTCTTCAGGGCCAACGGTTTTCAGCTTATAAAATGCTACTGTTTAATACACGGCTATAAACTCCCTATTTAGGTTATAGCAAAGTTCACAATAAAAAAAGGAAATTCAATTAAACACAATAGTTAATAAAGGACTGGCTGATGCAATAAACTCAAACCACAAGAAAATGTACCGCTCAAGATCTCCAGTTCCTTCGCTTTATTGATTTGTGACTGCTGGACCAGACAAGTGTTCAGTTGCGAAAGTAATGCAAATGAAAGTACTGCATGATTTGGTGTTACACAAAAACTATCCTTGGCATGTGTACTTATGCCACAAACAAGTTTCACTCAGTTAGAGGAGAGGCAATCTGCATGCATTTTAAGACTGTTTTTACAAGCTTCCTTTAGGAAAGATTTTGCTGCATGCTTCGAAGATAACTTCAAAATACCATTTTAAAATTTTCCTCATTCAAGTTATCACAGCTTGTCAGCTCTACTTAAGTTGTTTGCAACTAATACCCCAAATGTTTTAAACAACGTTATGATTTCAAAGGGTTCTTAAACATTTACATAAACAAGATCTCACAGTAAAGGACCTGACAAATTTAGAAAAAAAGTTATCTAGCTTTACTAGAAGCACTAAAATTGTGAATACTGCACACAATTCTATTTACACTATGTCCCTTTTGAAAGAGTGCAATGTTGTCAAACCCTTTAGATGTTGCCTATTTTGACTTGTGGCATTTTAAAAGGCTCAGAAGGAACCAATTCTTAATGTTTTATTAAATATATGCAATTACCTCTGTCCATCCATGATAAATGATCAATGAACACTTTAGAAACTGTTAATCATTAGTTCTGATCAGCTATGAATTTCACTAATGTTCAAGAACAATAGACCCAAAAGAGTGCACTTGAAAAACTGGCTGCTCCATTATAAGTTAGCAAAGGCAGCTAAAAAGACTCCAAGTAGCATCTTTGCTATTATGCATCTCAAGATACTTTACAAGTGACTAAACAAAACAGCTTACATGTTTAATACTCGCTTACAAGCTGGCAAGAGCTATGAGTGTCTCAAACTGAAAATGAAGGTAATTCTAAACTTGCTGAGCACAATAAAAACAAACAAAAAAAAAATTTAAAACCCTGAAAATTGATGGCCACGAATCAAATGACTAGCATCCAGAAGACTAAACACCCAGATTCAATTGGGAATGCAAGTCCTAAAAAGGTCAATAAAGCTGCCCTGAACTCATGGGGTGCACCTTTGATCTTTACATCAGCTTTTGATTAAAGTACCTAGAACGCGTGCTAATGTGTAACAAGGGTAAGAACCTTGGTTGCAGCTTTTGCACAACTCTGACGGAGATTTTGGATTAAGCCCAGTTCATAGCTATAAGGTCACTTGGGTCACTCTGCCAGTCTTACCTGAAGCTCTTTAAAGCCAGCAAGGAACAGATTCAAAGTTCCAATCTGTAACCTTGCCAACAGTGCTCAAAAATACATTTCATACATTTACCTTCATGATTGGTTTTAAATATTAGTATACTTAAGAAGGAAGATATTTTATTCTATATACACCTTTTACACTTCACATAAAAAATAATACATAAAAAAATAATCGTGATTAATCCCACAATATAAAAAATTAATCGATTAATTGTGATGTTAAATAACAGAATACCATTTATTTAAATATTTTTAGATGTTTTCTACATTTTTCAAATATAATTGATTTCAATTATAACACAGAATACAAAGTGTACAGTGCTCACTTTATATTTATTTTTGATTACACATTTGCACTGTAAAAAAACAAAAGAAATGCAATCTCTTTATCATGAAAGTTGAACTTACGAATGTAGATTTATGTACAAAAAAAATTGCATTCAAAAATAATAAAGTAAAACTGTAGAGCTTTTAAGTCCATGCAGTCCCACTTCTTGTTCAGCCAATCGCTCAGTTAGTTTACATTTGCAGGAGATAATGCTGCCCGCTTCTTGTTCACGTCACCTGAAGGTGAGAACAGGTGTTCTTATGGCACTGTTGTAGCCAGTGTCACAAAATATTTATGTCCAGATACACTAAAGAGTCATATATCCCTTCATGCTTCAACCACCATTCCAGAGGACATGCATCCATGCTGATGACAGGTTCTGCTTGATAACAATACAAAGCAGTGCAGACCGACGCGTGTTCATTTTCAACATCTGAGTCAGATGCCACCAGCACAAGGTTGATTTTCTTATTTGGTGGTTCAGGTTCTGTAGTTTCCACATTGGAGTGTTGCTCTTTTAAGACTTCTGAAAGCATGCTCCCCATCCCATCCCTCTCAGAATTTGGACAGCACTTCATATTCTTAAACCTTGGGTCGAGTGCTGTATCTATCTTTAGAAATCTCACATTGGTACCTTCTTTGTGTTTTGTCAAACCTGCAGCGAAGGTGTTCTTAAAACGAACAACATGTCCTGAGTCATCATCCCAAGACTGCTATAACATGTAATATATTGCAGAATATGGGTAAAATTGAGCCGAAGACATACAATTCTTCTCCAAAGAGTTCAGTCAAAAATTTTACTAACGCTTTTTTTTTTTTTTTTTTTAAACGAGGGTCATCAGCATGGAAACATGACTGCTGGAATGGTGGTATACAAATGTTTAGCATATCTGGCACATAAATACATTACAATGCTGGCTACAAAACTGCCACGCGAATGCCTGTTCTCACTTTCTGGTGGCACCGTGAACAAGAAGCGGGCAGCATTATCTCCAGCAAATGTAAACTAACTTGTTTGTCCGAGCGATTGGCTGAACGAGAAGTAGGACTGCGTGGACTTGTAGGCTCTAAAGTTTTGCATTGTTTTGTTTTTGAGTGCAGTTATGTAACAAAAATCCATATTTGTAAGATATGCTTTCACGATAAAGAGATTGCACTACAGTACTTGTATGAGGTGTATTGAAAAAACACTGTTTCTTTTGTTTAGCATTTTTACAATGCAAATTAAAAAATAATATAAAGTGAGCAATGTACACTTTACTGATTTCAATTATAACACAGAATACATATTTGAAAATGTAGAAAAACATCCACAAATATTTAATAAATTTCCATTGGTATTCTATTGTTTAACAGCGCAATTAAAAATGTGATTAATAGCGATTAATTTTTTTAATTGCAATTCATTTTTTAGTTAATCGTGTGAGTTAACTGCAATTAATCGACAGTTCTAATAAATAATTAGAACAGCAGCAGCAGCAGCTAGGCTACAATCTCATATTTCAGCTTTTAGATCTACAGCAGATTCACACACGATGCTAATTTTATAGCAGACACTGCTGGTTATTCAACCTAACACAACAGCAATTTTCTTCATTCTAGGTAAGCTTTGCTTTGCTCAGTTACTTAGAATATGTCTACACTTAAACCACTGCAGCCGTGCCTGCTGTAGTGCTTCAGTGCACACACTCACTACAGCAACAAGAGGGTTCTCCTGTTGCTGTAGTTAATCCATCTCCCCAAGAAGCAGTAGCTAGGTTGACGGAAGAACAGACTGTTTGACATAGCACAGTATGTGTTATAGCAGATGGCAAGTTTCTGCACTGAAAATAAGATTTGGAAAGTAACTATACTCGTGGCTTTCAGAACAACTTCTTTCATACAACAAAACTGATTAATCCCCATGTAATTGCAAAAGTTTTCAAGTATCCTGGTATTTTTGCTCTGGAACTGCCCAAAACGAAGACCTAGTCTATTCTATAGAGTTAGGTCAACGTAAGGTGGCTTACATCAACCTAATTACATCAGTGTACATACTACACACCTTGCTCCTGCTGATTTAAGTGCCCTACAACACGGACATAACTCCATCTTCTCAAGAGGTATAGAGCTTATGTCAGTGTAGTAAGGGCAACACTGTGCCCACGTAGATACTGCCGGTTATTTACATCCGCTATTGGCTGTTATTCTTGTCAATTTCACGGCTCTATGTGGGAGCTGTGATATTGACACGACAGACACTCACAGGGCTTTACCCTGGGGCAGATGAGGGGCTCCCCGCTCCAAGCCCAGCTGCACCAAGGCTCCCTGGGCTCTCAGCCCCCCAAACTGCTCCTCTTAAGCCGGTGGAAGCGCTCCTGGTGAGGACGTGCACCACCGACAGAAGAAGGGCAGTGTGGACATGACCCACTGCAGTAATTACTGCGGTAGCTGCAGTCAACCTAACATAGGTTGACTTAAGTTTGTAGTGTAGATACGTCCCAACAATTGAAAGCTCTGTTCAACGTGAACTACAGAAGCCAAGTTAAACCCCTCAGAAGACATTTTAGGGTCAACACCAAGGGACCTGTGTTTTCATACAACATAGCTACCTGGGAAGCTTTAATACTATAGGAATGACTGCAGCTGAATGTCCACATGCTACTGACCTTCAAGAAAGATCTACTACTGAAACTTTATTTTTTGCTGCAGTGAGTCAACAACATCCAACAAAAATACTAGCTTGCACTCAATGTGGTTGAGGTCACAAAAGACAAACCAAAAAGGAATCTCTATTGTGCCTCTTAAACAAAACCACTGGTAAAATTTAAAATTAACACGATTTGATAAGCCAGTTCCAAAAAATGGCTAGACAGCTATTTGGCTTTCTATTCCAGATTGCCATTATAGTTGCTAACTCTTACATCTCAGTCACTAATAGTTGCAGTAGTCAGGGTTAAAAATATTAGAATATTCTCTTCAAGCTACAGCAATATAAAAATGCTGATGTCAGTGGACTTACCATTAAAGAGAAAGATAACTGCTATAAAATTTTCTTAACTTGGAATCAAACAAACTTGACAGACATCAAGTTTACAGGAACTGCCCCACAACAGAACTGAATAGGAACCTGTAATATAAACATCAGGTTAGGTGTGAGGTCAAAGAAGCTTTGATCTATGTCCCATTGGTTTAGATACGGTTTAGGGGTGGTTCTTGTGAACTTGACCTTGATTACATCTAAGACCTGGTCTACTCTTAAAAGTTGTACCAGTATAACAATTTTGATTAGAGGTGTAATTTAAAAAAAAACAAAACGCACATCACCAAAGTAGTTATACTGGTAAAAGTTCTAGTATGGATGCGCTCCCACTGGGCAGTCTATCTTTTTCCTCTTCCTGTACAGGAATAAACAATACTGTTATAAGCATTTTAATTAATACCAGTATCAATGTCCAAAATAGGAGGGTTGTACCACTTTAACTATGCCAGATATTTATAGAAGTACAACTTTTAAGCCCTAATCACTATTAATTAATAGTATTTGATAAACTGGTGAACAGATGCCATTGTACAAAGAAAAATATTAGCGGTTACACAGCAATGCTCTGCAACTCCACATCAGACAACTGGAGAACTGCACAGACTCATCCACGAAAACAGCAAAATTTTCTAGACCATGTTTATAAATTAATGACTTTTTAAATTCAACTATCCAAATATATTTCTTGCATGAGATATATATACAGCCGCCAAATTTTTTTCAACATAGTCACCTTAGAAAGGTTGATAGCTGATGTCTTTCCACATTTTGAAATACCTTGAAGATAGAGTTCCTGAAGTAGATTGTTCGAAGAGTCGCACCCAAGTCAATGTCCACTCTTAAAAGCTAATGGACTTATCTTTATTCTAGGACTTACTTGATAAACTTAGGCCATGTCTACATCTAAAATTTTGCAGCGCTGGTTGTTACAGCTGTATTAGTACAGCTGTATAGGGCCAGCGCTGCAGAGTGGCCACACTTACAGCAACCAGCGCTGCAAGTGGTGTTAGATGTGGCCACACTGCAGCGCTGTTGGGCGGCTTCAAGGGGGGTTCCGGGAACACGAGAGCAAACCGGGAAAGGAGACCTGCTTCGCCGCAGTTTGCTCTCGCGTTCCCGGAGCCACCCTGCAAACCGCAGGGAAGGAGACCTGCTTGCTCGGGGTTCCGGGAACGAGAGAGCAAACCGGGAAAGGAGACCAGCTTCGCCGCGGTTTGCTCTCGCGTTCCCCGAACCACTCTGCAAACCGTAGGGAAGGAGACCTGCTTGTTAGGGGAACGCGAGAGCAAACCGGGAAAGGAGACCAGCTTCGCCGCGGTTTGCTCTCGCGTTCCCCGAACCACCCTGCAAACCGCAGGGAAGGAGACCTGCTTGCTCGGGGTTCCGGGAACGAGAGAGCAAACCGGGAAAGGAGACCAGCTTCGCCGCGGTTTGCTCTCGCGTTCCCCGAACCACCCTGCAAACCGCAGGGAAGGAGACCTGCTTGCTCGGGGTTCCGGGAACGAGAGAGCAAACCGGGAAAGGAGACCAGCTTGATTACCAGAGGCTTCCTCCTTCCACGGAGGTCAAGAAAAGCGCTGGTAAGTGTCTACATTGGATTACCAGCGCTGGATCACCAGCGCTGGATCCTCTACACCCGAGACAAAACGGGAGTACGGCCAGCGCTGCAAACAGGGAGTTGCAGCACTGGTGGTGCCCTGCAGATGTGTACACCTTCAAAGTTGCAGCGCTGTAACTCCCTCACCAGCGCTGCAACTTTCTGATGTAGACAAGCCCTTAGTGTGCCCAACTAGATCAATACTATTTCCAAACCATCCACAGTCAGCCACTTGGTGAAGGCTGCAGATATTGTTCAAGATGTAAAATTAAACCTGCTCCAATGTTCACTCACACTAGCCACCAGAAATCTGTCTCAGAGTTGCCACTAACATGTTAACGCACATTGTGTTAGGGGGCTATGCATTAATAGTCATACGCTGACATGCTCCATTCAGTAAGGCCTTGGCTACACTGACGCTTTACAGCGCTGCAACTTTCTTGCTCAGGGGTGCGAAAACACACACCCCTGAGCGCAGCAAGTTACAGCGCTGCAAAGCACCAGTGTAAACAGTGCCCCAGCGCTGGAAGCGCGGCTCCCAGCGCTGGAAGCTAATCCCCTCAGGGAGGTGGAGTACAGGCAGCACTGGGAGAGCTCTCTCCCAGCACTGGTGCTGCGACCACACTCACACTTCAAAGCGCTGCCATGGGAGCGCTTCCGCGGCAGCGCTGTACGGCTGCAAGTGTAGCCATACCCTAAGACATTTAAAGATCAATCTGGAAGATAGCCAGGAAGTGGAAACATATCTGAAGACCTGAAACAGTCCATTGCAGTACGCAAAGGACAAAGTAGGGGAAAAACAACAACATGCCTTAGATTAGAGGATTTAAAATTTAAATTTAACTTTTTAACATTAAAGTAGCACGAACACCTTTGCATGTTTCATTCTGGGGTTTTTTGAAGCTATTCTGGGATAGTCTGCCTTAAACAACAGCTAGACTATCAGTTCCTTTTGTGATTGCTATTAATAGATTTCACTGTAATTAAAATTTTACCAGCTACTTACAATATAAAAGAAGTTATTAAAAACATTACTGTAATTGCCAAGTGAAGATTTTGAAAGTTTCCTTAATTCCTAACATTTTTCTCAGATGTAGTAACATGAGTTTACAATGTTTTTGCTAACTTTTGCTTTTTACCCATTGGTAGTTTGTGAACTCTCTCCTGAACTCAGTTAGACTTGGAAGTCTCTCTAGGCTTCTCACGTTACTGAAGTGTCAAACACAAATAGTTGGAGAGCATTCCATCTCCAAAAGGAATATAAAATGGTAAAAATAAAAGTTACTCCACAGCATGCAACAGATATTAATAGGATAGCAGATTTCTTGTATTCTGTAATCATAGTTAAAGTATAATTTGCCATCGAAAACTGAATTTTAAGAAGTTACTTGTAACTCACAAAGTAAATTTCAGTTAAATATAAGCATTCTACTTCCTTATTTGAGTATAAAGTGTGTTAATTATAAAATAAGGCCCTTTTTATAGTTTGCCATGTATAGCAAAATAAAATTTATATTCATATGTATAATAGTATATTCTTAAGAAAGCGATCTTGCAATGTTGAGCAAACTGTCATTTTAGAGTGGCATGATACCAGCTTGAAATAAACTCAACAAAAACTTTTATATGTGAAATATAAGCCAAGGAGCTAGATTTCTCCGATTAATTCTTCATGATGAATTGATCTCCAGATACAGAGTTTTCCAGGCCTCTCCCCGTCAATAGTAGCCTACATGAATTATTTCCATTTTCAATGCTGAGTCAATACCTGATTCAGCTTATGAGTGACTTGTGAAATGCTAACAGTTTATTAATGAAAAAATCTTTCCTGAAGACCAGAAAGTTAATCCCCAAACTGACCAGATCAAAGGAGAATAAATAAATTTATAGATAAGATAAATTACACATTCACTTTTAATCTAAACACATCAACTGAATGTTTTTAAGAAAAGGTATTGTCACAGGAGATTCATCTACAAACCATCAGATCTCATTCAAACTCCAGTCACAAATGTAGCACAAAGAAGAAAACTGTTGCACAACACTAACAAATTAAAGACTAGTCTTTCAGCTGAAGACAAATCAACAGCAAATAGAGTAGTTAGTTGTCTGTGAATTTAAATAGATCAGAATAAGAAGTTAACATTGAAATTACCAGCATACCTGAAATTTGAGCCTTCACTGTCTCTGCCAATTTTAACTGGAATTTAAGTGCCAATGAAATAGTACTATTGCTGGAGGTATCAGCAACTATTTAACTGAAATACAGTGAAAGGCAAGAAACAGTATAAAAAGAAACAAATCTCCACTTGGCGGTGGTTTAAGAGTAACTATTCTTTCAACAAAAATGCACAGCTCCCAGGCCATAGATAATCCTCTCACTTATGTTTTGGAAAGATTATTTGCTGAAAGCGCATTTTTCTCCTAATATCATTTGACTAAAGAGAACGTGCATGCTCAATATCATCTGTTCCACAGACTTCCTTTGCATGACTGCTCCACTTGTCCTGAGTTACTTCTTTGGTCCTTGCACAATTAACTCAATCATATCAAACTTTTCTACTTCCTTGCTCTGAAGCTCTCGGAATGTCTATAAAGTTGTAAGGAAAATGCATAAAAGCCCACCAATACCACATCACAGGAACCCAACACTCAGACTGTAGTAGTAGTAGTAAGTGCTCTATTACCCAACTACCACTCAGCAATTAAAAATTCCTTTAAAAAGTTAGAGCACTTCTGCATATTCAAATACTTGTAAAAATTAATCACAAGACTGTACTTCATTATTTACTTACCTGAAACTTGAGGCCTTACACATATGCACCATTTGGAATACAGAAATTAAAGAAAAAGTCATGTAAAAATCTATGGGCTAATCCTGAAAATGTTACTTTGGACTACTGTATTCCCACTGACTTCTAGTCCAAAGGTTGGGAAAATTGATTATTGTGACTTGCCCCACTCAGTCAAAACACACAGAACCAGACTTCTGATTTTTTGTTACAGCTTCAGTAACAATTATATTGTTAATGATGCTTGAATAGTTTAATGTAAGTGGCCTAATGACAGTTTAATGTAATTGCTCAAGTTATTTGACCATCTTAATCTAAAGAGAGAGAAGATTAAGATTTTAAGTTATTTCTCAAAGAGACAGGACCAATTCTCAAGACCTTTCTTGGTTGAAAGACTAATCTCATGACTATCAGGAAAGCAAAAATGAAGTCCCCACCCAGAGTCAACAAACTGCCTTTCAGAGATTTGTACACACACTTCTCAACACAGTATGTTGCAATGGTGGTTTCAATCAGGGTAAAACTAGTTTTAAAAGTAAGTACTTACTCTTTAATTTATTACAGGATTATTTTTCCTATGATTAAATCCTGATATGACAATATGATAATTGCCTAAAATAAGTATTTTGACTGCTAAAGTGTGTGTTAAATAGGAAAAAATACATTTCTGAAATTCTCACTGAATTTAAGCCTTAGGTGTTTGAGCTAATAATCATGCATATGTTATCCCAAAAGCATCAATAAAAAACACAAAACTTTCCAAAAATATAAGGAAGTTGTTTGGAGAGTACACACTTGTTCAAGGACCAAATGCCTCCAGCTCTACAACTTGTTAAAAAAATAGAGAGAGAGATTTCTAATCAATAAGTGAATGTTGTCTTTGGATAACTCTCTTGTTTCTTAGGCTAAAAAGTCATTTGTATTAATTTGCTTTAAAAAAAACTAGAAAACTACATGCACTTTACCACATTTGTAAGTTTGAACAGTGAATGCCAAAGTTACAGCACTGTTAGTGTAAAAAAAAAAAAAGGGATACATAAATTCTCAGCACCATTTATGATTAAATAACCTAGCTGCTTGCAAACAGAAAAGTCAGATTAGTACCATATAAAATGTATTGTCTATTAATCTCCCAAAATACCTGTAAAAGTGGAAGGCTGCTAGAAAGCAGCTACCAATTTAATTGTACTACTGATACTTAAATAGACAAGCTCATCCTGCAATATTAAGAAAAATGAAAATTTGGAATGGGGTCTTCAGTCCTGAAGCAAATAAGTCTTACCCTTAGCATTAAAGATTAAGCATTTTTCACTATGGGGTAAAACAACACTTATTGAAAAAGCACTTCAGCTGTTTATGTTAAAATTAAACAACCTAAACATCGAATATCTTAAATATTTCCCTCAAACACTGATTATTTACACCATTTAATTTTGGTGAACCACCTTTTACCAAAAAGTGTCAGGTACCCTAATCACCACAGATTACAAAACACAAATTGCATGTACTTAATCCTTAAACCCTTCTTGCTCACCACAAAAGCCACAGGAGAGCAACTGCTACCTCGTTCCCTCAATGAATGACACAACAGCAGCTTTGAATGAGGATCCACCCCTCATTTATCACCAGCCCAATGGCTCGATTATCACTTCCCCAAGGCTGTATCCACCAGAAGCGATTGAAATGAAAAGATCACAATCTGGCAGAGCGAAATAATCACCCGAAGGGCAGAATCCTCCACCCTCGAGGAGATGCTGACGACACCCCTTTACTGTTCGTCCCGAGCCATGAAATCATCGAGTCCTGCAAGCCTCAGTGAGCGGCTGAGGGAGACAGGGATGGAGCCTCCTTCTCCTCCCCGCTTTGCTCTTGGGAAAAAGGAAACGCGCCCCGATCCCCGCCCCACCGGGGAGGGGAGCGCGCTGAGGGTGGGTCCTTCCCATTACCCCTCAGCTGGAGAGGCGCCAATCTCAGCCTCACACCTGGATTCTCCACGTCGCCCACCTGCCTCCGGCACCCACCGCCCAGAAGCCAACGGCCCCACCCCTCAGTCCCTGTCATCCCCGAGCCCACCCCTGAGCCCCGGCGCCGGGCTTTCCCACCTCCCCGGCCGGCCCCGTCCTCTCGGCTCCCTACCCGGCCCCCGTCTCTGGCGCCTGCCCCCTCACCGGGAGGCGATGGCGGCGGAGCAGCGGACCCGCTCGCTGAAGTCACACAGGGCCCGGTAGTGGAGGTCCAGGCCCTTCTCCCGCTCCAGGTGGCAGGCGTAGAGCGAGAGCAGGATGCCGGCCGCGCACACCACGTAGCGGGCCACCCGCTCCCAGCGCGGCACCGACACTCGCAGCAGGACGGGCGCCGCCATCTTCCCCCCTCCCTCCGCCTCAGCCCCCGACGCGGACCCGGCAAGGGGACAGCGGCGCACGCGCGCCGGGAGCCCATTGGCTCAGCAGCTCGGCCAACCTGGACGTGGCGTTCCGCGACGCCGGCACGCCACCGAGCAGCGACGCCGGAGGTGCGTCAGGGCGTTCCCAGACGCCACGTCCAGGAAGGGGTGTTGCGCGCGCAGGTCGGAAAGCGGTCACAGGCTGGCGTAGGGGCGCGATCCGTGAACGGCAAGGGTCGGGGTTGCGTGTTCGAATCCCAGCCTCCGCTTGATCCCCGGGCGGCAGCCACTCATCCTGCTGAATTGGGAGTGGAGTCTTGCCTGTTTATATCAATGGGGGAGAAGAGATTCCCATTGATATCAGTGGGAGAGAGGGATGGGATCCCTGCTGTAGTACCAGTTGAGGTGGTAGCTGGCAGACTGTAATCCCAGACCATCCTCCCTACAATGGCTCCCCAACAGCTTTTAGGCTGGGCATACCCTGCCAGAGAACAACCCATTAACATCACGCCCAGTTTTGGGAACGAAGAAATGTAACCCAACAGATCTAGCCCCTACTCAATTGTCAGTTTTGTTTTATAATAAATGCTGTTGGCAGAGCCAGACTAAGTGCATTAGGACATGGTGAACAGGCACATGAATAATACTGCATGGATATGAGGGGCAAATCATTGTGGGGGTAGGGCCTCAAGGTGCTTCTAGATTGGCTCTAGATAACTAGTGTTTTTCTTCCAGGAGCCATGTTGTTTCCATAAACATCCCAAACAGCACTAAAATGTCAATAAACAACTCCAAACTCACTTTAAGAAATTAGTTAATAGATGCTCCATCCTGCTCCCTTTGAAGTAAATGGTATTTGTGGCATTGACCTTGGTAGGACAAACCATCAGTGGGTTTTATCACATGCATCTCCTTTTGAAGTCCCCTTTATGCTTTAGTCCATTTAGAGAAGAATCAAGAAAGGTACAAGGTATACCATTGTACTTAAGAACAAGTACTTCCATTAAGCCTTACTGTAATATATCAGAGGTTATAGAAGAAGGAAAAGGGGGGAAAGGATAGGTATAGGACAATAATCTTAAATTATGTCTAAAAACCATCAGTGATTTGTAGATTCTTTTCCTGGTAATCTGCAGAACTAAACATTTTGAGAATCAAGCAGTAGGGTGATTAAGGAGGAGAGGAGATGGATTCATGAGAATATGTTTTCTTATGAATTAACGTCCTAGAACAAGATAGTCTAGAAAATAAGGTTTTTTGGCAGGAGTAGTTTCAATACATCTCTGGTTATAGTTCAAGAAGCCAGCTAGAGTCTTTGAACTATAAATACAAAAGAGGTATAACAGCAGAGTCTAGAATGAGCCTTGCGCTACCATAAGCACCATCCACACCCACTATCTTCCTGCATATTTAAAGTACAATCACAGCCCACCTATCCCCCATCCCCCTACTCTCTTTCATGGCTTGCTACTAGCTAGACATACTAACAGACAGTAAGTCAGTACAATATGAGCCTCTGTAGCATTTCCTGAGGAACAAGAAACAACAGAGCTACACAATGGCAGCATTCATTGCTCAAATGACGCCATTAGTGCCTCTTTTGTTCTATGGAACAATATCAATACACAGAAACACATTGTGAATTTATTGTAGCAAAGAGAAGAGATGTATTGCTCAGGACTCATAAAAATGTCTTAACAATAAAAAAGGCTGTTCTTGCTCTCTAACAAGGGTTTAAGCTTAAATAAATGTCTATTGCTGTCTAGGCTCTAATTTCTACTGGCGTGGTGAAAAAAAGTCTGGTTGCACAGAAAAGATAATAAAGGTGAGGTGTGGGGGAACAGAAACAACCCTATCTCTTGCCTGGCAACAGTCACATTTCTGAAGTTCAGCCCCCAAGTACAAAGTCTCCAGTCAAGAATATTTGTATGTATAATGTAAGAACCCAGGCAGTGCCTAAGAGGTGCTTAGCACTTCAAATTCTCATTAAAGTCACTGAGCATTGAGGACACAACTCTTCACAATAGATAATGGGTACAGGATTAGGTCCTGAATTTTTACTTCAGGTGGAACACAATTTGTTTTTGCTCTGTCAACTTTTGAATGATGCTTTCCATGTCAATGGCTGATTTATATAGGATGTTCTATTGGGAATCACCACGGGCCCAATTTAGGAGAGAGAATTCAAAACTAGTTCCAAAATTTGAAATTACTATTATCTTGAATCCAAATTCTGTATGAGAACCTATAGAAACACATGGAATATTTTTCATATAAATACAGCACAACAAATATTTTTCAGCCTAGTTAAATTGGCAGCTGAAGTAATAATATCATAAAAAATTATTAAAAATATTATTTCCTGGCTGACAAACAAAACCAAAAAAACAGGGACATTTAGGGAAAGATATATGTCATGGAGATCTTGACAGATTGGAAAAAAGTCCTGGAAAAAGAATGACAGAGATTCAGAAGGTGGAGGAATTAGCTTCTGAGACAATAATAAAGTTCCAGATCTGCAAACGGTTTCACATAGTCCAATTGATTAAAAGAAAATCTTGCAAACCATTTTGTATAGTCCAATAAATTTAAATAAATTATTTGTGCGGTTTATTTGTTTTATATATCACACTAAATGGGCAGGTTACCTCACTGATTTGCTTTTATAAAATATTTTGTTGCAATATAAGCGATCTGTTTGTCTCCTCTTTAATACGGGAATTAACAGAAATTACATCCGTGATTCAAGCTGTGCTTCAGACTAATAATACTTTACAAGCTGATAATACTAATGATGTGATCATGCAGAGAGAGTATCACTAGTCATCAGAGAACAGCAACATCATACATAACAATGCTGAAATAATTTCCTAGCAGTATTTAATATAATTCTAGTCTTTTGCACATCCCTTACATATCAGCAAAGAACTGAGGAAAAGGAATGACGAATTTTCTCTTCTGGTAATTATTCCTCCTTGGACTTGAGCATTAAGTTATAATGTTGCATGGTAGAAATCATATTAAATATATGAACTTCTGAATGCTTGCGTACAATACAAATAAGAGATATACCTGCCTGCAATTGGAAATAAAGCTGTTTGAGATTTTGCTTTTGGCTGATTCCCTCTGCCACTTGGAAAAACAAAACAAAACAAAAACACAACAACTACTCACAAACACAGGGCCCAATCCCAGGTTCATTGACTTCAACAGGGGTCCTTCTGTTTACTTCAGTGGATATTTGCTCAGGCCCCTAACTGGGGAAAAAAACTTTCCTACATTAACTGAATAAGTAGGGATCAGGAAATCAGAGGGACAAATTTATCTATGGTGTACACATACTTAGGTTGTTGTAAGCTCTTTGGGGCAAGGACTATCTTTTCATCATATATTTGTAACATAGCTGTAGATCTTCTAGTATACCTGTAAACAACTAATCCTTTTTGAAATCTGAATAAGCTTGCTATCTTGTGGCAGCAATATCCACAGGTTAATTGTGCTGTCTAAACAAGTGTTTCCTTTAATCAATTTTAGGTATATTGCCTTTCACTTTAATGTGTATTAAGTATCTAACAGAAGTGCCCAATTTTCTTTTTCTAATGCCTTTCATTATCCTTTTTACATCTATCCTGTCCCTTCTCTGTACTAAAAAGTCCTAACCCTTTTAATCTCTAATTTTTTGCCACCTATCTCTGAAGCTCTTCTTTTTCTAACATATCCCAATCCCATGGTGAGTTGTAGCGATCCTGTGTGCCAAAAAGGATGTGCATTGGGCAAGAGAGAGCCTCCCATTCTTAGTATACAGGGAGAGATAGCAAGAGTCCCCTTTGTATATAGGCTTGGGCCCCCCTTTTTTCTAGATAGACAAAATGAGTGCTCCCTTTGTATATAGATGTGGGGTGCAGGGGACCACCCCTGGCAGATATAGATTTGTGGGCAGGAGACACCCCCTTTGGGTATGACTCTGCTGTACAGGACACTTTGTATATAGACTTGGGGGCAGGACCAATCCCCTTGTGTATATATCTGGGGCAAGGGACATGCCCCTCCGCGCATAGGCCTGAGAAGTGAGAGAGGGAACCTTTGGCATAGGCCTCTGTTGCCATAGCAACCCTGCAAGCCCAGAGGCCGGGAACCTTCAAAGAGGGCGCAACATGCTCTATGACGCAACAGGAGGGGTGGGGTTTATGGTGAGTTAGAGCCCGCCCTCCGCGGCAGAGCCAATGGGAAGGCGGAGCGGAGTGTCCCCTCCCCCAGGTGGGCGGGACAGCGCTCAGACAGAGCCGGGCTGGGCAGGCATGGCAGTGCCGGGGGTCTGGGAGGAGTCCGGGGGCCTGGGTGCGGCCGGGCCGCAGAAGGCAGCGCCCCCTGGGGCGGAGGAGGCCGAGGCCCGCTACGATCCGTACGAGTGGTACAACGTGCGGGAGTGGAGCGGGCCGCGGGGCCCGGGCTCCGGCGGGAAGGGCCGCAGCCGCCGGGAGAGGGAGCTGCGCACCAACCGCTACCTCCCCGCCGGCCACGAGAGGAAGATCGCGCAAAAGCTGCGCAACAGCCAGGCCAAGCGGCGCCGCCGGGAGCAGCGCGGGCCTCGCTCCACCCGGGCCGGGAGGCGCAGCATCAGGGCGAGTTACGCGCTAGGCCCCGGGGGGGGGGGGGGCGCGGTGTGTGTGTCCCCCTTCACCACCCTTCCCAAGGAGGTGACCTGAGTGCTTTACACACACACCCCGAAACCCCTTTGCAGCCACCACAACACTAGTTTTTCTGCCATACCCACTGCACACCCAACTCGCTGTTGTGGTGGGCGAGCCCCAAACCTCTTGAGATGGGGACTTTTTGTTCTGTTAGGACAGCACCTAGCACAGAGGAGACCAGGGCCAATTACTAGGACCTTTAAGCTATGTGGTAATACAAATAAATAATAATGAGCGTTAAGACTAACTGCAGTGATAAAACGTCATCACCTCTCTATATGCTGCTCTTTCGCCCTCTTACTTCGAAGCATCAGCACGTGCAGCCCAAGGAGCTGCCTGACCACTGTAAATATTTTTGCGGGAGGATGGTTTTGTGCTGATTACAAAGGAAGAGGGTCGGCTTACCTCATGTTTAAATGAAACTGTGAAATGTCACACAGGAGCTGATCATGTAACTAAAAGAGAATGTTTTGTGTCCATTTCTTGCAGGTTGAATAGCAGAGCGGATGTTAAACATCTTCCCACATTCCACCTACTGTTCCCCTTAGAAAAAGGGAGCCCTGTTCAGGAATGCTATGCAATGGGATCTCCTTAACCTCACCGGCTGCACTGCTTAAATACCATGTCTTGCAGGACAAATAAGTGAAACTTTTTTCAATAAGACCAAGGTCCTTGGTACTTTTTTTGCCTCATCTTGTGTTGTTTTATATAATCCCAACAGTATGCTAAGAACTTTACAGACAAATATGAAGCCAGGGTTTGTGTCTTGGAGACTTTACATTTGAAGGCACTGCAATCATATCTTTTAGTATGGATGCTTGTGCCCAGGTGAAGCTTCACTGAAGTCAGGGTTCCTTGCTAGTAGACCCTGTTGCAGGGTCCACAGATGCATGCTTTAAGTAGTCTTGTTGAACTCATGAGCTTACTCAGGTGTGTAAAAATTTGCAAGATTGGGGCCTTAAATCTCAGGGTTGTTAATTAAAGCCTTGATTTTACATGATCATATGTGCAGGTGGATCTCTTGTACTCACAAAGAACAAAGTTGGAGTCAGTGTGGGCACTGGGATCCAACTGCACATGTGAGTTTGGAAGATCAGGGCTTAAGTGACAGAGTTGTGATTTTCAAAGCGGTATAAATTAGGGAGGTTTTAGGCATGTAATGGGACACCATTACATGAAATCAAGAGGGTTGTTTTGTTTTTTTAAGGGGGATTAAAGTAGTTTCAAATATCTTTTTTTTTTCTTCACTTTTCAAAAATATCTCTGTCCCTTATTGCTGTTGGAAAGACCCGTACAAATAGGGGAAACTGACTAAGGCCCCTATCGTGCACGTGCTTAATTTTACTGACATGAGCAGTCCCATTGTGTACCATAATAAGGCTACTGCTGTGCTTAAAGTTACGCACGTGCAATTACAGTAGCAGCAAGAGGCTCTCATCAGGATCAGAACTCTATTATGCTAGATGCTTCACAACTGCAACAGGCATTGTTGATATGGTTCTTGCTCCAAAGAACAGGCACTTGAGTAGTCTCACAGTGATTTACACAGGCATATAAAATTGTGAGCAGAGATGTTTGCAGGATCTAGGACCTAAAATACAGGGGTAACTACATATTAAGTGGTATAAAAACCACAAAATAAACTGAAATATACATTCTCATCAAGTTCTATTGATCTTAAGTGTTGTAACCACAGTAAATTAACACACTCTTATCTAGTTTGTATTAAGTATATCCCTTTTAACTCCTGTTAGGGCAACGTTGGTGTTTTTCTTTGTTTTTAAATGACTGGTTATGTATATTGGCATTGGGCTGTACGTAGTAACTTTTTATATACTGGTTAATTGTACATAACATTTCTAATGATAGCTGTTTGAATATATGTAAATAAAGGTATTATTGGCTTATTTTAAAAAAAGTAACTTTTATTGTCAGTAAAATCACACAAGTAATCTGATTTTGATCATGGCAGTTTTTGGGAGTTGGGTTCTATCAGTTCCCCTGCTGCTCTTAAGATTGTTTTTTTAAAGACTTTAAATGAGCTGTATGTGGGTAGACAGCTGTTCCTGCACACAACTCTGTGTGGAATCATGGTCATAGTTTTTCTGACCAACAGTTGTCTAATATGATGATAGGTCCCCTCTGTATGCAAAAATGACACAATGCTTTTTGGGGAGCTGGAAATTAAATATGGATTAAACAGAAAATGTTAATTACGGCAGTGAGATATGAAATAAAGGTAGAGGGGGGAGATGTCTGCCACTCCTTCTGATTGTTTATTAACAATGCTATAAAGTTGGAATTGATACATGCTGTAGAGAACAGATGAAATTATTAATAGATCAAAATTAAAAGGTAGCAATAAATTTAAATGAACAGTATAATTTATCACACATGCTAGACCAATCACAGTTTAAAAGAGAGAAAAACATTTAGGACTTTAGCTGAACAGCTGTGAACAGGTGTTGTATTACAGGGTGCTTTGTGCGAGAATCTGTACCCAAATAAGTTTTTGGAAGTAGTATTTGTATAGTACTAACATGTTTCAGACACATGAAAAAACCTTTCACATTCACTAAACATGGCTTAATTCAATATATAACAACTCATTTAAACAGACTCTATATAACAGTATTCACAAGACTGTGTAATTTGACTGTAGATCATTCCACTCTAAGACTTTCCTACCAAATGCATTTATTGGCTGTGTAGTCACTTTATCAATTGGTTTCCTCTGAATATTTGTTATTTTTCATTCTCTTGGCTTGAATTTTGAACAGTGGTGCTGGTGAGGGATATTAACATGAGATGCTTTTTCTATTATTAATTCACATTTCTATTTTGACAGCACTTAGAGGTCACCATCAGGAGTGGGGCCCCATTATGGTTGCTGTACAAACAGATACATTAGGTTCTTTATCATTCTTCTATCATTTAAAACTGACCATTTATAAATAAGATTTCAGCTCGCAAATGTTAAGATCAACTCTACAGGTACAGTGACCACCTGTTGGGTCACAGGTTCTGACTGTCCCAGTAGTTGCACTTGACTTCTCAATACTGCAGCCAGTTAAAATTGACATCCATCAGCCTATAGGCAGGGTCTTAACCAAGGATGTGGGGCAGCCCTAGAACATCCTTTCTCCACCCAGCAGGGCTTCTGTGGGGATACAGGATAGCTCTAAAGGCTTAAGCTCTTAAGATACCAGCAGAGCGTCCTCAGTGGGTCCCTCCTCTCCCAGCCTGGCTTGGAGAGGGCGGCTGGTCCGAGGGCAGGTTGATGGGGACACTAGCAGAGTCTCCCATCTATGGCAGGTAGGGTGACCAGACAGCAGGTGTGAAAAATCGGCATGGGGGTGAGGGGGTAATAGGAGCCTATATAAGAAAAAGACCCAAAAATCGGGACTGTCCCTATAAAATCGGGACATCTGGTCACCCTAATGGCAGGGGGTGGAGACTGGGCCAGAGGCGCCTTAACAAGAGTGAGCACAGAACTCCGGCTGTCGCTGAGGATTGGCCCCGCCCCCTATGCCGGGCGCGCTTGTGACATCATCAGGGCGCGCGACTGCTGGAAGCCCGGTGACCTTCAAGGGGGCGGAAGCGGAAGCGGTTCAGTCAGGCTCGCGGCCTTGGCAGGGAAAAGAGGGTGCAGCAGCAGCCGCCGCAGTCCCGGCCGTTAGCGAGTCCGCCTGCAGCCGCCGCCATGCCGAGGGGCAGTAGGAGCCGCACGTCCCGCATGGCGCCCCCGGCCAGGTGAGCGGGGGCGGGGCGGGGAGTCCGGAGGGCGCTGAGGGCCGGCGGAGGGAGGGGGTGTCCCGTAAATCTCACCTTGTCTCCCCCGGCCTGGCAGAGTGCAGCCCCCCCCCCGCGCTGTCACACTCAGCTACGGCCCTGGCGAGGATCCGGGTTCACGAGCCGGGGGCTTTCACGCGAGCGCGGTGCGCGCGGGGCAGCGGGAGCTCTGGCAGAGCGGCGGGCGGGTGTCCAGTGGGGCCAAGGCCCGCCGTACAGGACGATCGAGGGCCTCGGTTGTGTAACAGTCTCCGTCCTCTTCTCCTGCAGAGGGAGACGTTGTTTGTTGAGCGCTGTGGCCTCGTCCAGGCGGTAAATGTTTAACCGGCCTAGAAACGGTCCGATTTGTAACCGGGTTGGGTCGTGTCTTAACAGTCGTGAACTGAACTCGTTTGTGGCACCTACAGGGTGGACGGGCTGTAGATTAGCCTTAGCAAAACCCAACTGGCTCTGGTTTGAAAATCCACGACAGGTCCATTATCCCATGGTTCACACACTTGTTCTTTTCATTCGCATTATGGGCAGAGGGTCTGAATCTCATGTACCCGTTTGTGAAATCTTTATGAAGTTCTCAAAAAGGGGACGTAAGCCTAATGCATGAACAACTCTGACTTGGCCTTGTCTACACTACAGGAGGGGGATCGATTTAAGTTATACAGCTTCAGCTACATAACTAGTATAGCTGAACTCAAGGTACTTAGATCTTCTGACTGCAGTGAAGACACCGCAGTAAGTCAATGGCTGACGCTCTCCGGGTGACTCCGCTTGCACGTCTCATTCTGGTGGAGTACCAGAGTTGACGAGAGAGCACTCAACAGTCAGTTTATCACATCTATACTAGATGCAATAGATGGATCACTGCCCACCGATTAGGCAGGTAGTGTAGTCAAGCCCTTAGTATTGCAAGACATGCATGTGGTATAAACATTACAGGTATTCAAAAACTCAGCTTTTAAATGGGGAGCTTTTTCTAAAGGTTGGTGGTTGTTTGTTTGTTTGTTTTTTTTTGCATTAATTGATATTTTTCTAATGCAGTCGTGCACCGCAAATGAGAGCTGCACCCCCACCCCCTGCAGCTCGTGCACCAGTACCAACACCTGCCCCTGCATCTGCGGTGGCATCTCCTGCACCAAGGCAGCCTGGTCTGATGGCGCAGATGGCTACAACAGCTGCAGGAGTAGCAGTAGGCTCAGCTGTAGGACACACGCTGGGTCATGCCATGACAGGAGGATTTGGAGGAGGAAGCAGCTCTGAAGCTGCAAGGCCTGACATTACTTACCAGGTACATGGCTTGATATTGTATATTAAGTCAGCTATGTAGGAAATGGGAAACTTGTAAGGTGAGCCATAGTGACTGACGGTATAGGCCTAATGACAGCTTAATGCATGGAGATGGTATATGGGGATACATGCATAATTCTATTCTAGTATATTTATCTTGCAAAGCAGTTACCGCCTTACCATTTATGAAATGTACTTCAGATAGTTTAAATAGGTAATATCATGTAGTGATGGGTATACTGGGTTTAGAAGTGACTGGCTCTTGCCACCCCATGCCACAACCCCTCAAAAAAAGGGTGTGTAACAGATATGCTCAGGTAAATCTAATGCCTTTATGGTTTGATTGGTAGATTAGCCATCAGAGTAATAAGATGTTAAGGGTGGAAGCTTTGGGGGTATTCAAGCATTAACTGCCATTCTAGGATTCATTAAGAGTTTGGGATGAAGGTCTGAAATATTTAGCTGTTGGATTTGTGCACAAGAGAATTTCCATGTGCTGCTTTTCACTCAAGTATAAAAAAGACTAGATTGATTAAGATGGTCAGCTAGAGGCTAGGTGTAAAGCTCGGATTCTGTCAGCTACGTTTGAACATCTTATCTTGTTCTGCTTTTGTACCAAATTCTTAATCTTACTGAAAGATTGTAGAGAATTATGGATCAGCCTTCCATTAATGCCCTTTCTGATCAGTTTTCTTTAAAATGCAGACATAACTGCAATCCAAAACATTAGCTCAATTATCAAGAAGTCTCCTAAACATAAAGGGGACCAGGAAAATACCTTAATGTTTTACTTAATTTAAATTGACCCCTATTCACCAATGTGATGCTTGGGACCAGGCTTTTTTGGATACTCTTGTCCCTGTGTTGTGATTTGAATCCCTTTAGGGACAGTTCTTATGTTGCTGAACTCTGGATAGAAATCCTAAATTTCTAAGACTGGGAAGACTCCCTTTGACTTCAGTGGGGCCAGGATATTACCTCTAGTATTTGAAAGTTGCACAGCTTCTAAGGGAGCTCCTGCTGCTTTCTTCACAGGGGAAGAAATAAGCAGATATGTACCTCTTGTAATAAGTCCTCTTAGTGTGGTTCTCTGTAGCTGGAAATCTTCATCAGTGTTCACCTTTTTTCAAATATGTGAATTTGTGCTTCTGTGGCTTCCTTTTCAGGAGCCTCAAGCAGCCCAGCCTGCATATCAGCAGCAGTCCCAGTATCCCCCCTGCCAGTATGAAATGAAGCAGTTTTTGGAGTGTGCACAGAACCAGAGTGACCTCAAACTGTGTGAGGGCTTCAGCGAGGTGTTGAAGCAATGCAGGTTTGCTAATGGTGAGTAGCTTACTTAGTTGTGTGTAGTCTGGTACAAACTTAAATCACCTAAATCAATAAGATTAATTATCTCAAGAACTGGACCTGTTCCTAGTCTGTCAGAAGTGGACAAAAAACAGCATGGTACTTGGTAATATCCATTCTGACTTGCATGTCAGAGCCCCCTGTAGTCATTTCCAATGGAACTGAAAGAATGCACAAAAGCTTCTAATTTGTTTCTTTCTTTGCATATCCAAGTCTGAAATTAAAGGTGGACTCCAAAGGAGTGGTAACTCAAACTTTACAGAGCTAAGCATAGCTAGTACAAGTGCATTTACAGTTCTTGTCTAATTATGGGTGTTACTCTCCATCACACATCTCTGCTGCTCTGCTTTTTATTGAGGAGAAATTGCCAATTGTGCAACAGTTAGTCTACGCAAGCACAGGTGGAATATGAAACCTAGTGAACCCTAATGTCACTGAGGAATTAAGTCTTCCCGAATCATACAAAGCAGATTGTTCACTACCTGTGGATTAAGGGTTTTCTTGGCATTAAAATTTATCTTGTCACTAATTTTAACTGTTTGTTTAATTTACAGGTTTAGCCTAATCAAATTCTACAGAATGAAGAAGCTGAAAATGAGCATTCAAAGATCTAAAATTAAAAGATGCTTCAGTAGTACACTTCTAAAGTCTAAAGCTATCTGTGACATCTTGTTAGTTCATATATTCATAACTGAATGCCCAAAACGTAGAGGGGCCTTTTGATTTTTCTGCCACATTGATAAACATGCTGGATTGTAACAGGATAGTTCTAAATGAGAGATCAGGGGAGGGAGTTGTATAAGATTCTGAAGATGGGCAAAATATTTCAAGGGGCTTAATCAAAACTAGTTTTCTGCTGATTACATTGCTGCAGTTGTGTAAATGTGAGACCAAGACTAAATAAAATTCTCAATGTTTGAAGTGTGTCTAACGAGCCTGTGAATTAAGAGTTATCACTTTCTGTGGGAATAAGATGTGGAAATACATCTTTAGGGAAACACCCCTCCTATGTTAGCCTAAAGACAATGTTTTCAGGAGAATTTAGAGCACACACACATGCCCTATTTATGCTGATGAGCGTTCTTGAAAGTCTGATCCCTACTAAAATCTAGGACCTCTATCTCAGAAATGCTTCCAATTCCACTTGGAGGGCCAGGTAGACAGGCAGAGCTTCAGCCTCTCAATGCGTGGATGAGACTATGGTGTAGGGAGGAGGGGTTTAGATTTATTAGGAAGTTGGGAAGCTTTTGGGATATGGGGAGCCTAGACAGGAAGGATGGGCTCCACCTAAACCAAAGTGGATCCAGACTGCTGGCACTTAACATTAAAAAGGTTGCAGAGCAGTTTGTAAACAGAGATGGGGGGGAAAGCCGATTGCTGCAGGGGAGCACATGGATCAGAAAGAGACCTATCTTGGAGAGTCTATTGATAGAGATTCTCTGGGCTTTAGTTAGGAGGCGAGGATGAAATATGGGCCAGATCAGATGAGAAACATTCACAAAAAGTCTGACACATCAGAAAAGGGCAGACAAACAGTGACAAGTTTTTAAAGTGCTTGTACACAAATGCCAAAGTCTAAAAGGAGGATATTGATATGACTGGCAGCACAAATCTGGTGAAGTGAGGACAATCAACGGGACACACACATTCCGGAGTACAAAATATATCGGAAGAACAGGACAGGTCATGGGGAAGGAGAGGGGAAGAATAGCACTGTGTGAAAGAAAATGTAGAGTCAAATAAAGTAAAATTCTTAAAGGAATCCACATGCTCCATAGAATCTCTATTGATAGTAATTCCATGCTCTAATAAGAATATAACAGTAGGGAATCTATTATCGGCCACCTGACCAGGATAGTGACAGTGACTATGAAATGCTAAGGGAGATTAGAGAGGTTATCAAAATAAAGAACTCAGTAATAATGGGGGATTTCAGTTATCCTCATGTTGACTGGGTACGTCACCTCAGGATGAAATGCAGAGACAAAATTTCTTGACACTTTAAATGACTGCTGCTTGGAGCAGCTGGTACAGGAACCCACAAGAGGAGAGGCAATTCTCAATTTCGTCCTGAGTAGAATGCAGGATCTGGTCCAAGAAGTAACTATAACAGGACTGCTTGAAATAGTGACCATGATATAACAGTTAACATTCCTGTGGTGGGAAGAACATCTCAACAGCCCAATACTGTGACATTTAATTTCAGAAAGGGGAACAATGCAAAAATGAGGAGGTTAGTTAAAACAGAAATTAAAAGGTACAGTGAGTAGAGTGAAATCCCTGCAAGCTGCATGGACACTTTTCAAAGACACCATAATGGAGGCCCAACTTAAATATATATCTCAAATTAAAAAACACAGTGAGCGCCACTGTGGCTTAGCCATGTAAAAGAAGCAGTGAGAGAAAAAGTCATCTTTTAAAAAGTGGAAGTCAGATCGTAATGAGGTAAATAGAAAGGAGCATAATAAACACAGCCAAATTAAGTGTAAAAATGCAATAAGAAAAGCCCAAAAGGAGTTTGAAGAACAACTAGCCAAAAACTCAAAAGGCAATAACAAAATGTTTAAGTACATCAGAAGCAGGAAGCCTGCTAAACAACCAATGGGGCCCCTGGATGATCGAGATACAAAAGGAGCACTTAAAGACGATTAAGTCATTGCGGAGAAACTAAATAAATTCTTTGCTTCAGTCTTCACAGCTGAGTATGTTAGGGAGATTCCCAAATCTGAGGAATTGTCACAGATTGAAGTGTCAGAGAAGGTTTTGGAATTAATTGATAAACTCAACAATAACAAGTCACTGGGACCAGATGGCATTCACCCAAGATTTCTGAAAACTCAAATGTGAAATTGCAGAACTATTAACTATGGTTTGTAATCTGTCCTTTAAATCTCCTCCCAGGCCCTACTCCTACTTACTACTCCCCAGTTTATACATCCTAAGATTACACTACCCCATTTTTGGCACAGCATCACTCTGGAGTTCATGTTGAGTTGCTTGTCCAATATGACCCATAAACATTTATCAGAGTCACTGCTTTCTAGGAAACACTCCCTCAATCTGTAGGTATGGCCTGTGTTCCAATGACTGAAAGATAGCTAATGTAACGCCAATATTTAAACAGGGCTCTAGAGGTGATCCTGGCAATTACAGACCGGTAAGTCTTAACATCAGTACCAGCCAAATTAGTTGAAACAATAGTAAAAAATAAAATTGTCAGACACATTGATCATCATAAGAGTCAACATGGTTTCTGTAAAGGGAAATGTCCTACTAATCTATTACAGTTCTTTGAAGGGGTCAACAAACGTGGACAAGGGGGATCCAGTGGACATTGTGTACTTAGATTTCCAGAAAGCCTTTGACAAGGTCCCTCACCAAAGACCCTTATGTAAATTAAGTTGTCATAGGATAAGAGGGAAGATCCTTCCATGGATTGAGAACTAGTTAAGAGATAGGGAACAAAGGGTATGCATAAATGGTAAATTTTCAGAATGGAGAGGGGTAACTAGTGGTATTCCCCAAGGGTCAGTCCTAGGACCAATCCTATTCAACTTATTCATAAATGATCTGGAGAAAGGGGTAAACAGCGAGGTGGCAAAGTTTGCAGATGATACTAAACTGCTCAAAACAATTAAGACCAAAGCAGACTATGAAGAACTTCAAAAATCTCACAAAATTAAGTGATTGGGCAACAAAATGGCAAATGAAATTTAATGTGGATAAATGTAAAGTAATGCACATCGGAAAAAATATCCCCAACTGTACATACAATATGATGGAGGTTAATTTAGCTACAACTAATCAGGAAAGATTTTGGAGTCATCATGGATCGTTCTATGGAGACATCCACGCAGTGTGCAGTGATAGTCAAAAAAGCAAATAGGATGTTAGGAATCATTAAAAAGGGGATAGAGAATATGACTGAGAATATCTTATTGCCCTTATATAAATCAATGGTATGCCCATATCTTGAATACTGCGTGCAGATGTAGTCTCCTTATCTCAAAAAAAATATACTGGCACTGGAAAAGGTTCAGAAAAGGGCAACTAAAATGATTAGGGGTTTGGAACGGGTCCCATATGAGGAGAGATTAAAGAGGCTAGGACTCTTCAGCTTGGAAAAGAGATTAAGGGGGGATATGATAGAAGTATAAAAAAAATAATGAATGATGTGGAGAAAGTGGATAAGGAAAAGTAATTTACTTATTCCCATAATACAAGATCTAGGGGTCACCAAATGAAATTAATAGGCAGCAGGTTTAAAACAAATACAAGGAAGTTTTTCTTCATGCAGCGCACAGTAAACCTGTGGAACTCCTTGCCTGAGGAGGTTGTGAAGGCTGGGACTATAACAGCATTTAAAAGGGAACTGGATAAATTCATAGTGGTTAAATCCATAAATGGCTATTAGCCAGGATGCATAAGGAATGGTGTCCCTAGCCTCTGTTTGTCAAAGGGTGGAGACGGATGGCAGGAGGGAGATCACTTGATCATTACCTGTTAGGTTCACTCCCTTTGGGGCACCTGGCATTGGCCACTGTCGGTAGAGAGGATACTGGGGTGGATGCAGGGCCGGCTCTACTGTTTTTGCCGCCCCAAGCAGCGTGCTGAATTGCTGTCTCGGGTGGCGGGGGCAGTCCATGTGCCGTTAGGGTGACACGCACGTTTCCGCGGCAGTGGCAATTCAGAAGCAGCGTCTGTCTTCAGTCGGAAGACAAAAGCTGCGCCATTGCGGACAGCTGAACATAGAAGCTACCACCAAATTGCCGTCGCTGCGGAAACGTGCGTGCCATCGTAACGGCACACGGACTGCCCCCACCGTCCACAACAGCAATTCAGTGTGCTGCTTGGGGTGGCAAAAACAGTGGAGCCGGTCCCGCATCCAGCCCAGTATCCTCTCTACCAACAGTGGCCAATGCCAGGTGCCCCAGAGGGAGTGACCCTAACAGGTAATGATCAAGTGATCTGTCTCGTGCCATCCATCTCCATCCTCTGACAAACAGAGCCTAGGGACACCATTCCTTACCCATCCTGGCTAATAGCCATTAATGGACTTAACCCTGTTATAATCCTAGCCTTCACAACCTCCTCAGGCAAGGAGTTCCAGAGGTTGACTGTGCGCTGCGTGAAGAACTCCCTTTTATTTGTTTTAAACCTGCTGCCTATTAATTTCATTTGGTGGCCTCTAGTTCTTATATCACGGGAACAAGTAAATAACTTTTCCTTATGCACTTTCCCCATCTCCATTCTGCTATTCTTGAACAAGTACGCTTAAAATTGATCAGCTTGTGTTAAGGCTGTAGGAGATGTATAGCTATGTAAATTGTTACGGTGCGGATGGAATTAATGTTGGATACTATTTTTGAAATAAAGTGCAAGGATGCATGTAGAGATGGGGGAAAGTTTGATAAGGTCAAGAGAGCAGTGCAACAGTTTGCATAACGGCCTGGGTAAGAATCTTTACCACTTTGTATCTTAAAGGTGCCTTTGTAGCCTGAGCACTTGCTCTTGAACCAAAGCAGAGATTTTTCTCTTCTCTCCCCATCATGACTTCACATTTTAGCCTCAAACGTACTTCTGTAGAGGTTTCCTAGGAATCCTGTGTGGCTTCTCCCAAGGGAGCCATGGTAAGAATAGCCACAGTAGTTTAACCAGTGTGCATAGAATCCCAGTTACAAGGAACTGAGCAGATGTGCTGCAGCCAAGGAGCTGAGACAAGAACCGGGAAAGGCAAAGCTGGCAGATGACCCATTTCAGGAGTGGAGAACAGAAGGACAAGAGGGTCAAAGAACCCTCTCAACATTCTTATTGAGTATGTACATTAGCATAAATGTTCAGAACTCAGAGGGGGAAGCGAGCACAAAGGACAAAGGCAGAGAAAATGGGGCTTCTGCCTTCTCCCCTTGTTACTACTCTTATCAAATTGGCTTTAGCTTAATTACCTCCCACTCTTCTGATAGTGCTTCAGAAACATGCATGCTGAGGTTACTAGTCCTTTCTATGCTCTGTGTGTGAATCCCATAAAATCTTACCTAATAACAGTTATGAATTGGCTCCAAATGCTTAGAAAAAATACTGATCACTTACAAGAAACTACTCAGCCTGCTATTACAATTCAGTAAAGTAGGAGACCCAGGAAAGCACTGCTACCTATTGAATGGTTTCTGATCCCTTCAAGATAGGGTCATTCATGTTGCTTTCCCCAACCTTCCGCTCCTAAACAGAAATTAAACGAATGTTGTGGCAACGTACGTTCATGCCTGAGGCTCTGGCATTGCTTCCAAGTCACACTGCAATTTATTTTTGGCTTTGCAGCCCTCACACGGACGCTGACCTGCAATGAGTTAGCAGCCAGGCTGAAGGCTGGGTTGTTATTGTGGGACTCAAAGTGGTCTGTGTCTCAGACCCTTATTGTTCAAGTTCGTTTTGACTTTTGTTGTAGTAATTTGATCCCTAACGGCTATTCCAGGAAAATTTGGGCTGACGGGTAGAAGGCAGAATCTGCAAAGAGGTAATGGTAAGTAGGGACCTGCCATGTCTAGAAACAGCTTTCTAAAGGAAACAAGCAGTAGGAGTACATCTACAAAGGAGAGTGGGGGAGAGCGTATGAAGCAACCGGTTAGAGCTACAAATCATTGATATGTTGTGATGTTTTATATAGTACCTTACAAGTGATCACATAAATCCTCAGTTGTAAGGCAGAGATCCTTGTTTTCTTATGTGGCTGTGGCATGGTGGGTCCTTTTGGTACCCTAGAGGTAATTATGTAATCTTGCTGGAGTTGAAATCCCCTCTCAGATACACTAGTGAAGGCTAAAACCATCAGGCTTTCTGAAACAAAAGTATATTGTCCAATCAGGACTTTGGAACAGATTGTGTCCAATTCCGCTGTCATTACAATATTGTAGCAGTGTAACTGGAATGACTCCATTGACTGCACTGGTGTCAAAGTAGAATTTAGCCCATTATCTTGCAATATTGAGCTTTGCCCTTTTACCAAGTATGTTAATTTAAAGGGTGCATCAAGAGTAGAAAGACTGGTACTAACAGTTCCGAGAGATGCTAGTCCTCTATCTGCTCTATTCTTTAGGGTTTAACATGGAGTGGGCAAACCATGGCTTGTGAGCCATGTGCAGTGCTTGTACAGTTAAAATGCTGCTCCTGGAACCCACCATGTCCCTCCCCTTCTCAGTCCAACAGATTGCCAGGGATGGGGAATTTGGGGTCTCTATCCTGCAGCGGGGTGGTGGGGATTGGGGCTTCAGCCCTATGGGGCGCACCTGCCAGGGCCCCAAGCCTTGGCAGGCACCTCCCATGGGGCAGAAGCCCCAAGCCCCACCACCCTGCCGCAGGGCAGAAGCGCCGAGGCCTGGCAGGCATGCCCAGCTCTCGAGGTTATGACGATTATCATATGTGGCTCCGAGGGTCACTAAGTCTGTGTGTATACATTAAACCAGGGGTGGCCAATCAGTTATTTCAGGCTCTCAAAGTTTCAGATTACATGATATGGGGATAATATGAAATGCAGACTTGGTGCAGATGTGTAGGTTTATCCATGCTGAGATAATCAATTTTCCTTCTCTAACTAAAGAGTAATATTACCCTGCTAAAGAAGTCTCCTTTTCCAGGACCAGTAATACTACTGGACTCTCCTGCTGTTGTTAGTTCTTTACAACAGCTGCCTGTAAAGGGGGCCAGTGGATTTAAAGCAAGCTCTGATAGGCTAGAGCCTGCTGCATCCACTGAAGTCTATAGGAGCCCTCCCTCTGAAGAGAACTCCAAATCTAGGTCTTTCCCCCACAAAACTAGACAAAAAAGAGACCTTAAAGGTCTGATCTTGCAAGGTGCTGAGCATCTCCCAGGAGGTACAGAACATTCTCAGCTCCCACTGAAATCCTCCAATCAGGCACTTAAGATTTTAAAAGCCCTTAGGACCCCAGCCTGCAAGGTGTTGAGCACGTCAGCTTGGTGTGGCAGTAGAGGGCAACTCATGTGGAGAGGCCTTGTGGTGGGTCTATGTGCCCTGAAACCACCTTCCTTGCCAGGTGCCACTCTTTCATCTGAGCTCACTAGACACTGAACTTTTGCTATGGGTGTGGGACTCACTCGCCCTGTATACTGCCTCAATTTCCCCCTTAAAAACAAGCCAAATCCACATGCCCTCTTGAGGACACTTTGTCAGAGGTGTGTTGGTGTTCTCTTTTCTTTGCCTGATCCTCCCTCTTATTTAAAATATCCCCTCGGTCTTGCCTTAGCTATTGGTTTATATAATGCTTGTGCACTTTCTAACTTGTATGTTGTCTCCAGCAGTTGAAAGAGCTGCTAGGCTGCTCTTTATAAATTCAGTGGCCCTAAGTTAATTGATTGAAATTGGTTTGTGTTAGTGAAATAAGGAAGAGCATCCAACCCTTCGCATTGATATAAATAAGCTAGACTGATAGTAAGTGACTCAGAATGGAGCACAGGTCAAGGCCGAAGACCTTCAAGAAGAGCGTTTTGTTTCTTAGAACCAGGCCGGGACAGACACCATTTGAGGACATGAGCTGAATGCACTGCAGAGAAATGAGAGCACACCTGTAGGTATGGTAGCAGAATCATCATGTTACTGATAGGTCAAACAAAAAGACAATGTGGAGGCAAAATTGCAACACTGGGACTTTCTGTCCAACTGCAACTGGCCGTTAAATAAACTTGGTGAACAGCCCCTCCAAAAGAAACCTCTAATGCTAAACAGCTTATGTTAGAGGCCTGTTTTTTCCAGTGGTGCTGAGCACGCACACAATGGCTGGAGAATTTCAAGGAGGCCAGGCTCAGCGATGAGCACTGTAGGAGTTCAGTTCCTCATAGGACCCTGTCCCTAGAGGTGTCTCAACTGGGGTATTGAACAAACAAGGTCATCTGTGAAAGTTAGGGCCTGCCCAGGGCCGGTGCAACCATTTAGGTGACCTAGGCGGTCGCCTAGGGCACTAGGATTTGGGGGGCGCCATTTACTTCGGCAGCGACTGCGGTGGCCGGATCTTCGGCAGCCCCGGTCGCCGCTGGCATTTAGGCGGAGGGAGCTGGGGCAGAGGAGTGCAGGGAGGGCCACCTGCAGCAAGTAAGGGGGGGGAATTCCCCGCCCCAACTCATCCCTGCCCCGCCTCCTCCCCAAGCACGCCGTGGCTGCTTCACTTCTCCCGCCTCCCAGGCTTGCGGCACCTAAGCTGATTGGCACCGCAAGCCTGGAGGCGGGAGAAGTGAAGCAGCCACAGCGTGCTTGGGGAGGAGGTGGGGCAGGGGTGAGCTGCTGCAAGGGGGGGTGCCTCAGGGTGGAGGGAGGGAGCTGCGGCGGGGGCAAGAGGAGGGCGCAAGGTGGAAGTTTCCCCTAGGGCACGAAACATCCTTGCACCAGCCCTGGGCCTGCCCCTACTTCCTTTGCAGCCAAGAGAGCGTAGCGTTGCCAAAGCTGTATTTAAAAATAAGGGACTGTTTTCTTAGTACCCTGTGTAACCCACACACCTTCTAAGCGCGGGGCTCTGTCCCATGGAGTGGCACTGAGACGACTGAGAGATTAATGACTCCGCTACAACCTTAGCTAAGAGCCTGCTGACTTTTAGCTCATGCAGTAGAGGCTCATGCATTTAGCTCCAGAGATCCCAGGCTCAATCCTGCCAGCCAACACCCGGGGTCTGTCAGTGTTACACCCGCACTGCCCCTCCTCTAGATATCATCATTATTAAATAACAAGCATCACTCACCTACATTCGCCGGGGATATTTCTTGCTGCTTTTTTGCAGCACTCAACAACTACTAGTGTTGTACAGAGAAGAAAACATAAGGGACATCCCTTGTAATAAGGGACTGTTGGCAATCCTAGCCGCTGACTTCAGCAGGAGCAGCGACTGCAACCGCCCCGCTCCCCCCAGACATGCACACACACACAAAGAAACAGACAAGAGTTTGTAAGTAAGCACGGAATGTCTCCAAGTAGATTCTGAGCACCCTTAACTCCCGCTAGGATCAGGCCCTAAGTCTACAGGTGCTGAATAGACTCTTGGAAACTTGATTTCAGAACTGCTGTATTTCACAGTGATGATACTGGGAGTCTTAGAAACAGAGCGTGTTATCCAAACCCTGACCTTATGCAACTGATCTGCTGCAAGCACAGTGCTTCATAACACGGAGCCTGGTGGGAGAAGTACAGATCTGAATGTCGCTATTTAGCATGACTAAAGTTTTTGCTGATCAGCAGAATATCCTCCTAGCAGAAGCAGCAGCTCAGATGTCATCCAGCCTTCAAACTGTATTTGGATGTTTTTTTCTTTTGCTGAGAGTCATTTTTATTTAGTTTTTTTTAATGGATTTTAAAAGTTCCGAACACTTTAGACAGTTTTGTGACTCAATGTTATATTTAAAAAGCTGACAATAATGTATCATTACTGGAGGAGGGTGGGAGGGCTCAGAAATTGCCATTGGCCAGTCTTGTTGACGTGCTATAGTCTATTGCAAAAGGACTCTGATAAATAAGCCAACGGTTTCACGTTTCTATTGATTTGGGTTGCCCAACATGAAACATTTCAAAAGGCCTGGTTTTCAGAGAATACTAAATCAGCCATTCTCTGAAAATCAGGGCCCTTTATCACAGTGGTTCCCAAACTAGGGGCACGGCTTGTTCAGGGTAAGTCCTTGGCGGGCTGGGCCGGGCCGGTTTGTTTACTTGCCGCGTCTGCAGGTTTGGCCGATCGCGGCTACCACTGACCACGGTTCGCTGCTCCATGCCATTGGGGGCTGTGGGAAGCGACAGCCAGCATGTCCCTCGGCCTGCGCCACTTTCTGCAGCTCCCATTGGCCGAAAATGGTGAACTGTGGTCACTGGGAGCTGCGATCGACCAAACCTGCGGATGCGGCAGGTAAACAGACTGGCCCGGCGCACCAGGGGCTTACGCTGAACAAGCCACGGCCCTAGTTTGGGAACCACTGCTTTATCACATCGCAAGTGGGGTACCAGTAGCTTTTGAAAACCTTGGCTGTTGTTGATAGTAAGAGCAGCAGTGGTTTGAGCACAGGCCAGGGAGCCAGAAACTCTTCTGATGCAAGCTCACTGTGTGACGCTGGGCATACTACTTAACCTCTCTGTCTCAGCTGCCTGCTCCCCATAGCTGTAAAATTAAGATAGTTACCTTCATTCCTACCCAGGCTTGGTGCCCTGGTTCAGCCAACTATCCCTATTAACAAGGCACTTGAGCACGCTAGAGTAAATTGGACTCAAGCAGATGCTTTGCTGAACTGTGGCTATAATAGGGGTGCTGGTGCTGGCCCTGTAAAGCGCTTGCTTTACTACAGGAAGGAATCTCTCTCCCCTGCCATCCCAGCAAGAATCCAGTTTTATTCACTGGAAGTCTTCTTGCAGGATTGGAGAAATTTTAAAGGGCCTGTAGTCAGGGCTGCCCAGAGATTCAGGAGGCCTGGGGCAAAGCAATTTGGGGGGGTCCTTCCATAAAAAATAATAGCAATACTATAGAATACTGCCCTCCCGGTCAGCCCTGCTTGTAGTACACCCAGCAACTGGAGTCAATGATTGCTCACTCCAGGCGAGGGGTTAAGCAGACTCTGTGTGGCAGCGCTCGGCAACAGAGCCTGTGTTCCTCTGTCTGTGAGATAGTGAGCCAGGGAGCTACAGCATTGTGCATGCCCAGTGCCCTCACTGAAAATATCCCTGTGCTCACTACAGCCTCTACTATGAGGGATGCTATAGGGACAGGACAGTCAGGAAAGGGACAAGATTTCAGAAGTGCTTTGGGGTACCTCAAAGTTTGGTGGCCCCAACTTGTGACACCTTAAAGTAGCCTGATTTTCAGAGGGTGGGTGCTCTGCACTTTCTGAAGGCCCTTCTAAGGCAGCTGAAGATGGGAACCCCAAAAATAGAGGCCCTGTCATCAGCTGACCCTCAACCTGGGCTGAACTGTAGTCTTGTTGGGTCTCTTGCTTCTGGGTCCCCTATGGAAGCCGCCACCCTTGGCCAATCTCACTGTTCCTGGCAGGAGTTCAGCTCACTCTTGGGCTCTTTTAAGAGTCCAACTACAGTTCATTTGTCTGTAGTCCCTGCAGATGCTTCCTAGGTCCCGTCACAGGTAGGAAGCAGATCTACAGGCTCCCTTGCTTGCATCAGACTCATAATGTTGCCCAACCGGAGAGGGAGGAAAGGCCACCTTCTTAAGCTCCCCTTCTCCAGGTGGTGCATGGTCTGCAGGTGGGCCTAACTGGTGCTGTGTGAGTGCAGGACAGCTCTTTTCTACCAGCAGGATGGGCAGGGGGAAGCTTGTGAGACACTTTGGTCCATTGAAGTCAGTGGCATGTTTCCATAACTTCAGTGGGATTTGAATCTGGCATAGAATAGAACATTCCCCATCAGTGAAATACTCCCTTTAATTTCTTCCCTTTCTATTGCTCACCTTGACCTTTTCCTGACTTTAGAAGGAAGCAGAAACAAGGCCGACTCCCATGAGCACTACAGCATGCCACCTCATCAGCACCGGTGTACAGTCCTATGGTCCTGGGACAGTGATGAATACAATTTTATTTGGATTCTGGACCAGACCCTCAGAGGCATGCAGGCTCCTAACTCCTATTTATTTCAGTGGTAGTTAGGAACCTCAGTGCCCTTGAGGGTCTGGGTCTCTGTTTCTAGTTCTAAGATCTATCAGACATCAGGACTCAGAATACAAGACAGACAAGTGGAAATCCAGTAATACAGAGGTGCAGGTCCATATTTAGCCATGGAGACTAGAGGGCTGGTTAGAGGAAACAAAGACAGCCATGGCACTATTTAGTTGTTGTTTTTTTCTTGTTTTAGCTATTTGTTACCTTGAAGCAAGGCTTTAGAGTGGGCCCAGTGAGGATCCAAACATGACCAAGGAGGAGGAACTACCAGACTGGCATTCGGCCCAGGAATTTTATAAGAATTATGACCCAAAGGAAATTCTGGGCAGGTAAAATGGGGTTTCTTAACGATGGGCCAGTAGCTTGTAAACAGAATTGCCAAAACCTGTTTGCATTATTCATGCAATTAGTCCCACTGATTTGAATAGGACTCCATGTGAGAAAGTATTTAGTCCTATCGTTCCATGTACAAAAAAATGATACAGTGCCTTTCGTCCCCAAGTATATTTACAAAGCTGTCCAAGAATACAGAGATGTGGCTACTTCTGGAGAAGAATTATACAGCTGCGGAAGAATGAGAACCAGCCTGACGGTTTAGGGCAAAAATTGCTGGAACACACCTCATCTGATAAAAACCCTCCTGCTATCATTTTGTGCAGAGGCGTTACATTACTAGCACTTTCTTGGGGTGCCCAGGACTGTAAGTCACTGTGCTATCCCTCTCCCTCAGCAACAGAGAGCCTTGCTAGGACTAAACTGGGTGTCAGCTCCCGAACACTGCAGCCTGTTAGCCACCCAAACAATCTCCTCAGGGCTCTGCCAGCCCTTACTTTGCCTTGCAGCTCTGAAGTGCTTCCCTGCAGAGTCCAGCACCTGTCACCGAACACTCTCAGTAACTACCAGATTCACTGTTCCCCAGGGAACAGTGTACCAATGGCTTGCTTGGTACAACTCAGGTTCAGGTCCTTTGTCACACCACAACATATATGGATAGTGAAACAATCCTACAATTATTATCCAAGATTCAAGTGATACCGGGAAAGGATAATGGAAACAGAAATGGTTATATGTAAAACGAAAACAGTACAGCACACTTCTGAGAGTCTACACTTAGCAAAAGCCTTGCCTAAAGCAGCTTCTGAGGAAAGCTTCCTTGCAGCGTTTCCTACCAGGACAGGTTGGGATCCTGTGTTCGTGAATACAGTCTCACTGCCTGATGACTTCCTCAAGAGCAGGATGCCAGAGTGCTGTCCCTGGCTCCCAGTTAGAGTCCAAATGAACCCCCAAACAAAGCACTTTTCCCCCGCACTGTTCCCCTCTTTCTGTAAATCTTCATTTAGCTCAGATCTCTGGTCTGGCAGAAAACTTTTCCAGAGGAGTGATACCTTAATGCGAACTACAAGGACATATTTTTCAGTATATATAGAAAACAGGGGCATATGCAGAAGTCTAACTTTGACCCCTTTTTGGGGGGCATCTTCTGAAGGATGATGGAGAGGGACAGGCTGTTGTAGGTGATGCACACCACGTAGCCCAAGGGCCAGCCCTCGAAGAGCACATTGCCAAACAGCACTGGGACATTCCGTGCCCCTCCCCCAGCTCTGGCAGGAGCTCACTCTTTCCCTGCCCCCCATTCTGCTTGCTTTTCTCCCTGCAGCCCTGGCGTGGGGAGGAGCTCGCCACCACGGCCCAGAGCTGGAGGAATTCTGTGCCCCCAGTGGATTACTGAGGGGGGCTGTGCCCCGACCCTACTCTTGACCCAAACTCCCTTAACTCATCCTGTTAGCACTGTGCTAGTGCACGAGCACCAGGAAGTGAAACTGGCTAGAAATTTTCCTCCTATTCCAATCTTTTCTTTGTCTTGGTCCTGGCAGAGGGGTAAGCAGCGTGGTTCGTCGGTGCATTCACAAACCCACCAGCCAAGAGTATGCGGTTAAGATTATAGACATCACCGCTGGTAATTTATCCCCAGAGGAGGTCCAGGAGCTGAGGAAAGCCACTATCAAGGAGATAGACATCCTTCAGAAGGTCTCAGGACATCCCAATATCAGTAAGTCAAAGCATTGGTATGACTGGGCACCCGGGTAACAAATTGCTCAGTAGCTTTTCTCACCCCATTTTCTGTTCTAGGTATTCACAAGAGTTTTCAGATTTTGATTAATCCCTTTGGCCCTTGAGCTGAAATCCCTACAGGGAAAGGATCCATCTTCTGTGGATGCCCACCTGATGGTGTCTGATAGTGATATCTTGCTGGGAGTTGGCTCAAATCCTAGATGAGCAGCCCTTCTGCCAGTCACTGCTTCCCCTAGACCCACAATGATCCCAGTCAGCATTGCTGCAGAGCACAGCACCTGTTAGAAGCAAGATCCCAATGCTCCATGGAACCTGCAGCTGGGAAAGACAGACTAGAGGAGGTGTTAGGCCCCAGCTCCAAAGCTTGCAGCCATCAGGGCTCTTAGTGGGGAATCACTGTGTTGACAGTCGCTACCTGTAATCCATGATCTTTGCTTCAGGGCAAAGAGTATGGCTTGGTCTACACTACAAGCTTATGTTGGTATAACTGTGCCGCTCAGAGGTGTGGAAAATCCCCATCCCCAAGTGACATAGTTAGATTGACCTAACAGCTGGTGTAGACAACTTCTCCCATTGACGTAGCTATCACCTCTTCAGGAGGTGGAGGTCTATGCTGATGGGAGAAGCTCTCCCCGTCGGTGTAGGTAGCATCTTCACTCAGGACTACAGCACGCAGCAGCAGCATTCTAAATATAGACAAGTCCTGTGGGTGGCTAAAACCTGCAAACTGATACAGGGCAAGGACCTCACTTCAGAGCCTGCTGTGTTCACATTTGATTCCTCAGGACCTTGGCTTTGGTTTGCAGGCTCCGGTACCATACGTGGAGCCTAAAATTCTGCCTTGACACCTCTGGTGTTGTGTGTTTCACTTGTTAATGACCCAGCTCTTCTGAAAAGCACAGGCTGTGACCTCCCTGACAAGGTTTCCAGTTCTGCCTGATGAAGGTGTTCTAGGAAATGGAAAGGCTGCTTTGCTGATTCCTGAGATTGGTTAGTTAGTTAGATTGGTTCTGGGAAGTCCCTTTCAGTGCAAAGCCATTAGAGGATCTGACCAGAGAAAGAGCTAGAGGAAGGAATAAGGGGTTTAGCTAGAATCCATTTCCCTGCAGGACTGGGATGCAGTACTACTGCCAGAAGTTTTAGGTAGCAAAGCTGACACTGGTGTCAACAACAACTGCCTTGTTTTTCACTCTTCTTGGGGAAGGGGGAGGAAGAGCCATTCAGGAATTCTGTGGCCTGTTCGGAGGCAGAATGTAATTTCCCCAGGAGGTATTTGGCCACTGTGAGGACATATCCTTTGGTGCCAGGGGCTGAGCACAGCTAGCCAGGACTTTGGCTTGCATCTCATCTGAAAGGGGAGGCCTCTAGTAGCCCAGTGGTCGCTAACCGTGCTGGACCATGCCTCCTCTCCGATTCACCCACACTGCTTTCTGCGGCACTGGGTTTTCCTTTGTGGTGTCCCAGCCAAAGACGAACCAAGCTCAGCTCAGGACCCAATCCAGCAAGGTGCTGGGTGACTCCTGCAATGTGTCATGCACTCAGAGCTCCCACTGAGCTCAGTGACAGCCTAGGGCACCCAGCCACCTTCCAGGATTGGGGAGCTCTGAGATGAGCTCACATTTTCATCCTTAGGGATTCAGTGGATTAGAATCTCTTTGGGGCAGGGAACGTGTCTGACTCCACGTACATAGAGCCCCGTGTAAGTTACAGCACTGTCATGATAGTTGATATCATGTTTTATTGCAGTTCAGCTGAAGGATAGTTATGAATCCCACACCTTTTTCTTCTTGGTGTTTGACCTGTAAGTACCATCTGTTTTGTTTTGTTTTGAGGGGGGGTGTTATCCTCCTGTCTGTCTGATTGATCAGTGGGGGCATGTTCTGTTCGGTGATACCCACTCAATCCTTACTGAAGTCAATGGGGTTTAGAGTAATGTATCCGACAGTAAAATCTGGTCTCTGGGATATGTAGATTTTCCTATTAGTGGTCGCTATAGCAAACTGAAGTTGAGACCATAAAGGAATGGGCCCCCATCCCACAACAGATCATCCTTAGGCTGATAACATGCAGGGCTGGCTTTAAAAGCATGCAAGACAAGTAATAGGCTGGCACTCTGAGCTATTCCTGGCCTGATCCCCTCTCCTGGCAGCAAGTCCAGAGGAGATTTCCTTGGTGGTCTCCCCTCCAATCACTAACTGAGCTCCCCTCTGTTTAGGACCCAGTACAGCCAGGTGTTGGATGGCTCCTGCAGAGTGCTGAGCACCTCCTGCTCCCAGTGACCTCCATGGGAGCAGAAGGCACCCAGTTACCTCAGCACCCAGTACATACTCAGGCACAACAGAGTTGGGTGTTGTGGGGAGGAGTAACTGCCAGCCAGTAACCTCTAAACCTCAGCATCTGGGAAGGTTCTGGCTGGTCAATGGAGGTGATCTTCCATAACAAACCAGGTGATGTGTGCTTTTCTGTATGAACCAAGCAACCAGTGCAGAAAGCCTCCCATGCACCTGATCTGGTCTGACTCGAACACTCTCAAACTCTGTGATGGAGCTGGGATTCTGGTTTGGGTCCAGCTCGATAACAGAGGCACATGAAGCTGCCAAAAGAGCTACGCAAACGACACAGATCCCTGCAGGTTTCTCAGGAGCTCAACCACCTGTGCACATACAGCTGGTTTCAGCTGGCAGAGGGAAAGTTGTTCTGTCGAGTAGCTGGTGCCAAGCAGTGTGTGAAGTTAGAAATGCGGCACAAGGCATAGAGGATTTGAAGGCAGGATTTTTTTTTTTTAAATGTAGCTGTTCCTGCCATGGGCGCCAGATTTGTATGTATCTGTGGTGCCCAGAACAGGCCTAAGCAGAGCTGTCCCGTGCATAGGACGGACCGGGGCAACTTCCCTGCGCCCTGCTCTTTGGGGGGCCCCACAGTTCAGAGGTAAATGAAGTCCAGGATGGCCTGAGGGGTTAGTGGGGGGGCCTGGTGCCAGCAGCTGTGAGCAACGGGGTCCCAGCCTGCTCTGCCCTGCCGGCTCCCAGTGTCGCTCAGGGGAGGAAGTGAGAAAGAGACAGGGCGGGCATTTGGCAAAGGGATGGAATGGGGGCAGGGACGGGAAGAGGCAAAGAAGAGGCAGGAGCGGGGACGTGGGGAAAGGGTGGAGTGGGGCCGGGATGGGGGACAGAACGGGGACAGTCTGGGGCTGGGTCACTCACTGCTGCCGGCGTAGGCCCCACGCTAGCCTCCCATGCTGCCCTGGACCCTGCGTTCCCCTGAAGTGCAAAGCCTGCGGCAGTTGCCTCAGTCTGTCCTAAGGACGGGATGGCTCTGAAAACATAAGCCCAAACACTGGTGGAGCCAGGCCCCCGTTCCTGAATATTGGTGGACCATGGGCACCACAGGCCCATATAACTTGCTACCTGTGGTTCCTGCGGTCCCAGCCACAGGCAAATCAATTGCCAGAGCGGTCACCGGGAGGAGGTGAACTGCATAGTCAATGACACAGAGAAACAACGATAACACTTTGCACTTCCCTAGCATCTGCCGTCTAAGGCTCTCAAAGAGCTTTACAAGCCGAGTGCACTAATCTCACTGCCCTGTGAGGCTGGGAAATAGTGTCACCCTCACTTTACAGCTGAGAGAAGAGAGAGGGTAAGAGACTTGGCTAGAGTCAAGTCCCAAGCCTATAGCTGAGGTGGAAACAAGTCCCACGCGTCCTGATTCCCATGCTGTACCCTTGGAGCCCTGCTGCCTGACAACAGTAGGATCACAGCTGATCACTCCATTCCTGCTTAGCCAGGATTATGAAGAACACGTCCCTTGAGTTTGCCTCCCAGCCACATTAAAGGTCATAACAGTCTGGTTGGGGGGGACATCTCTTTTATAGTGGGCATCCTTCAGTACTCCCACAGCATGGCAGGTGATAGACGGGAAATACCTGGATCTAACTGAGAGGAGAAAGGTAGCCAGGAAGGGCATGGTGAGACCTCATGTGGCCCTCAAACTGAAGGCAGCTTTGCTGGCTATGATGCTGGTTCAGCTGGTGTCCCTGTTCCCACCTTACTGTTCTTCATCCCCTTTTATCAGGGGCTTCCCTGTGTACACCCACCAAGCTGGCTGGCTAAATGAGAAATGAGCGTCAATCTCCCTTCAGCAGACACCAAGCAGATGGCCTCTGTTCCAGTAACCGTTGCAAAAGGGCATTTGTGAATGGAATTTCACACAGACCCAAAAACCCACCAGGCGCCAAGCTGCACTTTGCAACGTATCCGACTGTGCCAGGACTCAACGCTGCATGCCCAAGAACATTCTCTTCACTGCTAAGACTGCAGCCACCCCTGCCAATACAGGGCTGGCCGCAGCTGTCAGCACAGGCAGCCTCCCCTCCTCCCCGCCTTGTGGGAGTGAGCGGGGTTGCTCAGGTTTCCCTGTAACCTTTGGCGAGGTCCATCATAGATCCTGGAGTCTATTTATACATTTGGCCCCGTCTGCAGCTCCAGAACTATCTGTGTCTTGTGCAATGCTTCAACTTCTGATCAGGCAGGACTTGTGGTTTCAGCCAGCTCTTTAACTCAGGGTGTGATCTTGCCCTGATTCGGTTAAACCAGTGCAACTTTGTGTGGGGACAAGCCCAGAGAGATGCTTTTCTGTCGCTGCACTGAGGTGGCTACATTAACCCATCTTCTTACGCCTCATAGCCACCCTTAGCATAAGAGCCCCTGGATCTGAATGCGGCCAGTGGGGCAGGCTAAGCAAAAACATGTGTCTCCTGTGGGAAAGCTCCAGAAACTAATTGATTGCAAGAAATCACTGCATATATCAGCCAAACAACTTCTGGACCTGGACAGCACTTCAGGGCACAAGGGAATGCGACTCCGGCTTAGAGAGTCATCACCAATGGAGCTACAGCATGGGAGGGTGTGTGACTAGCCAGTGCTGTAAAAATGGGACTCAGGAAATCTGTCACCACCTTTCTGTGTTGTCGAGGGCACTTCTTAAAAGAAATTGAAATTTCTTTTGAGTTGCTTTGGGCCTCAGTTCCCCAGCTGAGGCTCCCAGCCTCATTGGGGTTTAGTGGGAATAATGCAATTCATGTTTGTGAAGGTGTCAAGGGGCGTGGCCCCACTCCTGTCTTCTCCTCGCAAAAATTGCACAGACTCCTTTGGTTGTGCCTTCCCTGTGTCTTTTTACTTTGTGTTCCCGCCACCAAACAGTCCTTGCATGACAGCCCAGTGACAATATGAACTGCCTCTTGGCCCACTCACCAGAGCTGGAAAGTAACAGAGGACACCCTGTTCTGAGCCTCGGTCTGCCTAGGCTCAGCTAGCCCTGTTTTTCCTTCTCTCCTCCCGCACCCTTCCTTTCTGGGTCACCTCTTATCAGCCTAGGGCTGATGTGTAATGGGCTCAATTACTGACTGAGTAATTAACACCTCCCCCCTCCCATCAGCTTCCTATTGGGGAACTAATTACTATCAGAATGATCAGAGTGCAGGCTCACCCATTTGCCCCCTGCACTCTGTCACAGAAGGGCTGAGAATCTAGGTGAAAAGTCCCACAGAAAAAAACAGTAAATGCATAGTTTTGAGTGTGTTAGGTGGTCAGAAAAACTACTATTTGTTGTGTAAAAGACTAGGGCCATGTCTACATCTAAAATTTTGCAGCGCTGGTTGTTACAGCTGTATTAGTACAGCTGTATAGGGCCAGCGCTGCAGAGTGGCCACACTTACAGCAACCAGCGCTGCAAGTGGTGTTAGATGTGGCCACACTGCAGCGCTGTTGGGCGGCTTCAAGGGGGGTTCCGGGACCGAGAGAGCAAACCGGGAAAGGAAACCAGCTTCGCCGCGGTTTGCTCTCTCGGTCCCGGAGCCAGCCAGCAAACCGCAGGGAAGGAGACCTGCTTGCTCGGGGTTCCGGGACCGAGAGAGCAAACCGGGAACGCCGCGGTTTGCTCTCTCGGTCCCGGAGCCAGCCAGCAAGCCGCGGGGAAGGAGACCTGCTTGCTCGGGGTTCCGGGACCGAGAGAGCAAACCGCGGCGTTCCCGGTTTGCTCTCTCGGTCCCGGAGCCAGCCAGCAAGCCGCGGGGAAGGAGACCTGCTTGCTCGGGGTTCCGGGACCGAGAGAGCAAACCGCGGCGTTCCCGGTTTGCTCTCTCGGTCCCGGAGCCAGCCAGCAAGCCGCGGGGAAGGAGACCTGCTTGCTCGGGGTTCCGGGACCGAGAGAGCAAACCGGGAACGCCGCGGTTTGCTCTCTCGGTCCCGGAGCCAGCCAGCAAGCCGCGGGGAAGGAGACCTGCTTGCTCGGGGTTCCGGGACCGAGAGAGCAAACCGCGGCGTTCCCGGTTTGCTCTCTCGGTCCCGGAGCCAGCCAGCAAGCCGCGGGGAAGGAGACCTGCTTGCTCGGGGTTCCGGGACCGAGAGAGCAAACCGGGAACGCCGCGGTTTGCTCTCTCGGTCCCGGAGCCAGCCAGCAAGCCGCGGGGAAGGAGACCTGCTTGCTCGGGGTTCCGGGACCGAGAGAGCAAACCGCGGCGTTCCCGGTTTGCTCTCTCGGTCCCGGAGCCAGCCAGCAAGCCGCGGGGAAGGAGACCTGCTTGCTCGGGGTTCCGGGACCGAGAGAGCAAACCGGGAACGCCGCGGTTTGCTCTCTCGGTCCCGGAGCCAGCCAGCAAGCCGCGGGGAAGGAGACCTGCTTGCTCGGGGTTCCGGGACCGAGAGAGCAAACCGCGGCGTTCCCGGTTTGCTCTCTCGGTCCCGGAGCCAGCCAGCAAGCCGCGGGGAAGGAGACCTGCTTGCTCGGGGTTCCGGGACCGAGAGAGCAAACCGGGAACGCCGCGGTTTGCTCTCTCGGTCCCGGAGCCAGCCAGCAAGCCGCGGGGAAGGAGACCTGCTTGCTCGGGGTTCCGGGACCGAGAGAGCAAACCGCGGCGTTCCCGGTTTGCTCTCTCGGTCCCGGAGCCAGCCAGCAAGCCGCGGGGAAGGAGACCTGCTTGCTCGGGGTTCCGGGACCGAGAGAGCAAACCGCGGCGTTCCCGGTTTGCTCTCTCGGTCCCGGAACCCCGAGCAAGCAGGTCTCCTTCCCCGCGGCTTGCTGGCTGGCTCCGGGACCGAGAGAGCAAACCGGGAACGCCGCGGTTTGCTCTCTCGGTCCCGGAACCCCGAGCAAGCAGGTCTCCTTCCCCGCGGCTTGCTGGCTGGCTCCGGGACCGAGAGAGCAAACCGCGGCGTTCCCGGTTTGCTCTCTCGGTCCCGGAACCCCGAGCAAGCAGGTCTCCTTCCCCGCGGCTTGCTGGCTGGCTCCGGGACCGAGAGAGCAAACCGGGAACGCCGCGGTTTGCTCTCTCGGTCCCGGAACCCCGAGCAAGCAGGTCTCCTTCCCCGCGGCTTGCTGGCTGGCTCCGGGACCGAGAGAGCAAACCGCGGCGTTCCCGGTTTGCTCTCTCGGTCCCGGAACCCCGAGCAAGCAGGTCTCCTTCCCCGCGGTTTGCTGGGTGGCTCCGGGACCGAGAGAGCAAACCGGGAAAGGAAACCAGCTTGATTACCAGAGGCTTCCTCCTTCCACGGAGGTCAAGAAAAGCGCTGGTAACTGTCTACATTGGATTACCAGCGCTGGATCACCAGCGCTGGATCCTCTACACCCGAGACAAAACGGGAGTACGGCCAGCGCTGCAAACAGGGAGTTGCAGCGCTGGTGGTGCCCTGCAGATGTGGACACTCTCAAAGTTGCAGCGCTGTAACTCCCTCACCAGCGCTGCAACTTTCTGATGTAGACAAGCCCTAGGGGAGTGTTCCTTTAAATAGTTTGTGAGCCCTCTAGTGGTGCTCATCGTGTTCTATGTTTTAAAAGCTGCCAGAACCCACCCAAAGCAACCAGCCTACATATGTAATGATGCCTTGAATGTTGTGTATTTTCAGTAAATATGGTTATTTGGACCCTACTGTGCCTGTGTGCTTCCTTCATATGATGTTTGTGGTGTAAAAGGCAAGAGAAACAACATTATTTTGAACGGGCAGCTTCTTATCCACCTGGGGGTGTTTGGAGTCATCTTGGTGCTCTTTAGTGACCAAGATAAAGGGCTTCCTCTTGTTAAGTCAAAAACAATTCCAGGAGAGGGATCTGGGTTCTTTCCTAGTCCAGAGAGAACCCAGCTTGACTCTCAGATCTCGGAGTGAACTTATGGGGCTGATTAATGGGGGGAACAAATGTACTCCCTTTTACCTATGAATTGAGTAGAATTCAGTGTTACCAACTCTTGTGATTTTATTGTGACACTCATAATCTTTGTTGTTTTTCTTAAAGCTTCAACTCCTGGAGTCAAGTGATTATGTGAGACTGCCAGCTTTAATTTTTTTTTAAAGTATGATTCCTCATTGTTACAGAGAAAAGCTTGAAAACATGACCCTACAGGGTTCAAAGTTCAGAAGGCACATCAAAAGAACCCCACATTGATAGTTTTACAAATCTCATGATTTTAAAGCCAAATCTCTTGATTGTTTGAGACCTGATGCTTGATTTTTGCAGGCTTGGGGTTGGAGATACTGAAATTTGCTTGAGGTCACGGAGAGACAAACCGGGAGCCCCCTGGACCTTTTCCAGGGTTGTTGCTGCATTTTACATGTAGTGGTTGATTCCAAAGATTTTATTGCCATTTTACATTGTGGCTGTGACTCAAGGCCAGCATCTTTAAGTGCCTTGTCTTCCTAAACACAGAATGAAGAGAGGAGAGCTCTTTGATTACCTCACAGAGAAAGTCACCTTAACTGAGAAGGAAACCAGGTATGGTGAGACAAACTTGAACAGCACAGTGGTTCTGCCACCATTTCCACCTGGACAAACAGTGGCATTTTGGACTTGCTAGAGACAAGCTCCCCCAAAAGGTCTCCAAGTCTGAAATGGGGTCTCTCACAGCCCAGGTTTCAAACCTTTCAGTTCCTGAGGTTGCCCAAAACTGCTGTTCTCAGCTGGCAACTTGTCTGGAGTGCAAGGGCACTTTTTGGTCCACACCCAGCTTCAATGGAACATAAGGACAACTAGTGTCTGTTCCTCAGGCCAGGTGGCAAAGCTCACTCTCAGGCTACTGAATTGGACACTGGGGTTCAGAGCTATAGTGCTCATCTCGTTGCCTAGAAGCAGGATGAGCTCAGTATGTTTCCATCATTCTCAGGGGAAAGGAGAAGAGGGTATGAGATCTCTTTTTGGAGGGGTTGCTTGGCTGAAGGAGGACTTATCTCCCCCATCCCATTATCATCCCCTCTAGGAAGATAATGCGTGCACTGCTGCAAGTGATCCAGTACCTCCATTCCATGAACATTGTCCACAGAGACCTGAAGCCGGAGAACATTCTCCTGGATGACAACATGAACATCAAGCTGACGGACTTTGGCTTCTCCTGCCAGTTGAATGGGGATGAGAAGCTCAAAGGTGAGACGATTATTTTATCAGAGCAGTCAGAGGAGGAGAATACCTTCCAGATTGTCTATGCTATCCTGTTGGCAGGGCAGGCTTGCTCCTTCAGTCTGTACACCAGTACTTTGTCAAGCCTAGCTTTAGATATCTTAACCAAAAGGGCTTCTACCACTTCCCATTATATTGGCTTCTTCTCTGGAAGTTGATCCTAAATTTTCTCTCTTGATTTCTACAAGTTGCTCCTAGTTACACACTCTGTGCCATCCCATACTAGCTTTCCCCATCACAATCTTACTTGCAGACACTAGTTATTTCATAGCCCATTGGGATGAGATTATTCAAAGGCACAAATGGCTGTTTGGCTTGGTCACTCTTTTCCTTGCCTACATTACAGGTTATAACTCGATATTGGACTCCCCTGATAAGATGCCAATGAAGCGTAGTTAAGGGCTATGTAATACACACTGGAAACATTCTGTTCAGCAGCAGCCGCTCAATGAATAGCTGTTTACTGGTTACAGGGTGGTACAAACCTCTGCAAATTCACTGATGTTAAAGTGAAAATTCCATGCCTTGCTTGCAGAAATCTGTGGCACTCCTGGTTATCTAGCTCCTGAAATATTAGAATGCTCCATGGATAAGGACCATCCAGGGTATGGAAAGGAAGTTGACATGTAAGTAGAACATTCATATGTAGTGACAAACTTTCCTAGTAACTGGAGTGAATATCTCCTCTCTTGCAATGGGGTTTACTTCTGAAATTCTCATGCTTTTAGACGCTGGGAAAAGCAAGAGGAGCTCATTCAAACTAGTCTCCAAGGATAAGAGATCTGAATACCAGCCACAACTGGCTGGGGTCAATGAAGAGGCTATACGGTGCACAGAGCGAATGACATGGGCTAACGGTCTACACATATGACAGAGAGCCAGGAATATCAGATTTCTAATCCCAGCTCTAACATAAATTCTCTGCTTCAGTTTCCTCATCTTTGCCTATTATGTGAACATATAGTGCTAGAGAAGTAGTATTATTTACCATCAACGGTCTATACCATGGGGGTAACAACCTTGCTAACTAACCGTCGCAATACCTGTGGAGCAGGTGAACAAGGGTTTTGAAGGGGGATAACACACAGGTCCAGATCCATAAAGATATTGAGGTGCCTAGCTTCCATTCAATTCAGTCTGGGCTTTAATGCTATGTAGGTGAAAAGCATTAAGTGTCATTAATAATAATGAGCGGTGCACGAGTGGGTGTCCAAAATGGTTCTTTGCCTTTTCATACTGAAAAGCCCTGAAATTGGGTTTTATACACTCACTGAGAGAGCAGTCAGAAAACAATGCTCTTCTAGGGCCTGATCCTGTTCTCCATGAAGCAAATGAGAGCTTTGCCAATGACTTTAATGGGCGCACGGCCAGGCCTGTGCAGATTAGTAACTGTAAAAAGACACATGATGACTAGACAGCTGAGCTGCTTTCTCAGCTCTCTTCTTGGGTGAGTCACTTGAATTAAACTAGGCACCTGACAAGCCTCATGTGTGCAAAGGACATTTGCTGTGCAAGGTTCTCCTATTCCTGGCTGGCCAGCCGTGACAGAACAACTCCAGCACACTCACCACTGACAGCACAGGCTCGTAAGGAGCTGACTCCTGAATTACACTGCAGCACAGTCCAGACAGCTGACTCCTACGCTGCAAGGATGGGGTTGGGGGGCATACAGGGCCAACTGGCTTTACTGGTGATAAGCCTGAAAGGCAAAATATCCCTCTCTCTCATGGCCCAGCAGAACTTCCCCACAGTCTAAATCAGTGAAATCAGAACAGGTCCAGAATAAAAGTCTCTAACTCACAGCTTCCCTGGGCTAGCACAGTGGCTCCGGTGAGCAAGGAGAGCCACTTCACTCTTCTGCCTCAGCATCTACTCTGGCTTCCTGTTCTTTCCCACACAGAAGAAGCCATAGGTTATTTCTTCTACACAGCCCCTCATCTACGCATGCTTCCTCCTTATGTGCCTAACCTAATGAGCCCCACCTGAGGGAACTCTTCCCTCCTCATTACCAGCCGAGGCAGTTTTCCACAGGTGTGGTCTGTTCTGCCAACCCTCCCCTCTCCCAGCTTGACGGAGTGTGAGATTCAAACACCCCGGTGTGGGCCCGAACGCTGCTCTGGCCTCCAGTTTTGTAACTAGGCCCTATTTGTCTAATAAGCTGAGCACCCCGGAGCCATCTGACACGCAGCTCTGGATCAGGATTTTGCAGTCTATACCTGTCTTGGCTTCCTTGACGGGAGCGATACTAATGAATGTGCCCAGTGGACTGATACCGGTCCGCTCTGCCTTTGGCAGGTGGAGTAGTGGCGTGATCATGTACACCCTGCTGGCTGGCTCCCCGCCCTTCTGGCACCGGAAGCAGATGCTCATGCTGCGGATGATCATGAGTGGGAATTACCAGTTCAGCTCTCCAGAGTGGGATGATCAGTCAGACACAGTCAAAGATCTGGTGAGCGCTTACTTGCCATGGAAGGAATGGGAGAAACGGGGAATCTCTCCAGCTTTACTAGTGGGGTAGGGTGGCCTGGTGGATGCAGTAGTAGCATGCGGATTCTACTCCTGGTTCTGCCCTGGGTGATCTTGGGCAAGTTCCTTAGTCCCTGTGCCTCTTTTTCCCCATCCCACCTTTTATCAGTCTTGTGAGTATAGCCTGTAAGCTCTTTGGGATAGGGACTGTTTCTTACTGTGATTGTACAGTGCCTAAAGAAATGACCCCCCAGTCTTGGGTAGGGCCTTTAGGCTCTACTGTCACACAAATAATAAATAACCCTCAAAGTATTTCTAGACCTTGCTCTTCTCATGCAATCTCAAGGCCTGAGGAACCAAAGACAGACAAGAATCCAGTAGTGGGGACACCTGATGGAATGCTCCTGGGACAGGGTAACGATAAGGAGAGAAGGGCACGTCCGGCTGTGCCAATCTGTCTGATTGTGCCTTCCTGCAGATTTCCCGGCTCCTGGTGGTGAATCCTAAGAAGCGCTACACAGTCAATGATGCGCTGGCCCACCCATTCTTCCAGCAATATGTCGTGGAGGAAGTACGGCACTTCAGCCCTTTAAGGAAACTTAAGGTAACAGAGTTGTTTTAGATCCTTCCATCAGGACTGGCTGATGGTGACATTTCAAACATGTTAGGAACATAAGAATGGCCACACTGGGTCAGACCAAAGGTCCATCTAGCCCAGTATCCTGTCTTCCGACAGTGGTCAATGCCAGGTGCGAGATCACATACAGCCTTCAGCTGGTTTATTATTTATTCATCATGGTCGATAGCCACGGCTCCAACACCGATTTGATTGCTAATGAGGGTGAGGGTCAGGCTCTTAAAGATGGGCCCAAACCATAACTAGGGAGCCAAACTTTGGGACTGAATTTTGTAGCTTGGGTTCATCTCTAATGCACAGGAAGTAATAGGACTTAAACAAAACGGAGCTATCTAGTAGATTAGTGCTTTAAAGAGACAACACAGTGCAGGTCCTTAATACATTATAGATGACTAGATGGAGGCCCATCTTAAAGCAGTGCCCATGTAGTTTATTTTTTGATATATCCCAGTGGGTTTACCACTGAAATTCTTAATGGAAGAAGCATATTACACAGAGGGATTTGAACAAGGAAAAGGTAGACTGGGCACCAAAATGGCAGATGAAAGTTGATGTTGATAAATGCAGAGGGATGCATATTGGAAAACATAATCCCAACTATAGAGACAAAATGATAGGGGTCTAAAGTAGCTGTTACCACTCAAGAAAGAGATCTTGGAGTCACAGTGGATGGTTCTCTGAAATCATCCACTAAACATGCAGCAGCAGGCAAAAAAAGTGAACAGAACGGTAGGAACCATTAAGAAATAAATAAATAGAAGATAGCAAATATCATGCCATTATATAAATCCATGGTATGCCCACACCTGGAATATCTGTGCAGTTCTGGTCTCCCCATCTCAAAAAAGAAATAGATTCAAAATAGAAAAAATATAGAGAAGGGCAACAAACATTATTAAAGGTATGAAACAGCTTCCATATGAGGAGAGATTAAAAACACTGGAACTGTTGGGCTTGGAAAAGAGATGACGAAGGGAGGCTATGATAGTCTATACAATCATGAATGGCATGGGGAACGTGAATGAGGAAGTGTTATTTACCCCTTTACATAACACAAGAACCAGGGGTCACCCAATGCAATTAATTGGCTGCAGGTTTAAAACAAACAAAAGGAAGTATGTCTTTGCACAAGGCACGTTCAACCTGTAGAACTCATTGCCAGGGGATGTTGTAAAGGCCAGCTTCAAAAAGGAATTAGATAAGTTCATGGAAGATAGCCATTGACAAACCTATCAGCCAAGATAATCAGGGATGCAATCCCATGCTCCAGATGCCGGGGCTGGATGACAGGAGATGGATCACTTCATAATTGCCATGTTCCGTTCATTCCCTTTGAAGCATCTGGCATTGGCCACTGCCGAAAGACAGGAAGATACTGAGCTAGATGGACCATCGGTCTGACTCACTAAGGCCATCCTTATGTTAACGAATCAGTTTAAATTGATAGTCTGTTGATTAACTTCCAAAGCAGCTGCCTTTTCACATGAGCTGGCTACATTTCATTTCAGGTCATCTGCCTGACAGTTCTGGCGTCAGTCCGCATCTATCATCACTATCGGAATGTCAAGCCAATTACCAGGGAGGTAATAATGAGAGACCCGTACGCTCTGAAACCCATTCGCAAACTGATTGATGCCTGTGCCTTTAGAATCTATGGACACTGGGTGAAGAAGGGAGAAGCACAAAACAGAGCAGCCTTGTTTGAGAACACTGCAAAGGTGATTTTGCTGAGCTTAGCCGCAGAGGAAGCATTATTTTGATTTATCCCTGAATAAAACTGCTTCAGCGGCGTCTTAGCGTAAGTTTGTAAGAGCTAAGGTGAGCAAACCCTCTGAAAACTAACCGCTGTCTCTTTTATGTTTTCCCAATAAAATCTCAATAGATAATATTAAAACCCAGGGTGCGCCAAACCCCAACATCCTTATTTGGCCTTCAAAAGATGCCATATGCACAAACCTGGGCAGAGCCCCATCAAACGTCAATGAATTTTGCCGCTGTAAGGCCTCTGTGCTTTGACCTTGCCGGATTGATAGTCAACTTTCCTACAAAATGACATACAAGGGCCTGGTTTTTTTAGAAGTGGCTTCTAATTTTGCAGCTGTAATTAACAGTGTGTGTAAATATACCCTCAGATCAGGCAGGTGAACATCTTAAATGGTAGCATTTGTGCCCCAAATTAATTTCAGCTGAATGTTTTTTGGGGGTTTTTTTTGGCCTGGAATGAATTGCAGGCACAAAATTGGTCACCAAGATGAGGCACTTTTGAAAAAGAATAGAGATGGGGGCCCAAGCAAAATCCTAGCTGTGGCATTCGGGTACGGCTCCAGCTCTGAACACCACAGCTCTCTCTAATGCAGAGGGAACCAATAGGGTATGCAAGAACAATAGAATACACTTATTGCCTCTCCTGTAGGAACCACATCCTTTCATTGGCAGGATGGGCCATGCTCCCCTGAGTTGTGGTAACAGAAGGATGCAAGCGAGCTCCCTCACACCTGTGTGAAATCCTCGCCAGCAGTGGTGGCAATATTTTCTGTTATTGCCATTTGCTATGATCAGGCTTGTGTTGCTCTTGCTGGTGCCCTCCTGCTTACAGCTAGGGCCTTCATCCTGTAAGCGACACCTACGCAGACCTTAGCACCTGCCCCAGTGCAGTCAGTGGAACTCCATGTGGGCGCAGAGGATCACCTTTGGGAAGCAACTTGCTGGATTGGGGCCTCAGTGTCTGGCCCAGGCCAGCCTGAGGTTTCAAAGCCTAGCTTTCATCTGGTAGTGGGCACGACCTGTTCTGTGAAGATGATAGATTGGCCAAGGCAAAGATAATGAGTTTGGGGCACAATCAGGCCAAGGTAAGCAGTGGGGTCACAGCAGCTGGAGGGAATCTAAATTAGATGGGGAGCTGGGTAAAAAGAAATGGGACAGGGATGTGGAAAGCAGCTCCACCAATAGGACACTTGCAAAATACTAACCTGTTACATTCAATTAACTGAGGTTAAAAACCACCTGAAGCTGATCAAGCTTTGTTTTTACAAGGCGGATGTTATAATTAGAGATTCTGGGCCCAGCCTTCACCAACAGAACATTAAGGTAAGGTGGCTTATCCCACATCACTTTTGAAAATCAAGTCTTTCAGGGCACGAATACCATGTTTTGGGTGCCTCACTGCAAAGGCGAGTGTTCACTGCCTGTTTTGCCATCTGTAAAATGAGGCTAATGATACTGACCTCCTTTGTAAGGTGCTTTGAGAGCCACCGATGAAAGTGCCATATAAAGGCTCGGTATTATTCACTGAGCTCTCGCTTCATTTAGCTTTGGGGCTAACAGATTTTCTACTCTATTAAGAAAAAAAAGCCTCGCCCCTGGGCTGTAGTACAATTGGCAGTTTATAACTCAACCTTTAATACAAGCTGAGGAAACCTTCCCTGCCTGCTTGCCCACCAAACTCTGAAAATAAAACAAGAAGTTGTGACAAAACCACCACCCTCAAATTTGTGTCAGTAGGAAAAAGTGGACCTGTCCAAATCCCCCAAATGGCAAAAGGCCGCCTGAGTGTGAAAACGGCAATCCAAGCCTTCATCTTAATGGACTTGATTGACTCCTTCCTTTCTATTATAGATGGGGCATATTCTGAAGGGCGACTAGCATCTCACATAGCACTCTTCCTAGCCAACAGATTCCATCATGTCATCATCCCTGCCAGCCTTAGTTACCGTGGTTATAACCAGTCAATCTATAAACAACGCCTTAAGGGTGATAGATGTTTTGTTTCCAAAGCTTTAAGGCACCATGTTGAAGAGTAGCAATTCATTTTATGCATTTACAACTTAGGCTGAGTTTTTAAACAGCCTTTGAGTGATGGAAAATGCACATTGCAGCTAACGGTGACTTGTGTACTTCATGTGTATTTAGGAGACATTTTAAAAGATACAGGGCTCATACACAGACCTCAAAATGGTCAAGGGCTTCAGTTTATGTCTATTTGATCAGTGCATCTGTCCGTGGTTTTGTAAACTGTTTACATGTCAATAAATAGGCTTACTTTTACTTAGCTGGTGTGACATGGCATTGTTAAGCTGGTGCCTGTTGTATTCTGTCAAGCAACATAATATTAGGCTGGGATTTGCAAAGGGGCCTAAGGCATTAGGTGCCCAGCTCCCACGGGATGTCACTGGGAGTTAGCTGTTTAACGCCTTTAGGTCACCCCCTTTTGTAAACCTCAGCCTTAATGCTTAGCATTTATATTCAGCTGCTTCACAGACACTAAGTAATTGATCCTCCCAGTAGCCCCTTTGTTTTATAATCCCTGTTTTCAAGGTGGGGAAACTGAGGTAGAGCTGAGGTTAAGGGGCAGATTGTCAGAGGTATTTAGGTACTTAAAGCTGGAGATAGGTGCCTTTAAACCAATGGGAGTTTGATTTAAAATGAGAATTAAATCAACAGCTGTCAGATGCCTGGGTGTTTTTGAAAGTGACCAGCCTCAGGTCTCCTGGGCTGTGTCTATAATGCACTTGCTTCCTAAAATTTCCCACCCCTGCAGCATAGGTGATGATAGCAACAATGGGAATGTTTGTGGAGGGTAGTCGTTGGCATGGGGCTGGGACATTTAGGTTATTTACTGAGACTACAACTTTCTAACTTGAAGAACAGTGGAAGCCTGTTCCAGAGCTTCAAGGAAGGTGGTAGAATCATAGGATTCTATTTTAAGAACAGGTTGGACAAAGACCAATCAGGGATGGTCTAAGTTTAGTTGGTCCTGCCTCAGTGCTGGGGGTTGGACTAGATGATCTCTCACGGTCCCTTCCAGCCCTACATTTCTGTGATTCAAGACCCTGTGTTGCGGAACAGGGCTCAGAGCCATGGTTGAAACACCAGTGGTTGGTGTACACGGGTGCAGGTGGAGCTGTGACCATGGAGAATTATAGGGGGAAGAGAGTGTGGTGTAGCAAAACCAAAGTGTGCCTGAGTCAGAGCTGGGATTAGAACTCAGGACTTTCTGACTCAGCCCACACCTGTCTCTCTCGGTTACCAGCAGAAACAAGTGCAACCCTTACTCACACAAGTAGTTCTTACTCCTACGGAGCCAAGTCAAGCAAAACTCCCCGTTTTTTTCCCCCAAAGGGAATTTTAGCCAAGTAAGAACCTCAGCAAAGGCTGCAAGAGTTGACTCATGAGCAGCCTCATCGGTCTCCCTGGGACTACTCGTATGTGTACATGTTTGCAGGATTGGGCCCACAGGGATGGCTGGCTGATGTTAGCTGAAAAGACAGCAGCAGCATCTTCTTAAAAAATCAAAAAGAATTGAGACAACTGGACAAAACCACCCTCAATGTCTAAACCCTCCACTCTGACACCAGACAATAGTAGCAAATGTTTATTTTTAAAATTCGCCAACTTCAACACAGCTGCAGGGAATCGCCGGCATCTCCACAGGAGAAAATGGCTCAGGACCATTCCAATACGTGATGTCATCACAGCTCTTTTTTACTCTTCGTTTTCCTGCTTTTCTGACTCAGGATGTGGGCAGCACAGCGGAAACCCAGGTTATCTGAGGCAGAGTCTGGTGTGTTTCCCATCCTGGGAAAGGACAAAAAACCCTCCAATGTAGAGTCAGAGATTTTAAGGCCAGGAGGGACCATTGGATTCTCTAATTTGAGCCCCTCAATGACACAGGCCATAGTTATCTCTGTTTGGAGCCCACTAACCTGTCTGACTAAAGCACATCTTCCAGAAAGGCATCCAAGCCTAAAATGATACAGATACATGGTACCATTTTCAAAAAGCCCAGCTCCAATTTAGGCATCTAAGTGGCCAGATTTTCAGAATAACTCAACCATCAACATACTGTGCTAATTAAAAAAAGTATCTGGCCACTTAAATTAGGGGTCTAAATGGGAGCAGAGCGTTTGGAAAAATCTGGCCCTTAACGTACAGAATTGCTGCAAAGGGGCTGATGAGTGATACAGTTCCTCCACCGGGCTTTTTAAATGACATCTTCTGACAATTAATATGGAGAAGGAAGGCAAAGCAATTTAATTATTTAGATTATGTAAATTACATAATTTACATAATCGATGACAAAAATGAGTTTGTATGATTTAAAACAGATGAACATTATTTCCCACCATTAATTACACTTCATTGTTATAATTTCTATCCTTATGATATTTTCCCTTCCTTCTCTCACTGTTGTATTGGGTGTTATATACTAGCTGGCATCCAGCCTTCATTCCAGAGTTGGCTGCTGTCCATACAGAAGTGTTTAGGGATTTATTATTAATAATAATAAAGTAGTCTTCACATTAGTTAAAAGTAAATAATTATTAAATAGCAAAAATAAAACAGCAAATAATTTGAAATAAATCTATGTAGTAAAGGTTAAGTTACTATAAGACTTCCAACGTGGTGCAAAATAGCACTTGTCCACAGCAATAAGTAAACCTACCTAGTAGTAACACGAGCTTTGTGATTGGCCGATCCATCTACTGTGTCAATCCAAGATGCACCTCGCAGGACATGCATTTTCTGAGCACGCTGCCTTGACATGGGTCCATGAGGTTGATATTCTGATGCAGTCCATTCCCAGGTGTTTCCTAACAGGTCATAAAGCCCTGAGACGTAGACATTGCTCATCAGGATCCATAGGAGACACATACACTGTCAATACAAAGCCCCTTTGGAAGCACTTTGGTGCAGTGAGGGTTGTTTAAGATGTCATCAGAAGAGGATGGTCTAATGGCTAGAGCAGGTGACCAGGAACCAGAAGCTCTGGGTTGTATTCCCAGCTCTTACACATACTCACTGTGACCTTGGGCCGATCACTAAACTTCACTGTGACCATCTATTTAGTGGGGTAATAATGCTTCCTTACCCGCAAAAGGGCATTGTGAAGCTTAATTAGATCATATTGATAAAGTGCTTTGAGATCTCAGATGAAAGGCATTAAAAAGGGCAAAAAGTGATCAAGTATCATTATTGTAAATCATTGGTTGCAATGTCATGCTTCTTGCCTTAAAACGTATGATGCCAACATCAGCCAATTTAAACAGCCTTCAGAGATTTCAATGTGCCCAGCATCATCATCTCTAGGTGCCAAGAAACTCGATATCCATTTAGGTTTTAAATTCCCGCTATAATCGAGACTTTATTTTATTATTTCTAAACTGAAATTAACAAAAGAATTCATTTGCAAATTGGGGCAGAGGTGCCCCCTAGCCCATACCATAGTTGTTCTGAGGAGAGAATGCATTCACTGGGGAAACACCATGGTAACCATCTTCTGCCATATCGACCTTTGGGAAGATTCCCTGTGTGAAGAGAGGATTTTACTTTGAGGGTACGTCTACACTACCCACCGGGTCAGCGGGCAGCGATCGATCCAGCAGGGGTCGATTTATCGCGTCTAGTCTAGATGCAATAGATCGACCCCCGAGCACTCTTCTGTCCACTGCTGTACTCCATCGGCACGAGAGGAGCAGGAAGAGTTGATGGGGAAGCAGCAGCAGTTGACTCACTGCAGTGAAGACACCACAATGAGTAGGTCTAAGTACATTGATTTCAGCTACGCTATTCACGTAGCTGAAGTTGCGCAACTTAGATCCATCCCCCCACAGTGTAGACCAGGCTAAGAAAACAAACCTCTCTCACCCAGGATGGCATAGAAAAGAGCAAAAGGGCTTGCACTTTACAGAACCTCGTCATGCTTAAAATAACGGAAACTAACAGTCGTAAATCACATAATGCGAAGCTACTTCAATATGACCAAGCAATAGCTCAACCATTCAAAGTGCTAAAGAGGGAGATCCCTCCCCCATGAAATTCTGAAGCTCAACAGCCGCAAATGTTGAGGAATCCGGATTCTGCTTCCGTTGTAGAGAGTGGGGCGAGATTGACGCCTTGCAAGGATATTCTGGATAAATATTAAATACTTATGGTTAAGTATCTTTACATTCTAAATCCTGGAGGTGAGGGGAGAGTCTCAAATGGTGGTAAATTTAACAACTGACCTGACAGTCCTACCAGCTGCTGTTCAATATCTTGAAGACAAGTCAGTTTGATTTACTAGCTAAATGCTTCCTTAGGTCGCTTTAGGACATTTTTCTTCATCAATAAGCCATCAAGACAACCCAGCACAGAGACAACGGTATTAAGACCCTACCTGCCAGAGATTTGTACGATTTGGTTGAAACTTGTTCCCCCAAGGATATACTCTGCCTGTCAGAAAAGAAGAGGTGGGACTAATTATTTCCTTCCTGATCAAACCAGGACACCAGTAGGAACTGTCAGCTTTACCCTTTCTCACTGATGCTGTTCAGCATATGCATACATGACCTGGCAAAAGGTATAAACAATGAGATGGCAAAATTTGCAGGCAATACAAAATTACTCAAGATAGTGAAGTCCAAAGCTGATTGCAAAGAGTGCCCAAGGGAGCAGACAAAATTGGGTGACAAAATGGCAGATGCAATTCAGTGTTGATAAGTGCAAACTGATGCATACTGGAAAACATAATTTCAACTATATATAAAATGATGAGAGTCTAAATTAGCTGTTCAAGATCTTTTTTGAGCTATGAGTCACTGTGGATAGTTCTCTGAGAACATCTGGTCAATGTGCAGCACCAGTCAAAAAAGCTAAGAATATTAGGAAGCATTAAGAAAGGGATAGATAACAAGGTGGAACATCTTATAATGCCACTACATAAATCCACAGTACACCAACACCTTGAGGACTGCATGCAATTTTGATCACCACATCTCAAAAAAAAAAAGATATATTAGAATTGGAAAAAGGGTAACAAAAATGGTTAAGGGTTTGGAACAGCTTCCATATGAGGAGAGGTTAAAAAGAGTGGGACTGCTCAGCTTAGAAAAGAGATGACTAAGGGGAGATATGATAGAGGTCTATAAAATCATGACTGGTGTGGAGAAAGTAAATAAGAAAGTGACTATTAGTCAAGACACTCAGGGACACAACCCCATGCTTTGAGCGTCCCTAAACCTCTGACTGCCACAAATTGGGGCTGGATGACAGGGGAAAGATCACTTGACAAATTCCGCTGATCTGTGCATTCCCTTGAAAGCATCTAGCACCAGCCATTGTCGGAAGACAGGATACTGGGCTAGATGGACAATTAGTCTGTGCAATAAGGAAATAATGCACTGGTTTTAAAAATAAATATTTTAACTCTAAAGGACAGTGCATAACTGGGAGGGCAGCCAGAGCCCTAAACTGCTTGTCATCAGCCCTTCTGATTACCACTCCATTCACCAGTTACTCTGGCAGGGATTTCAAAGGAGCCTAAGGGAATTAGGCACCCACAGCCTACTAAATTTCAATGAGAGATTTGATTATCTAGCTCCCGTAGACTCCTCTAGGAAAAAAAAAAAATCACAGCTTCTGCGCATAGTGATTTACAGACATGACCTACATAAGGGGATCAATTCATCCACCACTAAAACACAGCTGCCTCTGGAGTAGGACACTGCTGACTTCATACTGCTGTGAAGTGAATATTGTACCTAATTGAAAATGCAGGGGGAATTTTTAGGCTGCACATTAAATTTGGAGCTGGTATTTGACCCAGATGTCAGAGCTAATGTCTCTTCCTTTACAAAAAAACTGTGGGAACACAGGTGTTGACAGACTTGATCATGGGTCCACTTGGTCCAGTATCCTGTCTCTGACAGTGGCCAGCACCAGATGCCCCAGAGGAAGATGCAAGAAACTCCATGTAGGTAGATGGGAGATCATCTGCCCCACATGCAGGTCACATCTCAATCTCAAATAGAGGTTGGTTTAAACCTTGCAGCAGGAGGGTTTTTCCCAAACTCTTTTTTAAACATTTGCATTAACTATAACAACTCTGGATATTCTTGTTATCCCTATAAACATCCAATCCCTCTGTGAATCTTCCTAAACTCTTGGGGCAAAGTCTTGGCTTCATCAAAGTCAGTGACAGAACTCCCGTTTGACTACAGCGAGGCCAGGATTTCACCTGTGGCCTCAATGACATCCTGCTGCAACAAGATCCACAAGCTTTGATGTTCATGTCTCACTTGTAAGAAGAGCAAGCCAAGTTAACTTCTCAGGGCCATGCCTCAACTGAACAACTAATGCTATCCAGCTCCCTCTGGCAAAGCATATCTTTGTAGTCAACTCCAGGACTACCCATTATTCCTGGCGGAATGCACTACAAGGCATGAACGTTAAGGGCCAAACCCAGCTCTCATTACTGAGAAGAGAATTTGGCCCCCAAAGCTTTAATCAGAGAGATGGCTCCAAAATGTATTCATGTACCTATTTCATAGAGTAATGGGTTTTAAGGCCAGAAAGGACCATTAGATCATCTAATCTGACTTTCACCCACATCTCCCTACGGAGACCAGAAACCCCAGCAGAGGGGAAGATAGAGCTTTGAGTCTAGTAGGATTTCATTATTTAGGAATACAAGTCCACTCCTGGGTCATTGAGTCCTGTCCCCTGCCATCACAGGACATCCCATCATAGAATCAATTATAATTATTTGATGACTTAGTTTGGTTTGAAAGATCAGTTCAAAGAGCTTTTCTTACATACTCTCTAGTCCTCCCCTTGCAGCAAATTCCCACTCTGCCTCAGTAGGGAGTCTCTTCCCTTTCCACTTGCAATATGCCTGCGCATCATTCCAGCTCACGTGTAGCACTGGGTAGTCCAGCTTGGTTTTTATCCCAGATCCTGGACCTGCTGGCTGAGGAGAATTTCATTTAACAGGTTTTCACTGAGCCATAACAACTTTATGTAAAATAAACCCAACAACAGGGAACAGTACAGAGTCTGGTAGGCCTACAATTAGACACATCATCTATCACCACACACTTTGCTCTTCCTATCTGTAAGGCCACTGACATATACAAGAATCTTGGACTTCAGGTGCTTCTACCTGTGGGATATTTGTATAGTTCAATGGCTTGTCAGCTAAGGTGGCAACACCTTTGAAGTCTGGGTGGGGTGGGGAGGGGAGGGGATGAGAATAATCTGCGGCCACTTTTTTTAAACACCAAAAACTTTCATTAGCCCAAGACAAACTTTCTGGAAGGAGGGAGGGTACAAATGATAAATATTAAGCTAAGAGAGTCTGTGGCAGAAGAAGGAATTGAACCCAAGTATTAGGTTAGTGGTCAAAATACTGGCCCAGCCTGTCTCACATGAATGTATAGAAGGTCATACCCTGAACTTGGGCATGATTTGGAAATGCATCCTCTGCTACATGGTACAGAGCACCTTGCCTTTGACTACTTGGTAGAAATCAATCGTACTAAAGACTGGAGGATATGCATCTGTCTCAGTTAAGGACAGAGCCTCAGATTTGTGTAACACACAGACACCAGTTCTATCTACTCTGCTTGAAAGGCATGGCTGATAGTGGAGTTTATCCCTAGACCAGGGGTCGGCAACCTTTCAGAAGTGGTGTGCTGAGTCTTCATTTATTCACTCTAATTTAAGGTTTCACATGCCAGTAATACATTTTAACGTTTTTAGAAAGTCTCTTTCTATAAGTTTATAATCTATAACTAAACTATTGTTGTATGTAAAGTAAATAAGGTTTTTAAAATGTTTAAGAAGCTTCATTTAACATTAAATTAAAATGCAGAGCTCCTCGAACAGGTGGCCAGGACCCGGGCAGTGAGAGTGCCACTGAAAATCAGCTCGTGTGCCGCCTTTGGCGCCCATGCCATAGGTTGCCTACCCTTGGCCTAGACAATGATCTCAAACAGGTCTGCAGATCAACTGTGGCCTGTGATCAGTTCCAGGTAGCTGGCAGAACTCCTCCAATCAAAGTTCCCCCTAAATATAGAAACAAAATGGACAAGAACAGTGCACAGACGGGAGGACAGCCAGTGCCCTCAACTGCTGGTCATCAGCCCTTCTGATTACCATTCCTTTTGCCAGTGACTCTGCTATGGATTTTCAATTGAGCCTAAGGGAATCAGGCATCCACCGCCTAGTAAATTGCAATGGGAGATTTGAACATCTAATTCCCGGAGACTCTGAAAAATCACAGCCTCTGCACTTAACTGTCAATTTTCATCTTTCGTGTGAGTGGAATCGCTAACGTAATTAATGCCGTTTCTTTTCCCCACTGAAGTTCAGCCCGTAAAGCAGATAGTCTCTGAAGGCCTATGGGGTTGCAATTCACTCCTTCAAAGGACTGCTCACCTGTCGCCAAAATGCGTTGTCAATCGGCAACCACCAAGGAGCGGACTAAGAAAAAGAAAAGAGCAGATTAAAACACAATCCTGCCATCTAATCGTCCCCAAGCCTTGACTCTCAGTGCTTAACCCCTTTCACAGCATGCGAAGTAAGGCACAGTATTTTTGAATTGGGTATGGTAGGGTGAGATTTTGTGGCTGGATATGAGCAGCTGGTTCATTTTAAAGACATTTCTATAAAGCTCATAAGTACGGTCCAGGGGGCATCTGATTTTAAAAAGAAAATTCAGGATTTAAAAAACTCCTTTAAAAATGTAGGCTTCTGTGTTTTCAGTTCTGATCGATAAATATCAGGAGATGCCTTGCTCTCTCCATGCTCGCCGAGCAGACCCTACTGCGCACTCTGCAAAGAGTCCAAAGTAGGCTACAGACTGGGGCCTTAAATCACGTCAGGCACAATCCTGCTGTTATTGGAGTCAATAGGAGTTTTGCTCTTGGTTTCAATGGGAGCAAAATCAGGCAGGGAAAAAGACAAAAATATTAAACCAGTTGTTACCTGGTGGCAATATTCAGCAGGAAAAAAAAATGCCCATTGCAATCAACAAGGCCTTTGCTCCTCAGGGAAGAATGTTTATAGCAAGATAAACAAATAAGGTAACATGGTCAGAAATAAAGTGAAAAATTCCCCATTGAGGAGTCCAATTCCCTCCTACTCCCTGGGGTGTGGAGCCTAAACTTTCTAAAGCCTTCATCCCTTCTTCTGGGCACTTGGCTAGAGCCAACGTTAATGCCTCCTTTTTCCACATAAGGCTACAACAATAAATGATCGACTTTTCAGGAGTGGCTCTGCTTGGATTTATTCCACCATCCCGACACCACTCTGTTCTGACACCACAGCCCTCTTTTCACCATCGTGAATCAACTCCATAACATATTGTTCATATCACTTTACACACTCCAAATGGACTTTACCTCCAGTTTTTGGGTCACTTTTTTTTTCAGCTCTTCAGATACAAAATCCTCAAAGACAAAGCTCCAGCCGAAGGCTTCTGCTTCTGTTTTATATTTCTTTTCTCGAACAAACTCCCTGGTGTGAACAGGTCAGTTAGAGGTTGCTAGGTAGCACTCCCACAAGGTTAACACCACATGCACAGTAAGTTGATAAAAGTAAATGCAATTTACAAGAGCTATTCACACCATTTATAGTCTGTTGAGCCCCTGGTGTAAATCCAATCAGCTCAATGGAGTTAGGTTTAGAGATGAAACTGGCCCAGTCTGTATTGATTGCATGGAACTGCTATCCTGATGTGATTTTTTTTTTTTAATATTTAAAAAATAAATCTATTGAGTTTCTTTATTTAGATTTATTAAAACAAACCAACCCAAAATACAAACCAACCAATCAAGCCAGCAGAGTTACTTCAAGTGCCCATTCTAAGCTGCGAGTTCACTCTGCAAAAATTCACATTGAACAAAAGTCAGATACAGCCACTTAAATCCACTGCCACTATTGCAAATCTGTCCCCAACATTTCATTATCCAGGGCAGTGAATAAACCCGACCAATCTGTGTTCTATCGCCTCCCAAAATAGCTGAGAATCAAGATGAGCTTCGCAGCATGTCCAAAAAGGACTCATTAAGATATCAGAATCATCTCTGTGCCAATGCAGGATAGTCCCTCCAATACCTGTTTAGTGTTTTGTACAATCCTTATAAAATATATTATAGGAAGCAATTGAGTATTAATAGGGCCTCAGCTAGAATCTAGTCATTAGATGGCCCAACTTCTATAACTGTGCATTATGGAGAGTAACATACTTCAATGAGAAAACGGAATATCCATCCCTCTGACTGCAGTATATTGCAGTTTCATAACGAACAACAAAGCAAAGTATTTACAAATCCAGTACAAAATAAAATGATGCTTTGGTATGTTGCCCATGTAAAACCCCAAACATCTGGAAAGGACCTGTTTGCTAACTTAAAATAACCACAAGTGAGTTTTCTGTTTATCGTTTCTTCTCAACAGAAATATTTGCCTTCCAGAGTGTTAGAAAAGCCATTTGTATTGCAAACAGCTAAACTAAAAAGTTAACATCCTTCTGCAGTGCTCCACAGATGTAGAGCAGGATTTTATAATATTCCAGAAATTTTGAGTGAACATCAATATGGTGAGATTCTCAGCCTTGAAAATTCTAATCGGTTTTCCTTAATCCATAGAACAGGTACAGCACTGGCAGTAGGTGTGCAAGTTCACATGCTGCTCTGCCAATGTACCTTCACTCCGACCTGGTGGGATCACCTCTAGGCATTGCAGATTAGTTCAGTCTCTATGATTAGTCACGGGCCTCTCTGCTGATGCTGCCAACAAAGATAAACCCAGCAAAGATGGCTTCAGTCACTACCCAGCCCAACAGCATACAGACGAAAATTTCCATCACCCTGCGCCAGCCACTCTCTGCAAAGTAAGCAAATGCTAAGTGTGGGCCTTACCTGAAATCCCGGTTGGTGACAGGATATTTGTCAATAGCAAATGACTTCACTGTCACCGCCTCGAGAGGCCCTTCATTTTTACCATCAGGTGAATTTGTTCCCATTTGGAACTTCCCGCCAGGCAGTTGTACCATGTTTCCATCATCTTCAAAAACTATGAGAGATGTTGTGATCCATGATAACAATTAGTCACAATACAATCTTGGCGTGCGTACATTCTATGCTAGAGATGTTTGCATGCTGGGGAAGGAGGATAACAGAGGATTGATAATTATACCTAGCACTTAGACAGTGCTTTATATCTAGAAAGTCCTTTGCAAAGAGTGCACTGATCTTATTCCTGGTGTAACTCCATGGAAATCAATGAAATTATCCCTGAGAAAAATCCATTCACTTGTTCTCTCTACTCTCCTAGGAGGAAAACAATAAGTATTGTTATCTCCATTTTACAGCTGGAGTAACTGAGGCAGAAAGGCTAAGTGATTCACTCTAGGTGTCACAGGCGATAAAGCAGCAGAGTTAGGAATCTCTTTCTTAATATACATGGCAGGACCTCTGCTGCTAAAGATACTGCTATCTGAAAGACAGCCCCTCTGCATGGGTACAGATAAATCACAAAGGAATCAGACTAGTGGCACAAAACGCTCTCAGCCCACACAGCCTGGATCTGCCCTATGAAAGCCTTGTACATGCACAAAGACTTTGTAAAGAGAGGTTTTACTGTGAAAGAAGCATTAGAGAATCTACACTGCAAAGGGTTCACTGAAGACAACTGCAGCTCAATCTATTGCTTTAGATTGGACTCTGTGTTGTCTGATGGCAATTTATACAGAGAGGCATTCCTGGGTATCGCTTTGAGTTGTGAGATTTGAGCATTCAACTCCTGGCATCTAGTCTCACTCATCAGTTTTCACATGCAGGATTTTAGGCCACCGGGGGAATCTCCTTTGGAAGTATCCAAGGTCTGTCACTTTTCAGTTGCATCAAATGACCCAGGGAAACGCTGTAAGGAGTAGCCCCTCCCCAGAAGGGCAGACCCAGGGTAAATACTGTGTTAATATATGCAGAAATGACTGTGCAAATCTTCAGAAAGGGAGAGAAGGGAAAAATACATCAGGGTGGGGAAGTTACCAGACATTTACAGCTAGGAAATAAATTTGGGGATGGGAGTGAGAAGGAGGAGGAGGAAGGGAATTCCCCTACCTTCCCCAGCATCACAATAGTCATTGAGAATTAGGTATCAGTCTGACTGAGCAGCCACTGGGGCACCCCACAAACAACAGCTCTAGAGCTGAACTTGGTGGGGAATCCAGGATTCTGTCTTCAGCTTGCACTTTAGAGCCAGTGAGGGCATGGCGTTTTCATCTAACTTTTCCAAAGGCTGGAGGTGGGGGTGCTGATCCTTTTCACATTGCTCATTTCACCTAACTGTTGGAGTAAGTTTCAGAGTTTGATGCTTGTTCCTTCAAAGGTATTTAAAAGGGAGCAGACAGGCCCTTTCTTCCTTGTTTTCAGGCAGTTGAGGATTCATTTTAAGGCAGTATTTCGTCTCTTTTTTTGGGAGAGGAAGGATTTTTAGGGTTAGCAAGTCAGGGAAGACACACCCTGACAGAAAGGGAAAGAGTCATTAAGTGGGGACAGGCAGCACTTATCAAGCTCTGCTGCAAGAAAGAGTGTAAAGAGTAAGGGAGGTGGAAAGGAAAGGTGGAGCAAGACATGCCTGGACACATGAACTCACCTTGTAGACTGTAGCTGCTCCCTAACACACAGGTGCCTAACAGGAGAGCCAGCTGCACTCTCCCAGCAGAGGAGAACAGCAGCATTGCTGACAGGAACAGGAGATGAATGGGAGGAGTTGAAAAGGCCCCTCTGTGACCCAGAAGAGCTGTGTACTTGGTTGAAATACTTCCGGGATCTCTGGCTAGAAGGGAAGCCAGTCAAAGTCCCCGCCTCCCCCTGCATGGAAATGAAAGCAGGGAGGTGATGAAAGGGGAGGAGTATGTGTACAAGCAGCAGCACAGAAGCTGGGTACTTAGTACATGGAGTCCGTGTAGAAATGAGAGGAATTGCATTGTCATATTTAAGCCCAGCCCGTGAAGGGTTGTTCCTGATGGTGCATTAAATTAGTGCACCAGCTATTTAGTGTTACAGAGACAAAAGTCAGTCACTTTTGACTGAAGCATTTTCCTTTAAATTGTTACCCAGAATACCTAAGAGCCCTCATGTAAAGAGCAGAAAATAGCTTATCCTTCTTCTCCCCCCCCACACCCCCCAAAAAAAAGCAAACCTAAAACCCAAACCTATTTTGGGTACTTGACAACACTTTTCAGATGACCAGTTTTGTGGTTTCTATTGTGTAGGTATGCAGTTCAGCTGCTTTGCATGGGTTTTCATTACAACAAAGGAAATGAGTTTTGATTTTTAAAAAAAATGAGGCAGGGGACTGTGACCGTAGGCTCCCATAGAGGCAGATGGTCATACAGATGTACAGTGTGGAGCCTTTTCCTTTCTTTGAAGGTGACTAGCCCTTATGTTGTGCACCTTTAAAGGGAAAAAGCACTGGTGACCCTACCCACCCCAGTCAAGAAGAGAGAAAGTACTTCAACTTGCAGGTAAAAGTCTTTATGGAGGAATATCTTGAACCTACTCTGAGGCCTTGTCTACACCACAAAGTTGCAGCGCTGGTGAGGGAGTTATAGCGTTGCAACTTAGGAGGTGTACACATCTGCAGGGCATCACCAGCGCTGCAACTCCGTTTGCAGCGCTGGCCGTACACCCGTTGAAACTCGGGTGTAGAGGATCCAGCGCTGGTGATCCAGCGCTGTCATCAGGTGTAAACACTCACCAGCGTTTTTCTTGACCTCCGTGGAATAAACAGGTATCCCAGCATACCAGAGGAAGCCTCTCTGGTAATCAAGCAGGTCTCCTTCCCCGCGGTTTGCAGGGGGGTTCGGGGAACGCGAGAGCAAACCGCGGGGAAGCAGGTCTCCTTCCCCGCGGTTTGCTCTCGCGTTCCCCTAACCCCGTGCAAGCAGATCTCCTTCCCCGCAGTTTGCAGGGGGGTTCGGGGAACGCGACAGCACACCGCGGGGAAGGAGATCTGCTTGCACGGGGGTTCAGGGAACGTGACAGCACACCGCTGGGAAGGAGACCTGCTTGCAGGGGGGTTCAGGGAACACCGGAGCAAACTGCTGGGAAGGAGACCTGCTTGCACGGGGGTTCGGGGAATGCGCCAGCACACCGCGGGGAAGGAGATCTGCTTGGGGGGGGGGGGGGGTTGTTCAGGGAACACTGGAGCAAACCGCGGGGAAGGAGACCTGCTTCCCCGCGGTTTGCTCTCGCGTTCCCCTAACCCTCCTTGAAGCCGCCCAACAGCGCTGCAGTGTGGCCACATCTAACACCACTTGCAACGCTGGTTGCTGTTAAGTGTGACCACTCTGCAGCGCTGGCCCTATACAGCTGTACTAATACAGCTGTAACAACCAGCGCTGCAAAATTGTTGATGTAGACATACCCTCAGTGAAATATGTTGAGATTTTCTGCAGAAGAAATTTTGCAGTTTTAGAGCCTCTTCGAGAGTTCTTACATACACAAGGATTACAACAGAGGTTTGCTTTCTAACTCAACTCTCCGAAGACTGATTCTTCTGGTAGTGATATATGACTGTGGTGTTATAAGATATCATTTCAGGACTTTGCTTTTACTCTGTATTCCTTGTTCATGCATGCTCCACGTTTTGGGACATTTGGGTGCATAAAGATCTATGCCCATATTCAGAAAAAAACAGATGTAGTAAAAAAAAAAGATACTAGAATGGAGAAATCAGTAAGCATGGCTATAGTTGGGAGAAGTTAAACATTTCTTGATCACCATTACAACCAAAAAGCATGCAAGACTGAAGCTAGAAGTTTTGTAACGTGGAAAAACAGAACAGGCAGGCAACTAAAGTAAGAATTTACATGACCAGTGATAGGGTCCAGTATATCAGGAAACCAGAACCCAACTGGTTGTTCACATACTTGAAGTTTTGATGGAATTGTAGCTGGGTCTGGTTCAAAGTTTGACTATTGAAAAACAGTTCCTGTCCATCCCTCCCCCTGAAGTCCTCAAGCTGCTGCTAAAGCAGCTTATATCATTCGTGAAGTCACATCTGAGTCATCAGATGCTGTCAAAAAAAAAAAAAGGAAATCAAAATACTCTAGGAACTTGCCAGCAAGTCTGTGGACTATTTTAAAATCACACTGGATTGTAGACCACCATTATACATTGCTAATTAAAATTAGAAGGAAAAATTATGCCTATAAATATGCACAGTTTTCCAGGTATAGATCTCACTTTACAAATGAAGGTGTTTGTTTACCCCACCCCCACTTGAAGATAGGGAAACTGATGCATAGGTGACAATTGCTGTAAATAGGAAAAGAATCCAGGTCTGACTCCCACCCAGTTCAGTGTCCCACACAATAAAACATACTGCCTCCCAGTCAACTAAAGGTATTCTTCACAACCCCTGTGGAGACTCCCCCCTCCGCAGCAAATCTTTCAACCTACAAAGAGTTTGGTGCAATCCAATCTGTATGAGTACATGAGTCACAGAAAGTCATCCCTGCCTGGAGTATTCTAGCAATATCCAGAAAGGTGGCCTACAGATGAGTGAATTCTGAGAAAGTGACATTTCCTCCCAGTTGACAATTACATAACTACATTGACTTGTCCCAGAACATTTGCTATCCCAACCAAAACAGATGTTAAGTAACTGACACCATTACAAGATAAGCACAGAGCAGAACTGTTTATTGGGTAAAAAGACTGCAAGTTGTACATTTCAGTGCAATTAAGAAAAAAAAATAAATAACTGATTTTAGAACCTAATATTTGAACAGGTGTTAATGTTTGCAAGTGGCCATGTTTACCCCCAAGAGAGCTACTTCTGTTACTGTGAAAATCCATTGAAAGCTGGAGAAAATAATGCCGTCAGCTGGATTTTTTTTTTTTTTTAATTTTTAGGGGCATCTCCCTACTCAAGGCTACTATGACAGTTGAGGGCAGATTCCATTCAACCTTTGAGAGACGACATTCCAGCTCGCATAATTTCATCAACCAAAAGTATGTTGCTAGCGATCACCGTGCTAGAAAGATCAAAACATTGATGGTCAAAACTTCTGCATTATTCTACAGTTCATCCAAACAAGAGTACCGAATGCATACTTCTCCCCACTCAGTCCTCACCTCATACACACCCGCTCTGTAGATTATGGTTCTACATTCACTAACTTGTTTAAAAACTAATATACCAGCTGAAGAGTCAGTCTGAAAGTTCTTAAAAACCAATCTGGGGCTTATTTAAGAAGTTTGATTTTTCTATAGAGGATAGAGGTGAAAGGTATCAAGACTAGTCGTTTTTATATAACTATTGTACTAGCATGTTTTTATTTTTACACTGTACATTTAGATATTTCTGTAAAGATTAATCCATCTCATAGCAATCCATTAAATTTGACCATTAGCAATGGAAGCCTATTCTAGTTTAGATTAAAATTACAAAAAAATTTACCATGAATGAAGTAGTTGTTTTTTGACATTATAATTATCCCAAATTCCAGCTGCTGCCGCCACCATTGGTTCACCTGGGAATGCAAAATAAATCCCCTTGTAGGCAATTGATACATTTTAGCATTTTATTAATGTAGTTCAAAATCTTGTTACAGACAGTAGGAAATCACAATATTAACATGCCACCCCCCCATAAACATAAGAACACATCTATCTAGCCCAGTATCCTGTCTTCCAACAGTGGCCAATGCCAGATGCCCCAGAGGGAATGAACAGAACAGGTACTCATCAAGTGATCCATCCCATCACCCATTCCCAGCTTCTGGCAAAATGCTGCTGCTACCAAGAGGCAAACCAAAGTATCTTCTACTTCATACTAAACACTGGCATTCACATTTGTGTGCCCATATGTGTCACAATGAAAAAATACATTTTGTAAATGAGTCTCTCTGAGCCTCTAAATGGGGAATAGTGGCTCACTAAGTCAGTTAATTCTCTTGCATAAAGCTATGTTGAAGTTAAGTACTAGTCATTACGAGTGAAGCATTCTTCTAGCAATTTAATCAACTAAAGAAGCTGCTCATTGAAAAACTGCCAGGTCTTACAACAAAAGTCCACCAGTCCTGAAACATCTTTGGAAGCTAAAGCATGAAGGACTTGCTGTACATAAAATTATTTAACCTCAATTGTCTGATGAACTTATTTTAAAGTTTCTTACCAGTGTTCAGATCAACTCCAATAAGTTGTCCAGATTCTGCATATTCGGCAAGAACTTTCACTAGTGTTTCCTGGGGGTCGTAGCCAGAGTTCTGAGCAAGAACCTTGGGGGGGGAGGGAAGGAAGAGAGTGGGAGGAAAGCATGTTTTATGTATTAAACTTAAAGCCATGAAAATCTACAGATGATGCATCATTAACTGTTAGTCTTACCATAGCTCCGAATGCACCCCCCTGCCGGCGTAACTCATACAAAAATGAGTAAGGATATACATCGGGGCAGGCAAACTTTTTAGGGCCACATTGGGTTTCCGCAATGGTATGGAGAGCCAGGGGGTAGGCTGGGCCTCCCCAAAACAGCCAAGGTTGCTGCGCCTGCCCCATCCAACCACCCCTGGAACTCCTGTCCGACTGCCCCATCCAACCCCCCCCTCTTCCTGACTACCCTGATTCAACCCCCCTGTACCCTACCCCAAACTCCCCAGCCCTCTATCCAACCCCCCTGCTTCCTGCCCCCTTACCACACTGCCTGGAGCACCAGTGGCTGGTGGCGCTACAGCTGCGCCACCCAGAGCACCAGGACAGGCAGCCCATGCCGCTGCGCAGCACAGAGCACTGGGTCAGGTCGTAGCTGTACTGCCTGGCAAGAGCTTGCAGGCCTGCTGCCCAGAGCATTGCGCCAGCCGTGTGGTGAGCTGAGGGGGAGGGGGAACAGCAGCTCAGGGGCCAGGCCTGGTACAAGGGCTATAGTTTCCCCACTTCTGATATACATCCTTGTCTTCAGTTCAAGACATTTATTACTCATGTCTATTCTCTGGCAAAAGGCTCTTCAGCTAAGTGGACTACGGCTAAGACACGTATAATTTTCTACATGCTATAATTGCTCAAACTATTAGTTTAACCAGGAGTAATTTTATACCTTGGGAATTATGAGCAGAGCATCAGCAAAGGCTTGAACTCCAAACTGGGCTCTTCCTTTTACATTTGGCTTATGTTTCACAAGAGCATCAGCTATTGCCACTTCTAGTGCACCAGCTCCTGCAACTACACATCCTGTAAGAGATGAAACATGCTAGTGTACAGCCATATCAAACAAACAATTAGACTACATAATTTAAGCTAGTGGTCATGAAGCTCCCACAGAGGCAAAGAGGTCAGTTAAGATTTACTGACTGTAGTAAAGAGCACCAAGCTTTTACTGGGTGGAAAGAAAGCTAGGAAGTTAAAACTAAAGCCTGTATGTTTCTGCCATACTCACTGAAACATGCCAAGACATGGTAGTAATAATTTTAGTAAAAGTCTTACGGACTGGCCAGCTATCAAAAGTATTGACAGCAGTTATGTTTTAGGCCAACTGTAGACAAATAATATTCTACATAAGCCAAGATTATTAGTATTACATGAAGTAATTTAAGTAAAGCACAAAGTCTACATACAGTAAAAAGATTTTTACATCAATAGTTTGCAGTTCTCATGTGTCATTTTTAGATTAAAAAAGTGGCTCTTCTAGATGTTTTTTCCTTCCCTTTGAAATGGAGATTGGACTAGAGGTACCAATTCTGCAATTTTCTTGGAACAAAACTCGAGTTTTTGTAACAGCATGCATCTAATTCAAGATATTTTAAAACAGATTTCTGAAAAACAAGTTATTGGTTCGTTATTTCCACCGATAAGAAATGCTATTCTAATGATACTTCCTGGCAGGAACACCAGACTGACAATGCAGCGTAATAAATCTTTACATGACTGGAGAGCAAGCCTTTCCTAGCCCTCCTCCATGCTTTCAGTGGCATGTAGGGTACATATAGCTATGCACAGCACTGAAAATAGCTACATCACGGGTGGGGAGGGGAAGAAGAGCAGCAGCTGGAAGCTGCCAGTCTTTCTTTGCAGCAGAAAATGCCTGCCAGAGCTTTTCCCCACTGCTGGAGCCTTTCACTGTTGGACACTACATAGATAAAAACAGTGTAGACATGGGAGGCACTGCGTGTAAAGATCCATGTAGAATATATGATGTAGGGTTCTGGCATGTCTCTATTCAGTCAAGCAGTACTTCACCATCTACACTGCTCTTTATACTTTACAAGGACTGCACACCCCGCTTGCACCTCTATATGCTGCAGCAAATGTAGACATACACCTTGCAGCTATGGGCACGTTTTTTTTTTTCTCCTTGCTTCCACAAGCATTGACTTTAAATTAGATCTAAAAAGTTTTAATAATTTTCCCTGTAGTGAATAAAGCATCTTGTACTGAGTTTTCCAGCAACTTTAACTGCAGCACTTAACTTACTGTTAACATTTAATAATACTTCTTCCCTTTCTTGGAGGAAGGCAATATGAGGCTTTTGTCACCTAACATATAACTGAAGTTACAATAACTGACCAAACGTGCGTGTCCATCTTTCCTAAATACTCACTTTAAAAGCACCAAGGCACTGGGAACACTTCAAGTAGAAGTGCGCTTTAGGAGTTCATAATGACACTGCGGTAACAAAAGCTAACAATTTATCCATAGAAAAATACAGGCATACAGCTGTGCATTGGCAGGTATGTTTTGCATATTTCAAGATGTGCCTCATAAGACCTCTTTATATGTAATAAAAAGCACCAGGAGACTTACCATCCTCAATAGCGTTTTTGACAGCACGTAGCCCATCCCTTACTGCATCCTTGATTTGCGTGAGTGTATGTTTATTTGGCCCCCTGATCAACAGGGTAACAGAGCGAGGGTTGTCACATTTCTCAATGAAGGTAAACTTCTCTTCACCCTGTATGCCAATAAGCAGCAAGTTTCCAATACCACATTTTTGCATAAGAAAAACTCCCACATAAAGCGCTAAATGGAAAAATATTTAACAATGGTGCATCTGAGTATTTGAAGACTGAAGTCAAGAGTTTATTCAGATAATTAATTTTGTACCTGACCTTTCAGGAAGGGAGGAGAGATAGAAGGGGAGACGTTTGTCTCCTCACCCTCTGAAGCTGAGAAGGAATATGAACAATTACATTTCAGCCTTAAATAGAGAACAAGTTTATTCTGTGTTGTCTTTGGCTCAATTTTATTCTTGATCCCCAACACATTTAGTTGCAGTACCAACATCTAGGCAAAATGCTTACACATGACAAGGAGAAACAGCGAGAAGAAGTCCCATTGACTTTTTAATGAGACTTCCATTACTGCTCTCAAACTTCTAAATCAATTCTCGTGGGAGCCCAAATGTAGGCAAGACCTCCATTATGTTTAGAAGTAGCAGAATCAACAAAGCCTGAACTGAAAAGATTGCTGCAGACCAGACAGGAGCCAGTGGAATATCAAATTTAGCCTTGGTTATAAACTCAAGGCCTTACGCACCAGTACATACTCGTAGACAAGACCAGCATGCCCCAAACAGTCAGCACTGAGGTCATCTACAGAATTCATAGCCATACCACCACAAGCAAGAGTCAATCTGAAAAAGGATGTACATAAAACACAGTTATGTTTTTTAAAAATAAATGTAAGTGAAAATAAGCTAGGGAATCTTAGTTGCCTGAATGATCCTGAGTGAAGATGTTTTTCACATCATGCCATAAAACATAACATATAGGCTGGTCTCATTATTTGAGACTTTATCTCAAGATAGTAAGGATTGTTTATTCAGGTGATTATTTCCTAGTGTTTGAGTTTAAAACAATTCAAGCCTCTTCTACAGTACTTTGAGTTGAAAGCTTACTGCAAGTTTTAGTCTCATGTCAGGATTCTCCATGACTTATACTGAACTGACTGTTTTTATTCCTGTAGGAAGTGTATGCGCTTGAACTAAAAGGATATTTTACTTCAGTTTTGAAAGAAAAACATGTAATCAACTAAAAATGGATTGTGAAAGTTAACACAAAGTCTCTATTCCTTCCTCAAGAACTGACCTCTCCATGTTCCTCCTTTTTGCTCGGCGCAAAGCTACTATTCCCTCTTTTGCAAGTGCATCCAAGGAAAATGGATCAATTCCCTATAACCAAAGAGAGAAGTACATATTAGGAAAAACTAAAAATAGATTAAGTCCAGTGCTAAATACCAAATTCTACATTCAGTTCATACTGAAATAAGTAGAAGCTATGCACATGTATATGAAAACATGCTGCTGACCAAGACTGACTAAGGCTTGTCTGAAGAAACCTATACAGTTAGCAGAAAAAGCATGAGCCTGCCAAGAATACCAACATTTTTTAGGTAATTTTTTCAGTTACCTTGTATTCTCATTTATCTCACCTTTTGATTGATCACAATAAATCCTTTATTTGAATCACCACAAACTCTTTTTTTCAAATCTATGATTTTGTTCACTCTGTCTTCAATGAATTTTCTTTCAGCTTTTACTAACTTCTCTCTTTCTTCTGCACTCTTATAAAAGAATCCTGAGCTCACCTCTCTGAAAGAAAAAATTGTTCAACATTACTACTAGTGCTCTATAATGTTAAAACAGCAGAATATTAAAATCAGAAGAGGATTTGAAGTGTTTCAGTTAAGACATCGATAGCTAAAATTATAGTATCGCACTACGAAATTTACAGTCCTTTAGAATACATGTAAAAGAATTCCTTCCAACGCAGAGCACAGCACAGAGTCATATCAAGGGAACTATGAAGTATACTTGGGTGTTCACTGTGCAATGCAAGACATGTTGGAGGCATAGGGGAGACTTCCTGTCATTCAATTAACCAACAGAATGGACTATTGTGCTAATGTGCCCACATCAATAGCCAATTCATCGCTCCACTACTTTGGAGTGAAACATTTGACTTCATTTCCTCCTTTTACACAAAACTAGGCTAGTTTTAATTTTTTTGTTAAATAAAGGGATATTCTAAAATTTATTATTCTTAATACTCTTAAAAGGTCTAAGACATATATGCAAATATTAATTCACATTACCAGAGTCAGGTATATTTCTTCCCTTGTTTCACTGGTGACTACTTACGTTTTTTCATATTCTAGTGATACGTTGCAAGTAAGGATGTAAGCATCTTCCACTCTTTTCTTCATGTCAGGATGACGAGCACCATGGTCCAAAACAAGTCCTCTAATCAGCCTGTAAAAAGTCAGTAAGATTACCTCTAAAAAATCTTTTATACACAGGGTAGCAAACATCTGTTTCCCTGAAACGTAGTCATAAAACTAATATCATGGTTGATTAAACAAATTACCAATCATACTGTCATATCAAGAATTCATCGGATCATGTATCCTACTTGTACGGACATGCTAACTTTACACAAAGCATACCATTAGGAAAACGCAAAAAGGAAATATATTCTAGCATAGCGTCTGACTGCACTTGCTACTGAAGAAGCTAATGCAGAATTCATCCATGCCACCGAAGTTAAACATTACAAAAAAAGTTTAGGTATTCCAAAAATTTTGAAGCATTATGATTCTCTTAACCTGCAATTCCAAGATTTTATATATCTTCACTTAAGAGGACACTTAAAGACATTAGAAGCCACCCAGTGCTGCCAATATTGTAGAGTCACAAAAGGCGGAGACAACAAGGAGTCCAGTGGTACCTTAAAGACTAACAGATTTATTTGGGCATAAGCTTTCGTGGTAAAAAAAAAACCACTTCTTCAGATGCAAAAAGGTGGCAAGCTGGATTCCTGTTCACCTTGCATTTTTTATTAGTTACCTAAAACTTCCACTTCATCTATACTGGAAGTGAACTTGCATTCCAAAAGAGATGGAATAGTTAACAAGGAGTAAGACGCTTCATGGTTTTCACACTGACAACTGTTTTAAAACAATCTTTGAAAGTTAAAGTTTATACACAGCAGATGTACCTAACGTACATTTTATACTTGAAATGAATGTGTAGTGATAACGGTGTTCAGAAAAGTATCAGAAGAATACAGTTATCCTCCAGCACAGAGGGACATCATTTAGTCTCACTTGCGTCCAGTCCCTCCTGGCCTGTTAGAAAATTAGCTTAACAGAGAAACTGAAAAATAGCTTTTTTCTGTTATTTACTTTGATAGCAAAGTATTGTCAGAATTACAATCAGTTTTGTAGTTTTCCCCTGCAGAGTCAGTTTCCTCTTTTCAAACAAAACCAAGGTAAGAAAAATGGGAAAATGCAATTGTAAACTGACAAAAATTGGCAGAGGGACTCAGAGGTGGCATGCTATCTAAAGCTACCTTCAACTGCTTTAAAGCAATTAAGTTTCAAGCTATGACTAAGACACAGAATGCATTACCAACATTTTATAGCTACCTACGCTGTTTCAGTTTCTGATTTGTGCTTCATCTCCATAATCTCAACCATGTAGAGGTCGATAGGCTCATCTGGTTTTCTGATTGCCAAAACAGCATCTACTACAGCCTGGAATAGAAGAGAGTGCCTCCATAAGAACAATGCATTCTTCAAAAAAGCAACCCAGCCAGTATTCCCCCAGCTTTTGTACATTCTCCCCCTCCCCCAAATAGTTACAGAACAAGTTGAACACCTGGAATTCCTGACAGAGAGGACAGTAAGGTAAGGTGACAGACAACATAAGCACACTTGCCTCTGTTAAGATATCAGCAAGTTCTGCATGAACTTTAGTACGTAGGGACGCTCTTGCAACATCCACAAGTGTCTCCCTGTCCATCTCCTTGGTTACTTTGACTGTCTCCAAAACTTCAAGTGCTTTTTCCTTTGCGGCTTCAAATCCTTCGGTGACTATTCTAGGGTGCAAGCCCTAGTTTTTAAAATAAGTTAAGTAACAGAATGGTGAGTAGATTTTTTTCACACCTGTAAAACTAGTAAATAGGAGTTTTTCTTGAAAAGTTAAGGTTTGAAGTGTTATTTCCAAATTTCGGATACCACAAAGAATCACTTTGGTGCTTTAAGACTGAAGTAAGTTAGAATTTGCATGCTACAGAGAGGAAAAAAAATGTACTGTCCTTCTGAATACATGTAAAAGGAAAGGCACTCCTCCTAATGCAGAGGAAAAGAACAGATTACTCTAGCACAGAGTTCTAGCCAAGGGAACTACAAAGCACACTTGGGTGTTCACTGTGCAACATGAATTAATAAGGTATCACCTTAAGTCCCCCGGCACATATACTGCCAGCAATGATGCCTTACTCTAGAAAGGTGCCTCTTGGTGTCATACGATTAGAAGACAAGAGCTTTAAATCCAATTAGAAATAAGTAAAAAACAAATGATAGATACAAGCTGCATCCATCATAGGTGGTTTTAACCTGTAATAATATAACCCTGGTTAGTTTAACATCTGTTTTAGTTTTTACCCAATGTATTCACACAATAAAAAGTGTTTCAAATAAGATCATTCCGGAAGAGCTATAACACCTGAAGTTTCTTTTATGAACATGAAACATTAACTGCAGTGATGCTGAACAGCCTCAAAGGAAAACATCTACATTTTCTTAAGTAAAAAATTCATACGTACCTCGGAAATATAGAGGTCTGCCTGCTTCAGCAGCTCTCCAATGATCAAAACATTTGAAGTGGTACCATCTCCAGTGATGTCATCCTGTGCTGTTGCTACTTTTGCTATCAAGGAGGCTGTTGGGTGTTGTATTTGCTAAACAAAACAAGACAAAAAAAAAGGACACTGAATAAATCTTGTTGCATTGTTATGGGAATAACCATCTGAAACCAAGTATCAGAGGGGTAGCCGTGTTAGTCTGGATCTATAAAAGCAGCAAAGAATCCTGTGGCATCTTATAGACTAACAGACGTATTGGAGCATGAGCCTTCGTGGGTGAATACCCACTTTGTCGGATGCATGTATTCACCCAAGAAAGCTCATGGTCCAATACATCTGTTAGTCTATAAGGTGCCACCGGACTCTTTGCTGCTTTATCTGAAACCAATTTAACAATTATATCTGGCCAGTACTTACTTTTCATAACCAATAGTGTATCTGAATGATTTTGTTTTTATCACTTCAAAGTGGTACCATCTAATAAGAGAGTCACATTTAAAAAACAAGCTATAGTGGTCATAGGCTTGGAATAACTCTTGTTTTGACCAAAAAAGTAACAAAAATAAAGAACTAAAGCATGGCACTGGCTTCTTCAAACATTAAGATGTCTTTATCAGCCAAGTTATTCTAAAAGGACCATGTATACATGCCTGACAGAAGGGAAAAAAAGGATATTTTAAGCAGCAGCACAGAAAAGTTAACCTTAATGGAATAGATCAAGCATATAAGCACAGAGAAGACAGCATTTAAAAGTATGATGTAAAATACAGCACAATTAAAGATTGATGTAATATTTCATTTAGCTAGCATGTGGCAGGGAAACTACAGTGTAGGTATGGATCTGTGTGTAGTGGAAACTGACACATGAACCTAGGGAGACCAGATGTCTTGATTTTATAGGGCCAGTCCTGATATTTGGGGTTTTTTTCCCCTTAAATATGGGCTCCTATTACCTCTCACTCCTGTCCTGATTTTTCACACTTATTATTTGGTCACCTTATGTGGGCCACATGCACCATGCAGCTTACTACATATTTTTTTTAAAATGTCATATCTGTACCTTGGGGACTGGTCCTGCTCTGAGCAATGGGCTGGACTAGATGACCTCTTGAGGTCCCTTCCAACCCTGATATTCTATGATTCTGTCTCCATTTAGCCTCAATTCTGCATGTACATCTACCCAGAGCCCTACTGTTCGCAACAGAAATGCAGGCCTCTCCCTGATCAGATGCAAGACTGGGACTTTAGGGACACAGAAGTGTTAGGTGAACCAAAATAATCTTTGGGTAAACAGCAGCATATTTAAGAGGAACAGGCAGGATAATGAATGAAAGATCTAACCCTTTCCGAGATGAGAGATAGCACAGCTTGGTAAACTACAAACCAATGAGCGACAGGTACATTTCTGCTATGGAATTAACAACTTCCCTTTCTGGCTGCTAACCCATGAGACTTCGCTAGCATCTGCCTCCAGCCAGTGCGCCAGAAGCGCCCTTCCCCGTCACTGCAGCTCTGCCCGCGCCGGGGGAAAGGGGCGCGCTCACCATCTCGTGAAGCAGCACGTTGCCATCTTTGGTGAGCTTGATCTCTCCAGCGCCAGACACCAGCCTGCGAGAGGGACAATGCAGAGCGTCAGCGGCTGCGCGGGCCTGCGCGTCGCCCAACCCCAGCGCGTGGCTTCCTAGCGGGCCGCCGGGGCTTTGTCTCCAACGCCTGGGACGCCGCCGGCCGCCAGCGGAGAACCCGCCAGTCACTGCGGGGAGCCCGTTCCCCTCCCCCCCGGGCCTCAGCCACGCGGCCTCGCCCCCCGGGCCTCACATCTTCATGGTGCCCTTGGGGCCCAGGTTGGTCCGCAGCACGTCCTGCAGTCCCCGGGCCGCGCTGATGTTCACGGCCAGCGCCGCCTGGGCGCGGGCCACCTCGGCCTTCGGGTTGAGCGCCTTCACCGCCGACATCTCCTCAGCGAGGCCGCGAACAGAGACGAAAGCAGCTCCCCGCGTCGCCGCCCCGCCCTTCTAGAACACTCCGCCGCGCCAACCCCGCCCGCCCGCATCCCATTGGCCAGGCCGAGCCGGCTGCAGTGCCATTGGGCAGCTCGCTTGTCGTTCGTTCTCCGGGCCCGCCCCCCTGCAGAGGCTCTCGCGGCCGTTTGAAGCCGTTAATATGCAAATCATCTTAATCACGTGCGCATACTTTTATGAATATACGCAAGATCTCATTAATAGGTAAAATCTTAGTACTGTAGAAGCATGCCTAGTCATGTACGATTGCGACTCTCATTATATGAATAACTTCATTAATATGCACAAACTAGCTTCTCACAGTTTTAGCTATTTGTATGCAATTCAAATAATGAACATGCCGCTAGGTCATTAATAGGTATATTATGTAGTTAGCAATGACAATCCCTCAGTTACTAAAATCACAAACTCGTCTGAGTTTGAAATTAGCCAAGTTTTTTTTAAATAGTGGATTAATATTTAAATTAGCTCAATTAATAAAGATAAACGCAATATTTCAAACCGCCTTCTTTGCTCTCACTGCTACTTGATGTTCTGCTCAGAGTAATAAACAAATGTCCAGTATAGCCAGTCCCCAATGTTCAAAAATCACGAGTCAGGCTCCAAAAAAATGTGATCTGCTTGAAAATCCTGAGATTTCAAAAATAATAAAATTAGAGTTTTTCTTTTTATTTGCCTTGAATTCTGAACCTTTAGGGTTCCCTTTTTCAAGATATTCTCTGTAACCATGAAGGCTCAAACTTGCTTGTTTTAGATGAAAGCTGAAATTCTCAGGCACTCACAGGACGTCAGGTGCTGGGGCTTTAAGAAAAACAACAAATATTGTGAAACTTGCATACTTGCAATAAAATCACGAGAGCTGGCAAGACAGATTGTCCTCAGTGGAGTGTTTTGAAACCAATTTAACAATTATACCTGGCCAGTACTTATTGGTGAGAGAGCAGGATAAGGGAGTTTTGGGAGACTGGGTTGTGAATAATAGAGATAGGTATGGGAGCCCGAGTTTCTATGCAGATGAAAGGTGACAACCTGCTTGGGTTACTAACTTTTTGACTGTTTTTTATGCAGTTGGTGTGTGAGCTTCAATGGGAAATATATCAGCATGTTTGGACCTCTGTGGTTTTGCTGAGCTGCTGGCAAGTTATTCTAGTGAGGAGCCCCAAATAAAAAAATACCAGGTAAGCTTTCTTTCTCATTGTATTAATCTTTTCTTTTAGAAAATTAAATATTCTAAAATGCAGGAAATTGCACTTGGTATCTCAAAATGTACTGTTAGAGGGGAACCCTGGAATTCTAATTTTGTTTGTTTACTCCGTATGTGTCTAGCTACAGGCCCAAAGAAAGACTGCATACATGGCTTTTGGGATCTCTGTCCCCATATATCCTGCAAAGGATAGCTCAGTAGTTTGAGATTTGGCTTGCTGAACCCAGAGTTGTAAGTTCAATCTTTAAGGGGGCAATTTTGGGATTTAGTTGGGGATTGGTCCCCCTTTGAGCAGGGGGAGGAAGTACATGACCACCAGTCCCTTCCAACCCTGATATTCTATGAAAGGAGACTCCACACTCCTGAATCTTCCACATATCTCTGATACTCTCCACCAAAGAATTCCACAGTCCAAGTATCACACCTAAACATTTTGACATGCACCTTTGATTAATGATGATTAGCAGGTCTAGCCTCTAGCTGTAGCATGTACAACGCAACCAGCCAATAGAGGGTAATATAGTCAAACACACACATACATGTGCACACATATGATCACCACACACCAACCACACTAACTATCCTTCATATTATGCAATTTCCAGGTCTATGATCTTTTCCTTTGATGATCCCTTGAAAGGAGGCAGTTGTATTGCCAATATAGATAAAAATGGGTCAGTGTCAATATGAATCCAAGTCACGCCTGAAGCCATCTGTAAGGCATTCTGGTTTGGCCCTGCCCCAGCCCTGGTGCCTAGAGTGTTCAAACAGGGCTGGGGCAGGGCCTTTCAGACAGGGAGCTTTGATTTAGTGCAGGAAAAAAAAATCACTTTTTTGTTTTAGTTAGAGTTTTGACGTGTTTTATCAGAAAGAAAAGCCAACTTCAAAAGAAATCTGACAGCCCTTAGTTTAAGTCACTATCTACACTTCTCACCAAATGGGGTTTTCTCAGGAGCCTCAAGGAGTTAGTGTCCAATTCATATTGACTTTCAAAGGAATTGGGGGTGCCTAACTCCACTAGGCCCCATGAAAATCTAAGCCACAAGTCTCTGTGCTTCCTTCCCGGACCACACATTTGAGGGCTGCTGTTTCAGAGTACTTTTATATTTTTAGGGCAGTTGAACTCCCATTTTGCACTAGTCTTTTAGGGAGAAGTGCAAACCCATCCATTCATAGCTCATTTTCATTTCAGTTGTTGAACTGTTGTGCATTTAATTTTTAATGTACGATCAAAATATAAGGGCAGATACTTGCTGGAGTAAATTGTCCATTGAAGTCAGCGGTGCAGTGACAATTTACATCAACTGAAGAACTTCCCTATAATGTCTAAATGGATGAAAACCTGTCTATTAAACCCATCTAAATCTATTGAAACCAAAGGTGGGATATTTCTATTTGAAGTATTCAATAAGAATTCTATTGGCCAAATTATGCAGTCCTTATTCAGGCAAAACCTCATTGGGTTTTTGGGTAGGAACCATTTCTCTCGTCTTTATCTGATTCAATTTGTCCAGCATCAAACTGTGATTAATCCTTGTTTCTAAGCCTGTTTAAAAACACAATGTCCTGACAAAGATAAAACTAATAAACAGGATCAGACTAGACATTAGATATCTCAGTGTCACTCCAGTAGGGGGTTCTGGCATAGGAGTACTCTGACGCAAGAAGCTACACATAGATGCTCATACTGACCACTGATTATTTAAATATTGTTAATATTTGAAACAACAAGGATGACATAGAAGGAGGCACGGATAAAGCTTGTGACTTTAACTAATCCACATAAATTGGAGGAATAAGGTTGCCAGAATTGCAAAACAGCTGATGCATGAAATGTGACTGGCTCTTGACAATCTTTTCATAAGGATGCCAGTCACAAGACTGCCCATCAAGAAATAAATAAATGGAGCTATATCAGCCACAACAGCTTTCCTACCTTTGAATATAACCAACTTAAAAGGAGAGACTTTTTTTGTTGTTGTTGGCTTCCTGGAGCTAGTCAAAAATTTTCTGATGGAATATTTTACCACTGGAAAATATTGATTAATCCAAATCGAAACATTCTGCTGGAACGTGTCAATTTTGGCAAAATTTAATTAACACCCCCCTTCCCCGATTCAAAATGAAGCATTTCAACCTTATCCGAATGGAACATTTTGATTTTTCATTTAAAAAACAACTTTATTTCAAAATGTATTTTAGATTATATTATACACTATAACATTTTAAAAAGTTAAAATAGAAATAAAATGTTTAAATTTTAGTTAAACAAAATATGCACAGTGACCTAAGTCAGAATTTGTTGAAAATGTCATTTTGCAGGAAATTTAGAAATTCAATGTTTTAATTGTTCCAATTCAGAACAAAAAACAATTTTGAAATTATGCAATTTCCCATCAATGGAAATTCCTGTTTCCACACAGCTCTACTAACAATCCAGATTATTCATAAAAAGAAATCCACCCTCTAATTTTGGAAACCACTATAATTTCAGCCCATAATTGAAAATGCACAGGAGTGCCAATATAAAAGACCATAGGCTATCTTCTACATTTGTTTAACATAGTGTACATTTGGAGTGATTTATAGTGTACATTTGGAGTGATCACACTGATTTATATCGAGCCGCTCCAATTTTATATTGGTGTAAAGGTTGAGGCTTGATCCTTCAAGATGCTGTGCAGCCTTCTGGTTTTGATACAGCAGAGTACCTAAGCATGTGCTTAACTTTATGATTGTGAGTAATCCCACAGTTATCTCAGTTTACATCAGCTGAGGATCTGTCCCCAAATCTCCACAGGTACCTCACAATTCCTTCCTATGCTTCTCGGCCTCGTGGCTGAGGGGTGAAAACATTATCTAAAGTTGTATCAGAGATGTCTACATTGGCCTGTCAATCCCTGTTTAAAGCAAGTTCATCTGAACCATACTTGAACTGGCCAAGCTAATTTAGTGAAAGCCCCAGCCTAGAAGGGGGCTACATTAAACTTCAAATAGACCAATACTTCTTACATCTCTTTGAGATCTCAGATAAGAATGGAGACATTCCTCAGCTCCAAGCTGGACAATTTAAGGGGTCTGATCCTCAACTGGTGTAAACCAGCTTAGCTCCACTGACTAAGAATTCTTCTGTTACAAACATAAACACTGAGTTATCCTTAGTTCATGGGACAGCCTTCGTAATCGTATTCCTTGGGAGATTACTCTGCATTACCAGGGACAGTAACCCTGGACCACGGCACCTAACATCCCTACCCCCACCTATTTGTGGTTTTGTGCCAAGCTCTTTTAGTTTATTTTGCTGAGGCTTTAGAACCCTGATAAATGTCTGCAGCACAGAGTGACGTACATTAAACGAGCAATCCCTCCACCTCTCTTTGCAATGATCTCTGTGCCAGTGCCGGTACATCCTTAGCCAACCAGGGAGCTAGCAGGGCTGGCCTATAGGGGCTCCTCCTCCAAAGGGGGAAGGATTGCACCTCGCTTTCCTGAGCCTGTCAGCAAACAGCTGAACATCTCTAGTTTCATGCATGTAACGATTAAAAAAAAAAAAGTAGCTGTGCTTACTCAGCAGATTATACAAGGCTATTTAGAAAATGCACCTTTCTTCCTGATCAGTCCGTACCTTTGTATATATATGAGCAAAGGTCCCAGCTGATCATTTCTTTTCCTGCACAGCCAGGAGGTTTCCAGCAGCAGCAGCAGCAACCACGGGCAGTACAATACTGTAAGTCACCAGGACTGGTTTTTTTCTCTGTTTAGAAGGGGATGTCTCTCTGAAAAATCATGTCCATCTTGCTCCTAATTTGTTTTCTAGCACAGACAGTATGTGATGGATTTAGTTTTCAGACCCCGCTGGGTATTTTTTGTTGTTGGTATGATTGTGTTCTCACACCAGATGCAGTGACAGTGAGGTGCCGGTTTTGCCACAGGAGCATAAATGAATGATGCAATCCTATAGAGGGGAATCATCATCACTTTGCCAGATGAAAGCACTACCCAAAAAGCTGGATGGGGTCCTATGTTTATGGCTGTATCATTTGGTCTCCTTTGCCTTTTCTTCATCTATTTTTTATAAAGTATTGAAAGCAATTTACCCCTATGCATTGCTGTCAAATGTCAACTGACAGTTGCAAGAAACCCATCTGTTGATTCCAAATGCAAATACTTATTTACATTGCTTCCTTTAAAGCTGAACTGAAAATCAACAAGTTGAAGCAGGCTCAGTGATACTAGGGCACCAAAAACTCCCAAGAACTATTATTTGGTCTTTTCATGTAATTACTACTCATAATAATTTGCTCAAATATACGTCCTTTCATCTGAAGAGCTCAAAGTGCTTTTCTAGCATTGTGAATTAAGCCTCACAACAACCTTGTGAGGTAGGTATTTGTATTCCCATTTTACAGATAGAGGAATTGAGGCACAGAGAGATTAAGTAATTTGCCTCATCCTAACATGCAGCCCAATCCAGCACCAGTTGAAGTCAATGGAAAGACTCCCATTAACTTCAATGGGAGTTGGACCAAGCCCCACAGTACATAGCAGGGTTGAGACTAGAACCAATTACTCGTGACTCTCATTTCTCTTTAGTTCACTAGAAACAATGTAGTACAGTAAGAGTTAATTTCACACCTGTGCCACAAACTAGGGATCAGTTCTGCCAAGGGAATTTACTAATATCTCAGGATTGATTCTGTTCTCACATACACAGGTGCAAACAAGGAGTAACTCTTTCGAAGTAACTGATATTACACAAGGGTTAAACCAGTGTAAGTGAGATCAAAATCAGGCCTCTTGTGCAATCCATTACTATTGATAAGGCGTTTACAGTTTCACTGAAGAGGAAAGGGGTGGGAAAGTGGGAAGCACCAGAGACTGTTTGTGAAGTGCACCACAGCCCTAATGATCTGTTTCAGGAGGTACTTTTGATAACTATTTCACTAAGGTTGAGTTGATCTTCAGTTTTTTTTATGGCAACAAGTGCAAATGCAACAAAAAGTGACAATGTGGATGGGGATGGGTAGCACTTCTGAAAACTAAGGTATGATAACAAGTGAAGTGAGATTGGGATGTTGATTTTGCGATCTCACTAGGCAAATCAATGCCTAGTTACATCAGGCTAGAAATAAATGCAGCCAGAAAACCATATGGCTTCTAAACATCATTCCCTTTTTCCTCTTGAAGTATTATTTATCAGACGGTTTGCTTTTCACAATGTACAAAACATTCTTCCTCAAAGGATCAGAAAACTGGAAAGATTTCAGTTATTTTCTTTAAACAATAACATTTTGCACTGCATAACTGCTACTCCTCATCCACTGGCTCCATCACCGCTAGGTTATGTAACAGAACTCATCTGTAAACTGTGGATGTGCCAATGCTTCCCCTGAGTGTCCTGGCAAATCCAGAGGGTTGTGGAAAGATCTGCTTTCCCTTCCTTGCCACTGTGAAAGATTATGGCAAAATAAATTTGTTAGTCTCTAAGGTGCCACAAGGACTCCTTGTTGTTTTTGCTGATACAGACTAACACGGTTACCACTCTGAAAACTGCCTTCTTTGTTCCTCTTTTTTCTTCATCGTTACCTTTCCTTTCCCCCAACTATTCTCCTTTGCTCTTCTTTCTGATTCTCTGAACCTATATTCTCTTCTCTTAAATCTTCTCTGATCTCTCCTTTTCCACTGGCTTCTCCTTCTCATTTTCTTCTTTCACCTTTTTGTCCATTTTCTTCCATTCACTTAGACTTGTATGAATGCTTGCTGCATGGAGCCTTTCCAAAGTTGAAATGACAGAGTCAGAAGTCTAGTCTTCCTTCCAGAAGTCAAATGCAGTAACTCCTCGCTTAACGTTGAAGTTATGTTCCTGAAAAATGCTACTTTAAGTGAAATGATGTTAAGTGAATCCAATTTCCCCATAAGAATTAATCTAAATAGGGGGGTTAAGTTCCAGGGAATTTTTTTTTGCCAGCCAAAGAGGGACCGAGCCAGTCTCTGAGAGGGACCAAGGGACCCACCGCTGAATTGTTGCTGAAGAGCCCAATGTGCTGTCCCTTCCCGCATATGTGTGTGTGTGTGTGTGTGTGTGTGTGTGTGTGTGTGTGTGTGTGTGTGTGAGAGAGAGAGAGAGAGAGAGAAACAGAAAGACAGAGACACGCACTCTCTGTGTGTGTGTGTGTGAGAAAGAGAGAGGGAGAGCCAGAGAGCTATGCCGTGTGTGTGTGTGTGTGTGTGTGTGTGTGTGTGTGTGTGTGTGTGTGAGAGAGAGAGAGAGAGACGTGCATTGCCCCTTTAAGTACGCTGACCCCACTCTAAGTACATGCCTTTTTAAGTATTGTAGATCAGCAAGTTGAGACAGCAGCTGATGCAAGCAAGCTCCCTCCGTTCTGAGCCCTGTCATGTGCCCCCCCCCCGCAGAGATGGGGTACATGAGCTTGGGGAGGGGGACACCCTGACATTAGCACTCCTCTTCTCCCTCCCACCCAGCAAGCAGGAGGTTCCTGGGAGCAGTTCCAAGGCAGAGGGTAAGAACAGCACACGGCAGTGGGGGAGGGACAGCTGAACTGCCAGACAATTGATATTATCGCCTGCTGGGTGGCTGCCACACAGGGAACTTAGGGAAGCTGATAGGGGAGCTGCCAGTGCACTCTGGTTCCAACCCCCCATCAGCTAGCTCCAATGAGCTGCTCTTTCTGCAAGTAGTGGACAAAGCTGGTGGCTGCCAAACCACGTCATAAGGGAGCATTGCACAACTTTAAACGAGCATGTTCTCAAATTGAACAGTGGCGTAATAACGTTAACCGGGACGACCTTAAGTGAGGAGCAGCAAAGAATCCTGTGGCACCTTATAGACTAACAGACATTTTGGAGCATGAGCTTTCGTGGGTGAATACCCACTTCGTCAGATGCATGTAGTGGAAATTTCCAGGGTCAGGTATATATATGCAGGCAAGCTAGAGATAATGAGGCAGTTGAGTCAGGGAGGATGAGGCCCTGTTCTAGCAGCTGAGGTGTGAAAACCAAGGGAGGAGAAACTGGTTTTGTAATTGGCAAGCCATTCACAGTCTTTGTTTAATCTGTCCAGGATTAAACAAAGACTGTGAATGGCTTGCCAATTACAAAACCAGTTTCTCCTCCCTGGGTTTTCACACCTCAACTGCTAGAACAGGGCCTCATCCTCCCTGATTGAACTGCCTCATTATCTCTAGCTTGCCTGCATATATATACCTGCCCCTGGAAATTTCCACTACATGCATCTGACGAAGTGGGTATTCACCCACGAAAGCTATGTTCCAAAATGTCTGTTAGTCTATAAGATGCCACAGGATTCTTTGCTGCTTTTCCGGATCCAGACTAACACGGCTACCCCTCTGATACTTAAGTGAGGAGTTGCTGTGCTAGAAAGAGGCAGGCTTTTCCAATTTGATTTACCTGTACCTTTCACATGGAGATAGGCCTAACTGATCTTAGTTGTGGGAATTCATCCTTTTCTGTCTATACTGCATAAACCTCAGTGCTAGTAGATTCTCTTTTTCACAATGCAACTGATCTTTGTCAGCCTTAGAAGATTACATAACCATGGGTCTCTGGAGTAAAGCCAGACACGTGATAGTTCCTGATTCTCTTCTACTTGGAAGTTTGACAACGTTTTCAGTTCTCCTTCCACTCTTTTTGAGATCTCATACACTATATGTCGGCGCAATGTCCAGGTCTTTATGCTCATCTGTTTCCAAACAACACCCACTTGTGAATAACCTAGCAACTCCTTCCTTGGGCAGGCTGTGCTCTTAACTGCTGTTCTCCACCTCATTTGAGGCACCGCCAGAGAGAAAGGTGCAGAGCATTGCTTTCAGTGCTGGAGAAAAGTCAGATTAGAGACCACCTCTGTCTACTTCCTCCAGTGTCTCCCCTCCGCCCTTCCATGGGTTTGTGCTCTCTTTGAAGAGGTTCTTAATGGGTGGGACATGACCCAGAAGTGCGTCCCCGGGGGGTGCTTGGTTGGTGTGGCAAAATCACTAGGTCAGGAGGGCCCAGTGGAAGTTTGGGCTGATGCTGTGACTGCTCTCTCTGCCCCTCCCCACCCCCTATTGTCCCGTACCAGTTACGGGACAGCTCAGTGCTCTACCTGCTCCCCTGTTACTTTCAATTCCAGGGCTAGGGAAATGGCTTCAAGATTCTGTGAAACTGGTTCTGTAGCCCCTTGGAATGATTCTTCCTAACCCTAGAGCTCCTGGAGCTGTGCAGGCATGGAGGACAAAAGAGGATGGACCCCATTTCACCTGAGGTGTATCAACCCTCACCAACTCCAGCAGCATTGGCTATACCTACTTAAGAGCCTCTCACTGCAGTAGCATCAGCCTCCTACCCCAGGCATGCTCTGCACCAGCTGCCCCACCCCACAAATCCTCCATCAACACCTTTTTGATCAGCAGCCCAAAATGCCCCAACAATTAGTCCATGACTCAAAATCCTACCTGTAGCGTGTGGTGGGATGATTTTCCAGAGATTTTGCAGATTGCAGGCCAAAGGAGATTAGAAGCATCTGCTCTTTTTTACAAATCCACCTCGGATTCTTCTCGGGGATCAAGATCGTACCGCCTATGCGTCTCCTTCCACCAAGCATGGCCTTAAAGTACTTTCCAAAGAGTCACTGCATGTAATAAAGAGAAGGAAGTGTGGGTCTCAGTGGTGGCCTCACAGCTGGCATCCATGTTTTTTCTCTCCATCCTATATCCCAGTCCATCAAAGTCAGCAGTAATGGCTACGTCACAAAAGGGAATGTCCAGGAAAGGGAGCAAACTGGAAGGGCTGATCCCAGGGATTGGCAGAATCCAGTTGGCACCCATGATTAGGGTTTCTGCCTATCCCAGTTTTCACAGGATAGATCAGATTTTGAGGAGGCATATCCTGAAATATATTTCAGGCTGACACTACATTATCACATGGCAATGCTGTATTGCCACAGGATATTTCATCATGGTGTGATATTGCAATGCAACCTCATGTTCTCATGATGCAACATGATAACTTTGCATAAGGATGGATCAGCACTGGGACATCATAACACAAATGTCATGCCACTCTGATGCAGCATGTTTGTCCGGTAGGGCAAACTTTAAAACCAGCATCTATATCCAGGGCTAAATTCTTGATGGACTTAATAATTTTTCCGCAGACTGGATTTTAACAGCATGCTATCCCAAAAATGTCAGTACAGACTCTTTTCAATTCTATTGCTCAAGCACATGTCACAACACATGGTTTTCCAACTCTGCCACAGAGTCAAAGCAAAAAATTCCAGTAACGGCATGACCAGGCAGATATGAAGTCAATTTCAAGTTAAGGCTGATGCAGTGTAATCCTGGAATTCAGTCACATACCCACTCACTGTGAAACTGTAGCTTAGTACCAACCTCTAGGTATTGCAGGGAGGTTTATGTTTTATTCTTATAGCAAAAGTTTCTTTTGCATGCCATGATCATGTAATATTATTGTATTATGTGTTCTTTATCCAATTGCATATGTGTAAGTGGTGCATCACAGAAAAGTACATGATGATGTTCCTACTCCAGAGAGCTTATAGGCTAAGTGCTCGGGGCAGATTGAAGTTTACAGTCTTCCCTGAGTGAGGGGCAGTGCGTAGCTGCATTACCCCAGAGTCAGAGACCAGTCCCTGCTTCTCCGTAGTGCCCTGAGAGAAGTTGGCTGCATCAGCCATTTTCTTGGCACAGGTTACTCACCCTCCACACTGGTTCAACTGTGCCAGAACTCTGCCCACTCCCAGCCCACCTGCATGGGAGGGGATTAGCAGCCCCACAGCACCGGGTCTCCCCATACCCCTCACACTCCTACCTATGGGACAGATAAGTGCAGGAGGGTATATACGGCCATTTAATCCACTGGCAGGGCAGAGTGCCATAAACATGCATGGGGTTTTACAAAACACAAGGATCCTGCTCCAAGGAATCTCACTCAGACAAATGCCAATACATGAGATAACAGTTTACACACATAGCCATAGAGACATGGTCAGGCAGAGCTCTGTAAGAAGGCTACTGTTTAGGAAGGAAGTGAAGAATAACTCAACCAATTGAAAATGCATTGGGAATGTAGCTAGGGTGGATGCAAGTACTCAGATGGGAATTCTGCCACGTGACTGGGCTTAATGCCCCTTTCACATGGAAAAGGTCTTGGGACGGATAAGTGAGCAGGATCTCATTCTTTGTGTTTCATCAGAGGCTTTTATTTCTGAGTCAGAGTCCTAGCAAAGTGGGGTCCTGGTTCCCGACTCGGTTTCCTAGGTACTGTGGTTATACTAAAGGTAAAGTATAAATAATGTGGATCTAGATCATGACGAGCTCGTTACAGTCAACAGAAGTGTTGCTCAATTAAGGACTGCTGAATTTGACCCTAAGTTCTTACTTGGTTTTTAATTAGCCTTAGATAAAATTTGTATCACTTTCCTGGGAGTTTTGTCCGAGAGAAGACTGAGTAATAAATGAGTGAGAACTTCAGGATTTAGCCCAATAAAAATAGGATGGATTTAAACAGCAGCTTTCCTTCTGAACATCTCAACTATGTATAGCCTACCTATAGAGGGGCAAATAGTATTAGCCCCATTTTATAGACTGGGGAACTGAGGCCATTTCTATACAGCAATAGGTCAAAGCACACTATGGAACTTGTAGTGCGTGGCGGCAGGGTCCACACAGCCAGTTACTGTGCAGCACACTGGTGCTCTGTAAATTTACACCCCCACTTGCCGTGCATGACTCTATAGGCAAGCCCTGAGACACAGAAAGGTGAAGAGATGTATCAGATGTCACACAGCGGTACACTGGCAGCATGGGAAATAATAATAGGATTCAGGTTTCCTGACTCCTTGTCCCCTGCTCTCACTATTCAGCAATGCTGTCTCTCAGTTGCTATCAGTCATACCACCCACTGTCTCTAGAGGTCTCCCATCCAAATACTGAATCAGTTCAATCCTTCTTAACTTGTGACATTTACCAGGCTCATGCCACAAGCAGGTATATTTGCAGGCAAGGTGGCGAAGAAGTTGACAGTGAGTTTTCTGATATATATCGGGCAGAGGTGAGGAGACTATCCTGAAAAAATTAAAACACTTACCCCACTGCATGCACTGGCAGCTGTTTTAACCATTCCCAGAGCCAAGCACTTTCTTACAAAATCAAAACATCTTTTCCTTTAAAGGTATGTGATGATCAGGGCCCCATCTCCTCTGGCATCTGTGAGGAGCCCAAGTGTAAGAAGCATGTTTTAAAGGGACAAGAAATATGTTCTCTGTGGGAACCAGCCAGGTCCTCTGTAAGGAGCTGCAGTGCGTCTTGCCATCAAATTATAGATGAATACACAAGAGGCAAACAAATCTGCATACAGTTTAGTGTGATGAAAAGAAAAGATGAAGCTGTGTGACATGACACCAGATGGCAAGGCATTTTCCCTTCCCCCAGGAAGAACAGGGAAGATTCAGGTTAATCACATAGAGGGATGTATAGTAGAAAGTATAGGTGATTAGAAAACAAATCAACCCCAAAACAAACCAGCCAAACAATACCATCTAGGGTAGAGGGTAGGTATAAAGCTATAGCACTGAGTATTTCTCCCAAATACAAACCGATTGCTAAATATGGAATTACACCTTGCCTATAAAGAGAACAAGCACAAGGTGATTAGTGTGATAGCAGGAAAGCATTCTGATGCTGTTTAATACCCAACTGCAAATCCTGTGTTTCTGATCTGCTGAATTAACTGTGCCCTACACAGTCAAGTGAACAGATACAAAAGAAAGGGAAAGCTAGTGTATTTCAGCAGTTATTATGCGTCCTGACTGTCCAGCTGAGTGACACTTTCAATTTCTAATTTTTAAACATAGTCCAGGGAAAAGGTTGTGGTTTCATGACATTGGGATTGATGTGCTGGGTCAAGTTAACTGAGACCAGGAGCATAGTAGGATTTATAAAAGAATTATGTTTACTGTCTGCTGGGCTTAGGCAGAAACTTCGCCTCTGGCAGATTAATCCCTAACTGTCCTTTATGTGATTTCTTGCATCATGCCCTGGAGCATTTAGCACAGGCTTAGATGGACCAGGGATCTGATCCTATACCTTCTACAAGTCCTTGTGGTGAGAAGTCTTGTTCCCTTAGACCTGAGAGGGTGAGCTGGAATTTAGTGTCACAATCTCTGCAGGAGAGCTGGATTCAGAGAGTTGTTGCATTAAATGTCAAAACTGTAAGCTTGAGTCCTATTGGAGCATCAATAGGCAGCCCCTGCCAAGAGCGAATCAACAGCTGAGCCAAATCTCCACTGCCCAATGCTAGCTTTGAACTCAGACTGATCATCAGCAGGCAGGCACCACAGAGAGTAAATCAGTAACTGACCCAGGTCTTCGCTGCCCACTCTCATTAATAAGGGCTGGCTCTACGGCTGCATTCTGCACTAGCTGGCAGATGACAGATCAGTTTCTTAGATGGCTCAACACAGAGTGCAGTGCAGTGACCGGCAGAAAGAACTTCTCTTCTCTGGCAGCAGGAAGCTTCCCAGAAGGATGGCCTCCCTCTTGGAGCTGAAGGAAATCTTCCGCAATGCCGATGCAGTGTGCTTTGATGTGGATAGTACAGTCATCAGAGAAGAAGGAATTGATGAGCTGGCGAAGTTCTGTGGAGTTGGGGATGCTGTGGCAGAAATGTATGTACACAGTTTGGTTATTTATTTAACAGTCAATAGCAATCAATAGTAATAATGGCTCAGCTTCATCCCTGGCCAGTGGAATTACATCAGGGATGAAGAGGTTAAAGAGGATCATAGTAATAATAAATAGCTTCAATGAATACAGGAATAACTTACCGGTTGGAATTGTGGATATATGGGGCCTGAGCCAACGTTCATTCAAATCTGTCCAATGAACACCAGGCCCCTACTTTGTTAAGGGGCTTTTAGTTAAACTTTGCAAAACAGTAGCACAGCTTGGTCCCTCTTTTTTGTGAAAGAGAGAAAATACATCTTGGGCCATTCTGAAGCCTGATGTTGCCCACATTGGTGCCAATAGCCAAACTCCCATTAACTTCATATGGAGCAGAATCAGGCCCTTACTTAAGGAATGCTGGTCCAATATGGAGAAATAAAATAAAGATGTCAGCTGGGTTAGCCATGCTCAGGTACAGCATGATGTCAGAGCTATCTATCTGCTTTGCCTCATGGCCCTCCTAAATCACAGCATTTATCTTTAGAAGTATCAATGATCCTCTTCCACTGAGCTTGGGGAAAGTGTCTGTGGATGCTGTAAATATATATATCTTACAAACCTCAGACTTACTGAGTCGCCAACAAGTAGTCATCAATCATCAGTTCAGCTCCACCTCTTTTTAAAGCTCTTTGCTGCTCATCTTCTGTATTTTGCCCAGCAATACTGGCCAGATAACTTCAACTTGCCATGTCAGAGTGCTCTCCCTATTTGCTCCATTGTAACTAGAGGCGGATCTGAACTGCCACAACATTTTTGGAGGGGGATTTGAAATCTGGCAGCAGTTCCTAAATATCATGCAAATTTCTCAGCTTGTACTTTTTCAGGATGTGCACACAACAGAGCCTAGAACTAATGGCACTTATGAATAATTCCTCTTCAGTTAAAAGTCTTTGTAACATACCATTTCCTGTGGAGTGTCACTGATTTGCATGGATTTGTTTGGATCTCAATTTAGGACACGGAGAGTTATGGGAGGCTCCGTGACATTCAAAGCTGCTTTAACGGCACGACTAGGACTTATACGTCCCTCCTGGGAGCAAGTGCAAAAACTAATTTCAGAACATCCTCCTCAGCTCACACCGGGCATAAGGTAAGATGCTTTTCAAGTGAGGCTTCCAAGCCAAAGAAGACCAGATGCTCAGCTGGTGTAAATCAGCATAGTTGCGTGAAGTCAGTGGAGTTACACCAGCTGGGGATCTGGCCCAGAATGTTTTCTGGCTTGACTTTTACATGGTATGTGATGTTCAAATTGGGATGAGTCCATTTCTGCGGACAAGTGTCCACATCAAAGCAAGCACCATCTTGGTTGATGCTAAGGGGCATCCTCGTTGGCAGTCTCAGCACACAGGCCAAGGACTGAAAGGTTATGGACAATGATCTATCCCGTCACCTTTAGAAGTGGTCTTTCGAGGTCCGGGGTGTGGTCCTTTGATTGCACTGCTGTTGGCCTAGGTGTGTATGTTCTGGAGATATAGAATCAGACCATGTGAAGTGCTGGGGGCATTCTAATCCCAGGACTGGGCCCATCTAGAGGAGTCTTTTCTTCAAGGCTATCATTCATTACTAGAGTCACAAACAAAGCTTTAAATAAATTGGGGCTCAGAGTAAGCACAACTCATTTTAACCTAACAGGTATTTTCTACCCAAAAGCAGTAAGTGACTGAAAAAAGGCTTTTATTAGAAAACTGCCCTCCTAGCAGGCTCTAATACTGAACAGTGTTGTGAGAAGATATTGCATCTGTGTTTTCTCCTTGAACTGAAACACAGATTTGTTCTCTCTGTATGGGCAGCAAGAACACAAACAGCACATTGTGTCTTTGGAATCATGTGATTCTCTTCTCTTTACTTACACTCACCCTCTTCCTTTTTTCCCTCCCCTTTCCTGTTCACACAGCTCCTCTGCTTTAATCCTGTATTTTAATCCTGTGTTCTAGCACTTCCTCTCTTGCTACCACCTCTGCTGCTTTGCTTTTGCTGCGTGTTGGTTTTTTTGTTTTAGGGCTAGATCCTGCACTGAATGCCTTCTTTTAGAAATCATAGAATATCAGGGTTGGAAGGGACCTCAGGAGGTCATCTAGTCCAACCCCTTGCTCAAAGCAGGATCAATCCCCACCCAGATTTTTGCCCCAGATCCCTAAACGGCCCCCTCAAGGATTGGACTCACAACCCTGGGTTTAGCAGACCGATGCTCAACTCCCATTGTCTTCAAGGACTGGGAGTGAAATTCTTTTGTCTCCAATACAGCTTTTGGTGATTCCTATTTTGTAGCTATTGCCTTTTTCTACAGGAAGGCTGTTGCTGTCCAATGTTCCCTAGGAACCATCCAGCAAGAGATACAGCTCAGGGTCAGTCAATCCAAAAGACCAGCTTATGCTTTAGATAACTGTTAGGATATAGATATTCAAGCCTGTCTGCAAAGGCCTATACTTTAAGAATTTAGGTGTATTCTTATTACTCAGCTAGTTACAAAAGTATAAAAGAAATCAACAATAACTTTAAGCACATTCTCTGTGCGGCTTGGTGCTGTGGACTCAACCGCCTATATTGCTTGCATATGGTGGATGTTTTTGATGGACTTATCCTCCCATTCAGGAGAATTTCTCGGCTGGATCAGTTCTCATTTGTTCACTGGGATTGACCTGAATGTGAAGAAAATTGACCTGGATGTCAATAAAATCAGTTTCCTGATCCACTAATTTCTGAGCAACTAATTGCCAGTCTGTCTCAGTATAATACAGATTTGTTATAGCTCCTTTCATACAAACGCTACACGAGCCTGCAAAGGAAGAAGGGAAAGTGTAAGGCTGCACTAAAGTATGGTATTGAAATCCAACTCCTGACTAAACAAGGCTAATGCAAATTGTAGTCTGCTTTGTTAATGAACAATATAATTGGGATTCCTCCTTCCCTCTGTTATTTCTTGATCTTGCTAGATATTCAGGGCTGGTTGTTGTGTTTTCTTTTCCTATAAGGGAGCTGGTAAGCAGGCTTCATCAGCGAGGCATCCAAGTCTTCTTAATATCCGGCGGGTTTCAGAGCATTGTGGAGCATGTCGCTTTACAGGTGAACATTCCAACAGCAAACGTGTTTGCCAATAGGCTGAAGTTTTACTTTAATGGTAAGATGTGATTGTGGCTCTTTTTTCTACTCACTGACGGTCACCATTCACTTCAAGCTGAAGTAGGATCATGGGCTACAGTGGCTTAAGAACCTAATGGAAAATCAACACATTGAAATGTGGTCATGTTGCTTCTATGAATGGCTTCTCTGAACTGAGGTTGATGGTTCTCAGTCCCGTTTCTTGTGATTGAGCATCCACATTATAAAGACCATCTCTACAAGTGGCACTGATTGTCCCTTGTCAGCCGTCTTAGCAGAGAGGCCACGGAGAGCGGCATGGAAACTGAACTGCCCAGGCACCTCTAGAAGAGGTCAGGGTTAAGGCAGTTTAGTGACATAAAAGCATTTTAAAAGTCACAGGACGTAAGACAGAAAATGAAGCGTGGGTTCCAGTAGTGACTTTATAGCCACAATCCATGTTCTGCCAGAACCATCCAGCCTGCATCGTCTCAGTGCCAGTTCGGGCACAGCACCAGGCAAGGAAATTGTGAGCCCCTCTTCTTTTTCTCTCTCTTGACATCTGCCAATCAAACTCTGGGGAGTGTGCTGTTCTGTGGACAGAAAACTGCAGACTGCTGGGCTGTCAGGCTGGCAACTTTCTCCAGCACTAAGTCATCTCCCTGTCCCTTCCCCCAAACTCCTTCTTCTCCCAGAACTCCCCTCTCTACTCCAAAGAAAACAAATCCAATTGAAACAATTTCTGCCCATACAAAATGGTCTTTGGAAGCCATTGTTTCCCCTGAGATAATATAACCCGCTAGGGTAAAGAAACAAGCATGGGAAATACCCTACTAATAATGATAGTTGATTCAGTCTATTGTGTGTCTAGAATAAAAGATCAATTTTTTTTTAACTATGGGCTATACTAGGGAAAAGCAGCAAATGTTGCACTCCTTTGCACGGCAGCGGAGGCATAGGAAAGTCACGTTCTTTTACATTCTTGCTATGGATTTGATAAGATTTCAAGTCAAGGTTAAAGACTGTCTCATTAATAACAACACAGTTTCAGTTCTTTTAGTTTCTGCTTTCAGTGACTTTGGGGTAAATCCAGAGTAAGTATTGACTTCAGTGGAGTAGCTCTGGATTTTACGCCAGTGTAACTGAATAGAATGGGGCTCAGTGGGTCTCATTATTCTTACTTATGCCACTGATTTGAATGGGGTCACTTCTGAATTACACATTGACAGTGTAACCGAGGGTAGAACCTGGCCCAATGCATCTGTGAATTTGTGGAATTTTTTGCCTTTTCTCAGCATTCAACATTGTGAAAATATTCACACCTTTGTGGCACTGTAAGATCCACAAAGTGATTTAGGTCAAATCCTAGTTTTTAATGCATGCTTAATTTCCAGTTAATTCAGTGGGGGCTTTATGCATGTAAAGCCTTTGGGATTGAGCCCTAATTAGTATTTTCCTAATGAAAAGGCCTGGACAATGTAAAAATCCATCTTGATTTTTAAGAAGTTCATTGGTGTCTTTCCTAGGTACTCGTGATTCTCTGCAACCCACTGATGCAATTGCACATGCTGCCCAAGCATCTAACTCCTCCTCCCCATATGTTTTTAGGAGAATATGCAGGGTTTGATGAGACACAACCAACAGCTGAATCAGGTGGAAAAGGAAAGGTTATCAGTCATCTGAAGGAACAGTTTCACTTTAAGAAGGTAGTTATGATTGGAGATGGAGCTACAGACATGGAAGCATGTCCCCCTGCTGTGAGTATCCAAGAACTGGATTTCCCTATTAAACAAATTTATTTATATTTATATATATATAAAGCAATGTCAAGACCCCATCTGTTGACTGTTATACAGTATTTAAGGGGGATCGTTAATGCCTTTCAATCTATTCTGAAACAGTATCTTGTCAGCTATTTGCAGCAGCAAAGGCTGTGCCAGAGATCAGATTTCCTGCCTGACACCAAGAAGGGGATATACTGATGGGCATTCACCTCACCGTGTCAACAGGCAGTGAGATCACCTCAGGGTGGAACAAGGATCAGGCCATTCACTCGTTTACCCCTTTCATTCTGGGTGTGGGTCACACATGCACACTTATCGTGTCTCTCTCTCCTTTTTGCCATTTGAGCAAACACCCACACCTGCAGCTGAGGTCACCACCTCCCTGCCTCTCCAGCCCCTAATATGAGAACCTGAAAAGAAACATCATAATCCTGTTGTTACCTTACACTCATCACTCTGCCTGTAGCCCACCCAGGCTTCTCTTCTGACTGCTCCCTTTGGCTCCTTGACCCACTCTCAGCTCCTTACCTTCTTTCATGTTGCACTTGGAACAGACTTGGAAGCCAGCCAAGCACAATCCCTCAGAAATCTCCTGAAAACCCTTTAGTGCCACTAAGCAGCCCACTAATGCCTTCCAGCTGGTCTGGACAATATTGTTCAGCTCCCAACCTGCCTTTTAGACTGTAGCCAGCACCTCCAGATTTGCAATCTTTTCTTTGGCATTGTTTACTTTTTTAAAGGCATTGCTTGCGCGCGCGCACACACACACACACACACACACACACACACACACACACACACACACACACACCCCTTTTGTCAATGTAGCTATTACTGTTAGTATCATGGTGCTTCTACACAGATTCCATCAAGTACCAGGATCCCAACCTGGGCCACTGATTTATGGTGCTTAGGAAGCACGCTCCTGCCCCCAACTGGTGCGCATGCTGCCTGATACTAGCAGAGCAAGAGTGCTAGTTTGATGGGTTGGAGGGGTGGATACCAAGATCCTTTCTTGCACCAGAGATAACTTCTCAGAGGGATGGAGCAGACACCTGACACCCCCTCCCCTGAACATGGCAGCTCTCACAGAACTGGGAATAATTTTAAAAAGAATTTAAAAAACAACCTAAAAATAAAAAAAAGTGCCTTTTTACAGTAGATGTGGATGTAACTTGCAACCTATCATTATAGTCAAGTACCTTGCTAGAATACTAATGCTCTTGCTCTGTCAGAATCAGGAAGCATGTATCTTAATGTGGACCTGGGATGTGCTCCGCAAGTACCATAAAATCAGCACTATAGTATAAGGAACATGCCTGATGCTAGTTCCAAGCGCCAGTGCTTGTGTGATTCTATTATTTTTAATGCTAACAGTGTACATCTTGGCAGCAAGTGCATGCACTGCGATTCCAGATTAATATTTGTTTAATGCCTTAAATATCTCATGAAACAGCAAGAAGTGAAAGTTTAAATGTTGCATTTTCATTGATCTAGATTGTCTAGGCTCTGGAAATGATGATTGTTCTTGGTTAATGATTTGAGCCAAGATTGGTTAATGATTGCATTTGGTATCTGTCACGCGCGGTGAGTGGAGTTAAAATAAATAGCAGAGGTATAATTGTGATATTGTGCATAAACGTTCGCCTGAGGTCTCCTACTGGACCGTTAGGAGTTCAAGGTACAGTAGCAGCATAAGTCACAGGAATTGTCCTCAGATTTTTCAGTAAAGTCTCAGATGTGAATGACGTCAATGTCACCAGGTATTAGAAAATGACCCTGCTCCCATGGCAAAATTCCCATTGACTTCAAGGCTACAAGATCAAGCCATTAATGAAATCCATCCTAGCAACAAACACAGAAAGGCAATTTTTTTTTTCAGTGAGGGGGTTTTGCTACAGTGTGAGGATAAAGTTATTCTTTTTTAAAAATTGAACATATTTACACTGAAAATCCCCATTTCATTAGTGGAAAGCTTAATATACAAGCCTATTCATTTCTCTTTTGCTAGGATTGCTTCATTGGATTTGGAGGAAATGTAATCAGGAAACAAGTAAAGGAGAAAGCCAAATGGTACATTACTCACTTTGATGAACTGCTTAAAGAACTGGAAGAAAGATAAGTTCTACAGTAACATAGTAGTTTTATTAACAATTATAGTATATCAATATATACAATGCAATTAAACATATTGTTGTTTGCACAACTGTGTACTGAATTTTTTTGTTTGAATTTAATGCTTCCAGATAACTTCCCGAGATGTTCCCTCTCATACCTGCAGTTCACATTGCAAATGGTCCCATTCCCATATATTACCCAAACATTTGCTAATCAGAATTCTTGTGGGGCAATGGCTGCCTTTTATCCGATAATCTTTTCCAAGGTGGAAAAGTCAATGGATTCATTCACTGGCCTATCACAACTGAAGACCCATGTTAAGAATTTATTGGCAAGTTAATAAATCAATAGTCTGTGATTACTTTATAATGTATGTTTCTTCAAATCACCAAGGGCCCCATTCTGCTACCTTCATTCAGCTTGAGTAGCACCTTACTCTCCCGCAGAAGGGTCAGATTTGCTTGGTGCATGACAGGGAGGGAAAAGCATTTGCTCCCTGGCTGCCGTCTGACCTACATTAACTAGAACACCATCTGGCTATGGTCCCTTATAGATCATATGCCAGCTGAGAACTGGCCAATCAGTTACTTTGCCTCCTCACTCTCCCAACCCCCAAGCCCCCAAATACTGGCGTGGGTAGATAGGGCAGCTGGCACAGGATCCAGCTATGCTGGCTGTGCATCAGTTGAGAAGTCCTCCTGCCGAGGGAATTCTCAGCTGGCCTGAGTGGTGCAAAGGAACCACTTCAGGGTGGAGAATCCGGTGCCATGTTTTTGATGTGCATGCGTTTGCCTTGTGGAAAATGGCGAGTAACGCCACACTGAGCTGAAAATCTGCTTTGGAATGTGAAAAATAAGCCGCTGCTATTTGCTGAAAAGCACAGTCAGGGCTCACAGTTCCAGCAGAGGTGTGCCATACTTAGTTATGTGATGTACAACTAACTGGGGGCACTGGCTAGACAGTTTCAGAGGTCACACCTGAGGGTGCAATTGCTTGCTCAGCGGGAACGCTTGTTGGCAACTCTCTTAAAAGTTCAGATTTCACATGTCCACTTACAGTGGTATAGAAAGGACAGACAAATGTATGCAGCGTAGTTGTAGCTGTGTCATTCCCAGGACATTAGAGACTCAGGATGGGGGGTTTGGTTCAATAACAGGTATGCCTGAGACACAAGGTGGGGGAGGTAATCATAGAATATCAGGGTTCCAAGGAACCTCAGGAGATCATCTAGTCCAACCCCCTGCTCAAAGCAGGACAAATCCCCAAACAGTTTTTTTCTTTTCTTTTTAAAACCCTGTTCACCAAATGGCCCCCTCAAGGATTGAACTCACAACCCTAGGTTTAGTAGGCCAATGCTCAAACCACTGAGCTATAAGTGAGTCACTTTCTGTACAAAATTCCAAAATGCCACATGAAAACAGTCTGGGCGTCGGTTTTCCTCCAAGGAAAGCTGAGCATACTATCACCAAATATTTGGGTTTTTTGGTGACTCCTTTCAAGTTGGTTCTTTAGCAAGGTTTAGTTGATTAACACTAAGGAGCAGCTAAACCCAACAAGCTGATTTATTTTTGAAAAGGTCGTTCCAAACAGACCTTTATTAGTGAGGGCTGACTCAGAGGGCAACATCCCCTCTGCTTAATTAATCTGCAGCTGTACTCTAGCAATGGGCATGACAGCAGGCTGTTTACGACAAGACTCTTCAGCGGCCTACAAAAAATATTCTCTTTTAAATTCATCTTGAAGGAAATCTCAGCAAGTTCCAAGAACAGCTTACGTACAATAAGTCTTTTGTTTGGGTAGGAGCATTTGAATAGGGTGAAAGAAAGCTCTTGCTCTTGCTGTTATTCAGGGTGTTTCCCTGCTCTCCTCTAAGATGCAGCTGTAGAGTTTCCAGGCACGAGAGAACATTTTGTTAAGATATCATGACAAAAATCTAATGTTCAATACAGCAGCTCTGGCACTCTCAGGCCCTGACTATGCAAACAGTTGTACGCATACTTAATTTTGAGCATGAGTAGTCTGACTGAAGTCAATGCACTAATTTAAGCATATGGAGAACTGTTTGTACGACTGAGGCCTCAGTGTACCTCTGAAATTCTTCTCCACACCGGTCACTGTGATTGTGAGTGGAAAATGGAAGCGTGGATTGGACCGGATATTTCACAGGGGATCTTCAGGTGTGATTGTTTTGAAAAGTAAGAAAACCGTTCTCCATTGGGCAAACACCAAGCCACGTCTCTTCCTAGGTGGAATCAAGAATTATTATTTAGCTCAGTAAGCAGGTGGCTCTCTTCTCCTGGCTGACCTCTTTGCTCTCTAAAGCACAGAGTGCTAATCAGAGGCAGTACAGCAGTGAGACAGCAGCAGGAGGAAAGTTTCCACATCACAGGTAAGGTGCCAGTCCCACTGCATACAAGATCCATCACAAAAGTGCCCAGGAAAGTTTTGGGAAACAGTGCAAGGGGTAAAGTAAGTAGGCAGGCAATCCCCTGACAGGAGGAGAATAGGAGAAAGTAGAGGACGTTACGGGCGTGGCAGGGGGGGGGGAAGGGAAATGCCCTACTTGACACAGACGAGGAAGGAAAATCATGCAAAGCCATTGCTCACTTATGAAAAATCTCTTCTTCAGTCTCTGCTCAAGCACATTATATTCCTTTCCCCATGCTTTCTCTCTTATGTGTTTAGATTGTAAGTTCTTGAGCACACAAACCATCTTTCATTCTGCTTGCACGGTGTCTAGAAAAATCAGACACTGGATGCTACCACAACACAAATACCACCAACGTTAGGAAATTATTAATAATAAAGGTAGGGAACTATTAAGTTGAAAAACCACATGTGCACAGGTGCTGGAACTAGGAGTATGGTGTGTGTGTGTGTGTGTTCCTGCAGCACCCCTGGGTTTAAAGTGGTTTCCATTATATACAGGATTTACAGTTTGGTTCAATGGCTCTCAGCACCCCTGAAGATGTGTGTCACATCCATGTGCATTTTTCAAATGCTGTATTATCTAGGCCAAAATGGCTACGTCAGTGTATTAGCTTTTCACCTGTGGAGACCAAGGTGAAAATACTGATGCCAGTCAATGGTAAGTTTAGGCATCTAGCCTGGAGCACCGGAGTACAGGGGATGGAAATTACAGGCTAGCATGCAAGACTCAGCCTAATCTCCACTGTCTAGCACTGCAAAGCCATCCATCAGACATCATTAAGTAGCTCTACTCAAGAGAGGCCTGGCAATAGAATAAAACAAGGATGATGCAGCTCAAGGTATCAGCAAAATGTTAAAGCTTGCAGCGCCAGGCTCAAACCGGCATTGCTCATCTCTCACTCTCCCGAGCAATGAATGTGTTCAATAATTAAAAGCAAAAATAAGCCACATACAAAACGAATACACTTGATAAAATCAGCATGGATCATTTGAAGCCATACCCTGCAAACCAACATGGGTCCTAATCCTGTAACTGGATATGGCAACATGGATCCTTGCACCCTACATGGAGATCTGCTGGCTCTACATGGGTGCAGGGCTCCACACCAGCAGATCTAATTGAGGGATCTGGACTGTAGGGATACTTCCCATTTCCACATCCCAACACCACACACTTCACAACCTAGCATCTTATTTGGAAACTGTATGTAAATATCAGCTGACAGCATGGCTTTGTGGAAGTGATAAGCTTCTGAAAAAAAGGCACATTATGGCAACGTTGGCCATCTAAACTGAAATACTGTATAATTTGCCCTTACCCCCCTTTTTCATAACAAACACTGCCCAGATGGATGGAGACATATGGCGCCAGTAATATGTGAAAATTAAAAGGATTTTATTGACTGATATGTTATTGCAGAAAACTCATTGAAATGTACGAACTGGACATTCAGTATGTGATTTGTACATACAATATATTACAGTGATTCTTTAGTTTGAACAGACATTGTTTTCACTTACAGGATGGTCACGTCATTATAGATACTAAAAAGTTGATATGCTCTAATCTAAAAGTGAAATCAAACAGAACCGGACATAATGGTACATTGCTTTATGCTAATCATATTGACTCAACATGCGCCATCATCACACATCATTTCGGATGCGCTACTGTATAGTTAGTGAAACACCTGATCAAGCATATATCTCAAGTCATGACTGCTTATTAAACAAAACCTCTTTTCCTAGCTTGCAGAATTATTGTCAGAAATACACGATTAACAAAACATGAGTGCCTGTAAAATTTCGCACCACTGTTCCTTGCAAATGTCTACTCCAATACTATAGTTCATACAGCCCAAAGCTTGATTAAATAATTTCATACAGTTAGTTCCAGATACAGACACTAGATGTATTTCTATTTCAGAGCCTTATCAAAATGGAATCCACTATTGTCTGTACATTCATCAATTATCACCTGATTTGTAATTCATTTCCCACTAATACTTGCACTTTATTTATAAGTCAGAGTAGTTCAGTAATTCTACTGCACATTATAATTTAAATATTTCTCAGCTACTTTGTAAATTCATAATTATTTACTGGATCAATTCCCAATAAAACTGATATAATAGTATGAATTTCTCAGATACAAAGCTTTGTTTAAATCTCTCCTATTTATGGGAATCAACTGACACTGATTTTTCAATCAGTAATTACTACAAATCAAATATACATTTTCCATTATACAAAAGCCCCCTGAACTGTAACAATTTCTGCAGGATTTAAATACAGCATTAGTTCAAGACTTTAAATGGCAGATGTGCAACTCTCCCTTTGCTGCTACTGAAGCGTGGGCATCAGTACACATCAGGACACACCACATACTTGTATGCCAAGCTCAGCTCGATAGGCCAGTTTCACAGATGAACTGGGTATGTCTTTTGAGTTCTTAAACTACAACCCTATTATTCTTTCCCCGGTACATTTCTAAATGCATAAAGTCTTTAGATTCTGAAGAAAAGAGGTTTCTTTGACAAGCTCAATATAGTACTTTTATGTTTCTTTGACCATGATATATGATGTATGCCATCAAATTAATTTAAGACAAATACTTGTCACTTCAATCTATGTAGGCACAGGTAAGTCAATAACTTTACTGAAGTGGAGAGATCTTCAATGGTATCATGATTCTGGACTCCATTTCCTGAATAAGTGGCACTGAAAAAAGGAAAGACAGGCTCTCATTTACTAATAAAGATCCCATTAGTAATTCTGCATACTCAACTTGGAGTACTGCTTTCATCAAACTACTCTACTAGTCAGTGCATGTCAAATCTTTACTAATCACCAACCACCCCTTCCCCTTGTCACTGAAGAATAGTAGTTTTGAGAGGAGGTGAAAAAACAATTATTTAATAGTTTTTAAATTTGCACTAAGGGTTTTGAAGACAAAAACACCTGTTGCTTTTCAGCAAGCTTTAAGGTTAGCTTGCAATTGTACTGTAATATTTCCATTGTAATCTGATGGAACAACATTTGAAATATTTAGCATAGCTTACATGCCAGATTTGTTATGAAAGCTGTTTCTGATATCAAAGGTCTCCTGGATCCTGGCTCCAAAGTCTACTTTCCCTCTTTAGAGGGATTTATTTCACAGGGCCCCAATGTTTCACATTATAGCCTGTTACAAAGAAAATCTAATGGATTCTTTTAAAGATATATTTCACTATTTACTGTATAAGTTTTTGTGCACAGAAAATTAAATCTTTGAACAGATCTATTCCTTTAGTAGATGTTCTTTAGTACAAATGTGTTTTAATACAAACATTTATACAGCAACTACATCAATTTGCTGACATTTACAAAAACAGAAAACAGATTATTTAAACAATTGACTTTGTAACTGATGAAGATACCAGCAAAATAAAACATTTGTGACAATGTAACTTACTGAAACAATCATGGTGGCATCTCTGTCCATTAAAAAAAAAATGTTTACTCCATGGCCCATTCCAATTTAGTTCAGCTCTTACCTGTATAATATACGAGTTCATCCCAGCCATGTTTATTCCATGCAGCATTTCTTGTATCTTCTCTGGACTGGAGGTCTTTGTAAGCTAGAGGAAAAAAGTATACACACAAAATTTAATACTAAGTCCATGTCCTGCTGTCCATAACTATCACACTTTACAATATTTAATTCTGTGGTTAGGAGGCTGCAGTCACTTGGAAGGGGAAAAAAAAAAGTTAGCTTCAGATGCTCCTCCTTATACAAAGAAAAAGCTCCAAGACCAGTGGAAAGGGGGAAGGCAGAGAGAGCAAAGAAGTAGGTCTACAGCATATATGGAAGTCATTCCATGTGAACATCACATGGCTGGTGCTCCCTGGGTTTTGCTGCATGTGGAGTCCTCAGGCAACTGCTCTGCCTAACATTTAACCCTGGCCACTAGCCGTAAGTATTGCTAGGAAGGTTGGTAGAAGTCACTGTAGATCACTGGAACATTAAGCTCCACCCCCATGCTGACTATCCCCTTTCAAACGGATGCAAGTGTGGCAAGGGATGACAGAGACAGAAGGGGCATTGAGAGGGCCTTGATACCATAATTATAGTTGCACTAGAAATAGATTAGACAGATACTGCAGCACACTGGGGCTGGATCTCTGCATGGGTGTTCTAGGATCCATGGTGTTGGAATCCAATTTCCTGTGGATATCCTTGAGGTCTGAAGGCTGCAGCGCATGTTTCCTCACTGCAGTTGTTCAATTGTGAGCTTCTCTGAAGAGGCCTGTTCTTCTGAACTGTCTGGAAACCACCTAGCACACAGTGGGTGCCACTGCAAATAAACAAATGTTCAACTCTCTCTGCTGTAAGGGGAACAGACGGTGGTAACCTGGGGAAATACTTGATTTTTCCTTCCCTGTAGGAAGGTATTATTTGACCCTTAGAACTTAAATCTTTGATTACTAATTTCAGTGTGAACTTGGCCTGAGGGAAGAAACTGCAGGACTGAACTCATTATGTTCACTTTACTTGAAGCAAACAGTTAAGACTCTGATGAGAAAGGTTTGTGATGTCTTACTGTAACTTCTGATAGAAATTACAAAAGGACAAGGAAATGTTTATTTTGTGCTTTTACCTTTGGCAACTAAAATTGCAAAATAAATTTTAAAACCCTTGCTGATATTAAAATGCAATTCACACGGTTCTCTCTCTCACTATCCCAAACAGACTAGGTGACAGAGGAATGAGTGTAGCAGAAAACAAAGAAGCCTACCCCAAAGATGATGAACCATATATAATTGTCCGATTTGTGAGAAAAAGCCTCCAACTGCTTCATTATTGTCCTGTCGGAAACGAATAGCACGAGCCCTACAAGAGACAAATGGAATCTCTAGAAACAGTAGATGGGCATAGGAAACAAGTGGTGATTGGAAGGAAAGCAGAGTTACAATTAACACCATCTCAAATGTTAAAGCATTTTGCAGCAGATTCCAGATATAAAAAACAAAAATACAACCCAATTCCCAGCAATAAGAAATTAAAATAGAACTTGTTAAGCAACATTAAAATTGGAGAGACACCTCTTTATTAGATTGCATGCAGATCATTTTCTAGTCTTCAACTTTAATTTTGGAGCCAGTATGATAATCATGGTTATGGTTTAAAATGGCAAATTTCTAAAGGTTTATCAAAAGATGCTTCCAAAATGGAATCCTCCTACCTGCCAACTTTATACTACTTTTATACAACTTCATACTACATTGGCCTTATTACTGCAACTTTGGCACATGACAAGTTATAACAAGCTGTTGGTGTGTTACACACACTCACTGTGGGAAGGACGAAGCAGGGAAATACAAAATATAGCAGTATGTTTTAAACATTTTGTAATTATAAGAAACCTGAACATTTTGATAGACGAAGTAAAAAACAGGGAAATTTCAAGGTGTTCTGAAAGAAGTTCTCAGGAAACAGACTTATGGAAAACTGGGAAACATAGTCTCTTTGTGTAAAAGTCTTTATTTGTTTTGATCACACTGCTATGGACAAACATGAGCAGGACGGGCAAGAGCTTAGCCAGTAGAGATGTACAAGTGAGATTAGTCGAGATTCTTAGTAGTAGAGGATGGTAGTTCATTTTGTAGGTGTGAAAGAAACCCCATGTCAGTAGTGCTCAGGTGTATTAGAAGGGTGATGGTGTCCCTTCTACAGATGTCTACTCTTGCCAAGAGTCTGAACCTGCTCTTACCGAAGTCAACAGCAAAATTCCTATTAACTTCAATGCAGCAGGATCAGGCACCAAAAGTCAGTAACATTGGTGCTGTCCCTGAGGAGACTGATTGGGAAAGTAGACTGAACATAGGACAGCAAGCAAAATAATATAGTTTAAATCATGGCTCTGACATCTGCTCGCTATGTGTCCTTGGGAAAATTTCTTCCCCAATCTGTGCCTCAGAATCTTCCATAGTAAAATTAGGATAATATTTCCCTTCGTCACACAGTGTTTGTGAAGATTAATATTTAAATGCTTTACGGATGAAAAATGTGACAGAAGTGTTAAGTATTATTTATTTCTCAAAAGAATGATGGCTTTTAAAATAACAACAAACAAGAGAGGTTCCAGCATTGTTCACGGAGGCACTCCCTTTCCTTCCCAGAAAGGCAAAATAAAAGAACTAATTTGTCAGAGCTGTGTAGGACCAGGAGCAGCTCATTAGCTCTGTGTATCTGGAAGGGTGTAGGGATTATTCTATCATCTCCACCTACATGGTTTTAAACCAGAAGTAGGCAACCTATGGCATGGGTGTCGAAGGTGGCACACGAGCTGCTTTTCAGTGGCACTCAACACTGCCCGGGTCATGTCCACTGGTCCGAAGGGCTCTGCATTTTAATTTAATTTTAAATGACCCTTCTTATACATTTTAAAATCCTTGTTTACTTTACATACAATAGTTTAATTATATATTATAGACTTATAGAAAGAGACCTTCTAAAAATGTTAAAATGTATTACTGGCACATGAAACCTTAAATTAGAGTGAATAAATGAAGACTCAGCATATCACTTCTGAAAGGTTGCCGACCCTTGTTTTAAACTATGAAAAGTAATTAATAAACTTAAAATACAGCACACAACATGGTGAAATAAACTTACCAGTAGTTGCCCCATTCAATCATTGTTCCAGGCTGAAAGAAGAAGAAAGTGTCTAGTATTTTAAAGAAAACTAGAGTGTTGGGACAGTTCTGTGGCATATTTTTGAAACTAGATCTGACAAATGTGAAGTTATATGAAGCAAAAATATAAAGGTGGGGGAAGAGGGTCTTCCTTCCATATTTCACAAACTGACAGTGATATGCGTGGTGCTTGATCTAAGCACCACGTTATGGCCATCAATCTTCTTCTGTCCAAGTTAAGATTTACCGGGCTCCCATTCTGAGTCTAACATGCCACATTGACCAACTGAAGGAGTCCCTTGAGTGACAGAAGGCACTTCTTTCCCCTGAGAGGCTCTGCAGGGTCCTTAAATGTAAAAGGTAAGAAACTGAAAAGTGACTTTTCAAATATTTTTGGAATATAATTGTTCAGGATTGACAGACCATGCCAGCTGCTCAAGTCCCCACTCCTGCCTGTCGGCATTATTATAGGTTCTTAATAGTGCTTCCAACAATAATATATTTTTAGCATGTCTTTTCTGCCAAAATGAGCACTGTTTAATTTTCACTAATCTGAAGGGTTTTTTAAAAAAAAATAAAAAAATGAGGAAAAGATGAAAAATACAACGGCATGAGCCTAGAGCTATTGAGATCCATTATCATCATCATCGATTACTTGTATTATTGTAGCGCTTATGATGCACTAATGACAAAGGGGAACAAAAATGGTTTTAAACAAGATAGTGACATAACCACAAATGTCAGTGACGCTTTTTTGAGCTCCCTCATCTTCATGTACGTGTTATAATATAGAACATTGAGAATTCAGGCATCAGTATTACACAGGTTTCCATTCTCACAGCATTTCCATTTGAAAAATACCATTATTTATCAAATACATTGATTCCTTTAAGTGCTTAAAATTATGAATGTATATTCATTTGCAATTACACTGTACAGCTATTATATTTCCTTTCTGTCTCTTGCATGAGTGCGTGGGCATTTCAATGAGAGTCAAGGGTGCTCAGCACTTCTCAGGAAGTAGCCAGCACCTTGTTGGATCCAGTCTTTATAGCTGGATTCTGCACACACTGAAGCCAGAAACACTTTTGCCATTGACTTCAATAGGAGTAAGACTAGATCCTTAGTTCATTTTTAAGGAGGTCTGTGTTTTATTGTACATGTGTTGCGTATTTTCAATTTTTAATCATTCATGAAAGAAAAAATATTTGACACTTACTCTAAGTTGATAAGATCTCAGTTCATAAATATTAGGACCCTCCCTGGGAACAGGTTCATTCCAGAAACTAAATTCCAACAGAAGCTGGTTCTTGCGAGAGAGAAGCATGTTACCCCTTTCTTTGCGAAATTCCGTGAATTCCTTAAAAATAACAGTCATCATCAAACTTTAATATGTTACATTAACAAATTCTACTCTTCTACAGAACATAGTGGCTGAAATTTTCAAAACCACCTTGGGGATCTGTATACCCATTCCCACTGACGTTAACAGTATCCAAATTCCTTAGGCAGCTTTGAAAGTATCAGTGTGTTTACACATCACAGTCTCTATTACAATTCTTATCCTGGGCAGTTTGGGAGTGAGCTGTTTTAATAATGCCAAGCTAGGTAAGTAAAATCCAGAGGAGCTATTTTCTACACAGGCTGTAGTGAGTGGCTTCATGACAATAATGTTTTAACTGACAATTAGATTGTGTGTGTTCTGAATGGCCACTGACAGTATCCTGAAGAATGTAATTCATTGTTTTTCAACCTGGGCTGGTGCCAGATTAGTTCAAGTGGGTGCGTGGGGCAGAGGAGAGGATCAGAGTGGGTGAGGAAAGATGTTGGATTCCAGATCTATATCGTCCCCAAATACAGCAAACAGGCTGATGCATTTGGATGTAAAGACACAGGTAGCTCATTAAAAGCTAGTGGGCATTCTTCCATGCTTCCACACAGCACCCAAGGTCACTGGCTGTGGCACCAGCTCACATGTGCAGTGCTGAAGGCTCACACAGCAGCCTGCTAGCTCGAGCATCACTTTTCTGTTCCCATTGTAGTAAGTATAGCCTGGGCACCAACAGATACCTCCAGCCCTCAGCATGTGACCTTCAAATAAGTGGGAAAATGGGGAGGGGAGAGGAAGAGTATCTGCAAAAATCATGTAAAAAAGCATGAAGAGAATAAGACGGGGGTGGGGGGGGGGGGGAGGAAAGACAAGACAAGAGAACAAAGTAAAGGAGAAGCATTATGAGAGGGGATATGGTGGTGGGGGCATGCCCTGCTAGCAAATAGGCTCTGACAAAAGAGCTGAGAATCACAGACCATTCATAACAGCAGAATATAAATTACTAAAACCACTTTGCACTTCTACAACGTTTTACGCCTACGGAACTCAAAACGTTATATAAACATTAACACGTTCAACCTCAGCACTCGAGAAGTGTGTGATATCCCCATTTTAAAGACAGGTCCAATGAGGCACGGAAAGAGGAAGTGACTTGTCCACGGTCTCACAGCTAGTCTGACAGAGTTGGAAACAGACCACAGGAGTCCAAACTTCTAGTCTTTTGCTCTGACTGCTAGCCTATGTTCTCTAGCGACACTGGGAAAAATATTTCTCAGTAAAACATTTATTATTTCTAGCCAAAGTTTAAAATGTAGTCTTCATTTAGACTTACTTTATTTTGTCGGAGCTTATTCATGACCTCAGTAAGAGCTGGATAGCCTCCTTCATACCGCCAGAGATGTACTGAAATAGAAACAGACCTTTTTAGAGGCTTATGACAAAAGACATGAAACACCATAATGTAAATGAGGTCATTAACACTACAGAATGATATAAAAGTAAAAGCTGGCTATCATGTTCAAAATGCATTCTCAGTGAAATACAATAGAGCCATTTGCTTGTTGACAAGGGGCTTCCCCTTCTATTCTAGTAACAGATGATCCTAAAGGCAAGAATGTACAAAGATTTCTGAAGGGCGCTTTTGCTGTATACAGCTTAGATGTGATGCTTTTATGTGACTATAATTAAAGTTGAGCTTCAACTTAAAAAAGTGTCTTATGCCAAAAATGACTTGGTGCACAGCTTCAACTGATGATAGCACAGCGGTGGCACTTGTATTTCAATTAACTACTCAATCAGAAGGAGCACAAAACTTTTTTGTGGGATAAATAAAATAGATGCCATTGTTAATTTTTTAATTGCTCCGCGATATGAGGCAACCTTCAAAAGTACACCAAATGAGACCCAAACCCTCTAAAATATTTAGAATCAGAAGGACTTTCCTCATCAAATAATAATTTCAAGACGGGTGCCTATTTTGACCTATATTTAACAATGCCCTTTAAGTACACTGTGTAACAAGACTTTTTTATAAGCTTTTAGGCTAGCAATATTAAAATACTGAGACTCCCATTCCTACCCTCTTTTCTTCCATCTTCCCTCAAAGACCCCAAAAGCAACCTTTCCTCCAATGAAGATGGGGTGGGCATGGCTTCCGCTGAACTAGTTAATGCTGCTTTGGAAATGATTGCATGGACATTCTCTGTCAGTATGCTTCTGATTAACTGTCAATCGATATTTTAGGTTTATTCCCCTCCGTACCTCAACATTCTCTTCATTTTTAATAATAAATACTCTCTTACAAGCTGACAAATCTCTGTCTACAGATATCCTCTCACCTTTGGCCAATGCGAATATTATAATTATATTCAGCGAATACAGGTGAAATTAACATGCACATTGTATGCATGGATATACTCCTGTAGTTGAAGAGCAGCATTGATAGTAGGATAGCTTCAGCAACAGTGTGTGTCTGCTGTAGAACTAACAAGAGCGCAGCATGCTGATTATGTGGTTCCCACAAAATGAGGGCTGCTGCTATACCCCTTTAACTTCTCAGAGACCAGGGTTAAAAGACATTTTACATCGTTTAAATGTGTCCCCATACCAGATTAAAACACTGATATAACACTTTGTAGTTATATAGCGTATTTTCAACAATTTGAAGGAATGCATCTGAAGAAGTGGGTTTTTTACCCACGAAAACTTATGCCCAAATAAATCTGTTAGTCTTTAAGGTGCCAGTGGACAACTTGTTGAATCTGAAGGAAGGCTACATTTTGATCTTGAATTACTGGACACTGTCTGTTTAAGGAAGAGATAGCTAGGGTATCAGTACAGGACCCAGTTGGCTGGGAGACAATAGTTCCATTACATTTTGCGATAACGTCAACGTTGCATAACAGTGCCATGCAGAACAATTATAATAGGACATGGAAAGTCAAAGTTAAGCTTTTAAACTGGCTAAAACACGCTGAATTCTACCTCAGTACACCTTTTAAGCCTAAATTTTCAGAAGTTTGATCTGTGCCTGCAAAATAATGCAGGCACACAGGGTATGCAGGTGCAAAAATACGCAGGAATGAGAGGAAGGGGCTTACCATGTACTCACCCTCTCATTGAGATGAGGTAAAAGTGTATTAACATAAGTATACAAATATGTTTGAAAGAGAGTATTAGATTAGTGCTGCCTGAACAAGCACATTTTATGAATCAACACTTCGGTATAAAACTCAATGTGATAAAAACCAAGCCATTTTAAAGTTAACAATCATTAACCAATTATTTTGTGTAATCAACAGCCCATATCCTGAAGTACACTGTTAAAGGTTTATGCACAGTGAGGACTTAAAAAGAAACCTGCCAAGCACACATTTCACTTGTACGGTTTTACATTCTGTTGTACTTCTATCTCCTACCAGCCTGATCTTGCTCTCCGTACCACGTGTTCCAAGTCCCCACCAGTGCACACGGGTAGTGTTTTTCTTCATGAATCTTTGGCAGCACCTCTTGACTTAAAAACAAGGAATACAGACACTATGTTGCATTTCCTTCAGGGAGGCTACATTTGATATGCATAACAACTCATAATTATGCCACATGTTCATTATAGTATGAACATTCACAAACTTCATTTTTCAGAAGAGAAAGCAGAAATACAAAAACCTGCTGTATCAGGAAAAACCAATCACTACAACTCTCTCTATATAAACTTAAGCATAACCATCCGGGGGGAGATAGCTCAGTGGTTTGAGCATTGGCCTGCTAAACAGAGGGTTCTGAGCTCAATCCTTGAGGGGGCCATTTAGGGATTTGGGGCAAAAATCTGTTTGGGGATTGGTCCTGCTTTGAGCAGGGGGTTGGACTAGATGACCTCCTGAGGTCCCTTCCAACCCTGATATTCTATGTCTAATACACAGCATGACACATCAGGTCTTTTGATGTGAACCCGCAAAACATGTAATACCTGATATATTAGCAAGATGTCCCAATCTGAGGGTATGCAAAAACCTGCATGACTTGGTTCAGGAACAATTTAAAAAGTTTTCTTTTGTTAGCAGCAATGAATGGTAAGACACAGAGATGGGAAAGGATAATTTGTCTCCAGCACTAAAGTTCTAACTGACATTTCTATTATGCCACACAGATGAAGATAATCACTCACTTTGTCTGATGGACATGAATAAAGCCAAGTGATGGCTGCTTGCTGGAGCATTACTGAACAGATTAGAAAGCAGACCCAGTCTGAAACTAATTTATCCATTAAAGCACAATATACACAGCAAAAGCTGCCTAAAATCCACCTCCTATGAGCAACCTGGTCTTCAGCAACCCCTTGTTTCTTGTATGGTTGTTTAAGACAGATTTCACTGTACTGTACTTTGGTGAAAAGGTTGTTTCAGACTAGCTGAATTTTCTCTTTATTACTTTTTATTGCTGAATAACTGTCAGACATTTAGCATTCTGGCTAGCAGCCACTGATTCTACATACCATAATAAATGGGGAAGAAGAATGGTCTTATGTGTAAGGAACAGCATTCAGAGTTGGAAGACCTGGGTTTTATTCTTAGCTCTGCCACTGACCTTCCATGTGACCTTGAGCAAACCTCATTACCATTTGTGCCTCAATTTCTCCATCTGCATAACAAGAATACCACCATGCACTGATCTCACAAAGGAGCTGGGAGTTTTCAACAATTGTTTGTGAAGCATAATAAGATCCTAGGATAGCAGCTGCAACAGAAATATAAATTACTACTACTACTACAATAAAACTAAAAGCTAGTTTCTGCTCTAGATTAGAAAGAATCTCACCTGATTCATTCATATGTACAAGCACCACCTTTTCCCCTTTATTATTGGAAGTCAAATTGGCGCTCAAAACTTCAGAATGGAGGCCCTATCTCTGAAGCTTCATGAATGAGTAGAACAAAGACATGTATAACACTATTTTTCTATTAATTCATAGTCATAAAAATGTAGGGCTGGAATATGTCATCAAGTCCAGGTTCCTGTGCTGAGCCAGGACCAAGTAAACTAGACTAGACCATTCCTGGCATTTGTCCAACCTGCTTTTAAAACCTTCACGACCTCCCTGGGAAGCCTATTCCAGAGCTTACCTACCCTTATAGTTAGAAAGTTTTTCCCAATATCTACCCTAAATGTTTCTTGCTGCAGATTATGCCCCTTGCTTCTTGTCCTACCTTCAGCAGACATGGAGAACAGTTGATCACAGTCCTCTTTATAATACTCCTTAACATATTTCAAGACTGTTAAGCAAGTCCCGCCGCAGTTTTTTCCTCAAGACTGAAGATGCCTAGTTTTTTTAACCTTTCCCCAGAGGTCAGGGTTTCTAAACCTTTTATTGATTTTGTAGCTTTTCTCTGGATTCTTTCCAATTTGTCCACCTCTTTCCTAAAGGGTGGCACCCAGAATTGGACACCGTACTCCAGCTGAGGCTTCACAAGTGCTGAACAGAGAGAGACAATTACTTCCCATGCCTTACATACAACACTCCTGTTAATACACCCCAGAATATTAGCCTGCATCACACTGTTGACTCATATTCAATTTGTGATCCACTAAAGCCCAAGCTCCTTTTCAGCCGTACTACCACCTAGCTAGTTATTCCACATTTTGTTGTGCACTTGATTTTTCCTTCCTAAGTTAAGTACTTGGCCCTTGTCTTTCTTGAATTTCACTTTATTGATTTCAGATCAATTCTCCAATTTGTCAAGGTAATTTTGAATTCTAATCCTGTTATCCAGCGTGCTTGCAACCCTTCCCAACTTGGAGTCATCCACAATTTTATAAGCATGCTCTCCACCCCATTATCCAACTCATTCATGAAAATATGGACTAGTATCAGAACCAGGACTGACCCCCTGCAGGACCCCTCCCAGCTTGACATCGGACTTCTGATAACTACTCTTTTAGTATGGACTTTCAACCTGTTGTACACCCACCCTACAGTAATTTCATCCAGACTGTATTTCCCTAGTTTGTTTATGGGAATGTCATGTGGAAGACTGTCAAAAGTCTTACTGAAAATCAAAATATGTCACATCCACCTCTTCCCGCCATCCACGAGGCTAGTAACCCTGTCAAGGAAGGAAATTAGGTTGGTTTGGCATGACTTGTTCTTGAAAAATTCATGCTGGCTATTCCTTATAACCCTGTTATCCTCTAGGTGCTTACAAACTGATGGTTTAATAATTTCTTCCAGTATCTTTCCACGCATTGATGTTAGGCTGATTGGTCTATAATTGCCCAAGTCCTCTTTGTTCCCCTTTCTAAAGACAGGTACTCTTGTTTGCTCTTCTCCAATCCTCTGAGACCTCACTCATCCTCCGTGAGTTCTCAAAGATAATTGCTAATGGTTCTGAGATTGCTTCAGTTAGTTCCTTAAGTACCTCAGGGTGAATTTCATCAGAACCTGCTGACTTGACTCCATCTAACTTGTATAAACGTTCTTTAACCTGTTCTTTCATAATGCAGGCTTGTGCACCTTACTCCCTGTTAATATTGGGTTAAGTATCTGGTCACTGTTAACCTTATTAGCGAAAACTGAAGTAAAATAGGCATTAAACACCTCAGCTTTCTTTGACGTCATCCATTCTTAACTCTCCTTCCCACTAAGTAGTGGATTTACACTTTGGTTCATCTTTCTCTTACACCTAACGTACTTATAGAACCTCTTCTCATTGCCTTTTATGTCCCTTGCTAGGTGTAACTCATTTTGTGTCTTAGCCTTTCTGATTATGCCCCTTGGTGCTTGCCACGTTCTTTTGTACTCCTCCTTATCAACTCATCCACGTTTCCACTTTTTGTAGAATTCCTTTTTGATTTTCAGGTCATTAAAGAGCTCTTGAGAAAACCACATTGACCTCTTCCTATTCTTCCTATCTTCCCTTTGCATCAGGATAGTTGGCAGTTGTGCCTTTAATATTGCCTCCTTGAGAAACTCCCAGCTCTCCTGAACAGCTCTTACTCTTAGATTTTCTTCCCACTGAACCTTACATACCATTTCTCTAAGTCTGTCAAAATCTGCATTTTTGAAGTCCATTGTCCTTATCCTGTTGCTCCCATCTTTCCTTTCCTTTCCTTAGAATCATGACATCTATCATTTCATGATCGCTTTCACCAAATTGCCTTCCACCTTGGGATCTGCTACCAATTCCTCCCTGTTGGTGAAGTCAGGATGCCAAGATTCATGATGGCTAATCCTTATCACTCTGAGTTGACAGTATATAAGGAGGACTCGGACTGCTCAAGCTGAATTTTTGGGGATACTGAGGGAAGTTCAGGGAAGCTTCAGGTTTTCATCCCTCCATTCTTAATATAGACTCAATTCTCTCCTTTCTACTTCAATATTTAGGCTGACTTTGGTTTGGAAAGACCAAATCAAATACCATAGCTTTCAGTAGATTGCTATCAGTGTCCCTGTACCTTTCTTTGAAAATATACATCTCTGCTTTGACTTAACATTTATTTATCTGATGAAGCAGTGCCATTTTTCTGCTTCCCTACCTCATATAATTTATACTGAGCTGGTTGAAAGTGATTCTCTCTTCTCAAGGTATTCTCTCTTCTCTCTTCTTTCAGTCATGAGAGGAAAAAAAATTACAGTGGAAACTACTTTATAAAGATTTCCCCACGTGTATTGCAAAGAAGAACCTTTGTTTAATTTAAATGAAGAAAACTGTCCCCCCACAGTACATTCTCTCTACTTTGGGCATTTTAACAAAGGATCATTCATACCGTACTAGAAATATAATAGTGATTTTATCCAAAGCAAATCAAAGCACTTTACAAACATTAATTTATGAAGCCTAAAAGAACCCTTGTAAGGTAGCCATGTATTATTCCCATTTTAGAGATGAGTAAATGGAGGCACACAGAGGTCAGGTAACCTACTCATGGTTACACGGAGGGTCATGAACGCTCTTGAGTACAGAAGTCAGGAGCTGTGACCTCCAGCCTACAGTTCTAGCCAATAAACCACACTTAAAACAATATTGGTTGCATTATCCTAAAACAATGTTCTATTTAATTGATACCTTCTCTTAAATGATCAGTGTCAATGAGAATGAACTGCCAATGGGAGGCTCATGTTTCCCAACTTGAGGGTTTAGCTCTTTCAAAGTGTAGTGGCTATGGTTCTAATGCAGCAAATATAAATCAGAATTTCCATTTCTGTAACTGGTCTTTAAAATTAGTACCTTAAAAAACAAATATTGATACTTATTTTTAAACAGCAAAAGTTTTTGGAAATCCTATATAACAGTCCTGTGGGTAAAATTCACTGCTGATCAAGCCCACATAAGGATTCACTATACCTCTTAATATATCGCTCTCAATAATATCACTTTTCATAGAAACATCAGGGTGCGTGAATGTCAAATCTTGGGTTTTTATCCCCTCCCTCAAAGCTTTACTTCCGTTTTATATTTGATATTTAGTGGCTTCTCCCAAGTGACCCTCTCTCTTTTCTTCCAATTCGTAGACAGAACTCCCACCAGGTAGATTCTTACAGTGTAGCCGAAGGAAGGGCTAATTGGGACTGCAGTACAGAGGAGTTGCATCTTACGCGGGGGTTAGGTTCTGAAGACAGCGTGTGAGGCAAAAATCGCGTATAGTCAAATGCTCATTGAGTGGAATGGCGGGCGGAATTGCCAGCACTACAGGTACAGTATTTAAATTGTTATTTTTCTCATTTTTTGTTTTGTTTTGCCGAGCGTATATAGTTAAAATCGTGTAACTTAAATGCGCCTATGATGCGACTCCACTGTATCTGCCTAAAAAGGCTGCAGCAGCCTTATGACAGCTAGGGGAGGGAAGACATGTACACCTGGATCCCTCTCATATACACCCTAAAAACAGCATCTAGTGCAGTTCAGTGAAGGAACACCCCCAAAAAGGAGCAGTAGTAGGGGAACTGGAAAGAAGCATCTGTGCCAACTGCCTCCAAGAATAAATGGTTTATTCACAATAATTCTCTTCTTCCCAAATAAAAAAAAATCACACAGCAGCCAATTTTCAGAATCCCATTGCTCAGATTCACATGTTGAAAACCACAAAGTATAATATATGAACTTACCAAAGTTTGTTGTAGGCATCTAGGTATTCTGGCTTTACATTGTGAACTGAAACAATAAAATTTAAGGATAAATGTAGTAGCAAAAATAAAATAAGATAAAAGAAAATGTTCAATATAAAAATATCACCCACACTGTATTTTATACAGACTGCTGGTCTCCTTTTTGGCTAGTAGATTGGAGTGAGCATCTTTCCTTGGATCCACTTTGCGAACAAAGAGCGATTTTAACCAGCTGTCTTCACCTGCTCTGTTAGTTGATGATGCCAGCCCCCTACACATCAATGGATACATTACATTGTCACCGAATGTTTATTAAAAATGCACAGACAGGAGGAAAGTCAGTCAAGATCAAGTTTAACATACTATGGTAACGTATGTAGAGGAACAATGCTAAGTCTTCCCATGACCTCATTCTCCAGCAGTGAAAAGGGACAATGTTTATTCAGCAAGGTATACACCTATTGAAAAGGCTTCCTGGAATGAAACAGAAGTGGTGCAGCTACACTACCCCACTTGCACTCCTTGTGCTGAAGAAACACCACCTTGAGTGCTGCAAGTTTCAGCGCTGTAAAGTGGCAGTGTAGACAATGCACCAGCGCTGGGAGCTACTCACCTCATGGGGGGAGCTACTATCTCCCAGCACTGGTGCCGTGACTACACAGCCATGCAGTGCTTTAACATTGCTAGTAATTTATATCAAGTTTTAAGCCAATCCCAAAACATTGTGAGGCATAAAACCACTTTTGCTTCTCTGCCCTGCTCCTGCATTGATTAGAGCTCTGTAAGAGCAGAGAATGTAAGCCACTAAATATTTTTCTCTCTTAAACTCTCTTTGTTCAAGCAAGATATCTAAGTCCTCCCAGAAACCTGAGGTCAAAAACGAACACCCTAGTGCACGTGCACGAGAAAAGAGTGCGCAAACATTGCTTTGTTTACTGTGAATGGCACAGTAAATGCCACGTGTTCCTGTGTTTACTGAAATAGATTTCAAGGAAGCATCATGGAAGAGAAGAAATGCAGGTTACAGCATACTCTACTTTGGGAATAGATTAGAGTGGCATTAGACATCAAGGAGCCTGCATAGATTTTAATTTTTGAACAGCAGTCATTATAATGTTCAGGATTCCAATTCATTTTCTTTGTTCAATATTTACAGTTTTTCCCACTTAAAAAATTAGTTGACTTTGATAGAGTGTCTGAAAGCTTAACTAGTTTAACAATTTAGTTTCTGCAAGTACCTCTGCAAAAATGCTATTTATCATCTTCATACAATACAGTACACAATAAAATCACAACAGACAACATGGTTCTTCTTAAAGTATGAATATATTAAGACTGTTTTTTCCCCTTTTTCAGTGGTAGAAAGACACTAGAGACACCAAATGATGTGCATTAGCTTTATCTACACCAATACAAATAATCTTTAGTTCAAGTGAACACCAAACAGAAAAGATTCTAGTTTTTATTGCTTCATCTTTATAAAATACAAAGGTGGCCTTGATCTTACACCATTTTCCTTCCTTCCGACCCGTTATAAGCATTTGCTTGCAGCTTTGCTCCATTTCCTGGAGGATTGTGGAAAGATCTGAAATTATTTAATTATACTTAATTATTCTGGAGGATTTTAGTTATTGGCTGGGAGATCCATAGGACAGATTACAACTTCCAACTGTCTTGCAGGTCCTCAATAGACTGAAAATGTTCCAGAAATAAAAATGTTGGAAAAAAACTGTTTTTGGAAAAATAACCCTTTGCGGTTCACTTTAAAAACATATAACCCCCCCCCCCCAACAATTCCCATTTTTAAAACACCAATAATAATGGGGCATAAAATGATGGGTATTTTATATTGCTTATTCAAGTAACATGCTGAAGGAAGCAGAAGACATGTGACAGCTAAGAAAAGAATAGCTGAGAATGAGGTGACCTTCAACACAAAGAAGCTACAGCTTCTGGGGCTAGATTCAAACATCAGTAATCAGTACACAGTGAATTTTCATAGCAGAGGACTAATCAACTGAAAAATAAAAGTTAGTAAATTAAAACCATAGCCCAATTTAATGATTATTGCTGAACAGTCACCTTCTCAAGAGTTTGTCAGGGACAATAATGAAAACCTTGAAATAAAACAAATACAATAAACCTACAACCATAAGAAATCAGCTTTGTATGACATATTACTAGGTAGGTACAGTATTTAAAGATTATAAAGTAATATGATTATCTCTCTGCTTTGAAAGTTACTACTACTTAGATGTACTCCTGGTAGTATAGAGAAGTCCTCAATTCCTAGATGTATTTTATAAGGACATTACAGTGCTTAATAGTTCTTTAAATACGAACACTATCAACTAAAATGTGAGCAACATTTAGAATTTTGGGAGAGAAATCATTTAAAAAAAGCTCAGGTCCAACAGATATATTTCCAATAATTTGTTTTAAATGTCTTCCAATATAAACAGTTGTTTTTAAACAAAAGCATCTTCCGCCACTGTTGTCAATTCAAAGATGGCAGTGCTAAAGAACTTCAAAGAGAAACTGACTATAACCAAAAGAGAAACTGACTTTGTTGATATTAATTGTTGAGTGGTAGGGGAATGCAAAAGACAACAGCACATAAATGGAAAAAAAACTTGGATTTTTAGATTTGAAATAATCAAACTTATAATAAATATGCTTACAATATGAATTATAAATTGACAGCGTCCCCTTAAACTCTCCATAGTTTTACTTCTCAGTAGTTTGAAGTAAGACATTTCCTTAACAATTCTCACAATTTCACAAAAATGGATACTTACCTAAATTTCTAATTAATCTTAAAATCAGCATAGATTTGTACACAGTATCATCGATGTTAGCAAAACTTTGAGAACTGTCTCTTGTGTCTTACTACTACAACGCCAGTATGTGTGCTGGTCCTAGATGAGCTGTTTTCCACCAAAAATAGTCCAACTATAGAGAAATAGATTTTCTTTAAAGGATATCCTGACTGCTATTCTGAGCTCTGAAAGAGACAGAAGAGACCCAAGTAGGTCTAATCTCTTTACTAGTTCAGAAATATTCCCTGCAGTAGAACATTAGTGCTTTGTATAGTTCAGTTTTAAATATTCAAAGCCATGGCATTCCCCACGGGAAGATCATTCCACAGTCTATCAGACTCATAGATTCCAAGGACAGAAGGGACTATTATGGTCATCTAGTCTGATCTCCTGTACAACAGAGGCCATAGAACTTCCCCAAAGTAATTCCTAGAGTGTATCTTTTAGAAAAACATCCAATTTTGATCTAAAAATTGTCAGTGACAGAGAATCCACCATAATCCTTGGTAAATTATTCCAGTGGTTAATTACTCTAATTGTTAAACATTTATACCTTATTTCCAGTCTCACTTTACTGTCTGGGAATGTTTCCTGATATGTTCCACCAGATTATAAAACAGGTTTAAGAAAAAGTTACTTGACAACATCTAATGCCAGTAAGAATGCGTTTACATCATGGATAAAGGGTAGGTATATGATGTTTGCAACACAGCATAAAATTTTTGGTTTTTTGGGGGCCATATTTCTCACAGCATTACAGGCAGCCTATTGTGGAATCATTATCAGGCCTTTTACTAAGGCACTGCCTGATTTTGCTAGCTGTGGTCCCAATCCCGCAAGCATGTATGGATGTTCCAAACTCTAAGCATGTGAATAATCCCACTGGGCCTTGGTAGGTACTCAGAGTAAAGCATATATGCCTAAGTGTTTGCAAGATCAAGGCCTACAACTGCACACGGTAGGTAAGCAATCATGCAGTGTGCGATGGTGTGTCCACACTGGCTTGTATAGAGAGCAAATAATCAGCCAATGTGTGTATATTTTTCAAACTGCCAGTGGCTCCTGTAGATGTTGTTTTCCAAAAAAACCCCCAAAACCAAACACTAACAAACAAACAAACAACCCAGAAAAAAATCATTGATACCCAAGATTTCAAACGGACATTATCAGGTTAAAACAATGTAACAAAACAACTTTCCTTATTTTAGAAACATCATTGCTTACTTGTAACAAATGGAAAGCTAGAATTTTGAAAATGTAAGTTTATTTTTCACTGTTTTACTTTTGGCATAACCCTTCCATTGAAAAATAGTACAAGACTAATCAGTTTCTTGTCAATTTCACCTCTCTTTTCTTACCTACAAGCTCAGTGCTACAGTAGGCAGCTGGCAAATGTTTATTTTAAAAATTGCCTACATCAGATTAAAAACACACAGGGAAATACGAATCCATCAAGTTTTCTTTTAGCTGAAAACCAATATTCAAGTTGAGTACAAATCCTACATTTTTGCTCTGACACCATCCCCCTGAAAGAGAGAAAAATTTGAAAGAAACACTTAACTGAAATTCAACCAACAGGTTTTGATTTCTGTTCTAAACAAATATCAAAGTTAACAGAAAGTATAAAAATAAATCAGATGCTTCAAATCCATTCCAACAGGTGCCTGTTGGGGCATGGGGCATCAGATATTTACACTATGTCTTGTGGGTTTCCCTCTGAGGGTGAGTGTGTAGGGGGGTTGTTTAACCCGGAGGGTCCCCAGTCTCAGATGGGGGGGGGGGGGCCTGTGTGTGCAGAATGGGAGGGAAGGAGGTTCAAACCCAGGACGGGGGGTTGTGTGGGCATGATCCCAAAGCAGGATCGTGGGGCGGGTCTGAGGCGGAGAGTGCATCTGTGGGGCGGGCTTCCCAGGCCCGGCTCAGGGCCCCGCATGGGGATGTACAAGCTGGGGGGCATGTGGAGGCGAAGGGGCGGGTGCCCGGCGCGGGCTGTCCCTAGGCGGAGCGGGGAGGCCCATGACCTTGCGGGAGACCCCGGGCTAGGAACTACTACTCGGGGCTGCCCCGCCGCCGGGGGGCTCCTGCCCCCGGGCCCGCAGCCCGGGCCCCCCAGGCCAGAGAGGCGCCACTGACAGTCCGGGAGGAGTGAGCGAGGGGCACCCCGGGGGCCAGGCCGGGCCTCCCAGCGCCGCACTGCAGGCCCGGGGTCTCTCCCGGAGGAGCCCGTGCTCACCTGAGGGCCAGGCTGCTGCGGGCCGGGAGGCGAGGCCCTGCCCTGTCCAGCCCGCCGGCTCCCCCCAGGCTCCGCCGCAGCAGCACTCGGGTCGCCATCTTGCTCCGGCCTCCTCCGCTCAAGCTCGACTCGAGCCTGCAGTACCCGCTGGCGGCCACCGGGGGGACAGCGGGCGTGAGCAGGCCCCAGAGCAGATGAAGGGGGGCTTGGCGCGCTGAGGAAGCGGTCAAGGGGGACCCCCCCACTCTTTAACCCCTTGGCTGCTGGGCTTGGTATCCGTGTCCCTACGGCTCCCGCACACATCCTGTCAAGCCAGGCACCTGCAGCATCAGTCTATGGGGATAGAGGGGATTTTAGAGTGGAGCCCCATTTGCCCCCATGCACATCTGTTAAAGCCTATTTTAACCCACTCAGTATAAGGCCCTTGGGGCTCATGCCAGTGCCTTTCCTCCTCCACTGTTGTCTCTCTCTCGCAGGAGAATAATTCTGCATCTCATCAACACTTCAGAGAAGACACATTATCTCTGGAAGGAGACCAGGGTGGTGGAGCCAGCTCTGCCACTGGCTTCTAGCCTTGGAAACAAGCCCTTTCACCTTTCCGTGCCAGTTTCCTCCTCTGTAAAATAAGGATAATACTTTGCACATGCTTAACTTTACTACTGTGAAGCATCCCGAGGGTGCATAAGTGTTAGCAGACTTGAGGGCCTAAGGTATTACTTGCTAACCCTTGCCACTGTGGTTTCCACTCTGCAGGACAAAAAATGCAACCACGTACAGAAGTTCTAGCTTTAATATTTGGCTGCTCTTTACACTGTTGTTCCCTTCATGAAACGTGATGGATGCACAAATATTTTGTGTTCATGGTTAGCTGTAGCTTCTTACCACTCCAACAAGTTATTAGAGATTAGAATGCTCTTTTTCCTGTCACCCTCCTGTTGGAACCCTACAGGAGCAGATATTAACACACACTTTTTCCCATAATACGCTGAAGTAATGGGAAAAACTCAGTCTTTTTCAGTGATCATGACAATTTCACTTTTCACCTATAATTACAATTTCATTTTTTTGCTGGAGGAAAGAACAAAAACTGGAAAATACCTTCACACTGGAGATACGGCATCTGTATACCACAGTGCTGAGAGAATACTACATAGGAAAGGTGTATTTTCCCACACACACCAGACAAGCAAGGCTGTACTAACAGGGTTAAAGAAAATGTAGGGGTGCTGATAGAGGTCAGTGTAACAAGCCCTGGAAACCATTATACTATTATCATCAGCCCAACCAGCAGCAGTGCAAAACTCCTCTGAACTACTGTGTGAATGTGTCTCAATCTTGACTCAGAAAACAAAGCACTTTTCATGAGCATAGTGCAAAAATTACAGACACTCAAGGTCCTGCAAAATACATGAATAAAGATGTAAGCATCCCAGACTCTTACTTTCTAAATTAAATACAGAACTGATTTTTGACACAACTTTAACAATGTAAGACCTTCACCCCCCCACAAACTGAAAAATATTTTCCTTCTCTCATCTCTTACTCTAGGCTTCGGCATTAATTTAACAAGCATAAAAAATTAACTTTTTTTACAAAAATGAGGACTGTAAAATATACTATATATTATCAACTTTTAAAGTAGTTGAATTTTGGGACTGCTGCTATTTATGTCATTAAGGTACACAGGCACACGGGGCTAAAAAGGGTACAGTAAATAGATGTTTTAAAAGAACTTGTGACAGTTGTGAATAAGTAATTATCTCTCCATGACATTTCCTTCCTTAGGCTCTCTGCTGACAGGGATTTCAGTGAAAGTCCTATTAATTCACCGAACAGGTACATTTTCACGCCACATTCTTCCTGCTAGCAAGGGTGTCAATTAGATCTTTGTTAAAACTACTTTTTGTAGAAAAACAAATCCCCTAGTGACAAAAAATTATATTTAAGCCTATCAGAGCAACATACTGTACTAACAAAAGCTCTGCCTAGCCACTTGTTTTATGGTGGTGAGCACAGAGAGGATATAAATTCTGTTAACACCATAAATGTCCAGTAGCATGAAAGGGTTTGACTTCTTCAACAGAAAATGAGTTTAAGTACTGTTTATAATAGTTAATTTTGCAGAACAGTGGGCACATGGATAACTAATGAGTTGATGAGCAACGCATGGCTTTTGACAACTGCTCAACAGATTCACAAGCACCAGAGCCTAAGCCTGTAGTGTAGCATTTCCCACAGCAAGCATGCAAATTAAAATGGGTAGATCTTTAACCACAGATGGTAGACTGGAAGGGGGCACAACTGATTTCATATTCCTGAAGAGGGGCTCAGTTTCCAAAATCTTGCTTTATCAGTAGCACCTCATGCACAGAGATGGATTCTCTGGAAGTTTAGGCTGCAATTCTAACCCTGCAAAGCGATGGATGCAGGCACACCTATACACCCATTTGAAGAGTCAGTGAGTGAAGATTCCTTCCCCCAGCTCTGGGCCTGGCCCCTGTGCAGTTGCACCATATATGTTCTTCTGCTGTTCCCTGCAAACCTTGTATTTTGAGGGTTGGAGATGTCCCAGTAGGTTTGACTGCTGAGCAACCCACAGGCCCTGGAACAGCTCTAATTTATGGCAAGGGGCACAATAGTGTCAACAGGCCCAGAATCCCAGCAGCACCAAGTCAACTGTAATCCTGAATTGCCATGGACTACGTGTTCTTTGGTACAGCTTTTAGAGACTCGATCCCTGCATCTCTTTGCAGGATTTGGGGCCTTAATTAGATTTTCTTATTAAGAGATAAGACTTCAGGCATCTTTACTTCCACTCTTTTGTATTACATTTAAGGGGTTTTTCTAATACTCATATTTTGTAACTTTTCTCTTTGCAGCACAATACTTAGGTTAAAACAGATACATCCCTCCCCTATATCTGTGCTGGATACACATGTACTTTTCCTTTGTTTTACAGGCTATTTGAATCATGAAGGACCCACATTTCTCCCTCTGATATGGATTTTACCCCTATGTATTGGTTAAGAATCTCTCTCATAGTCAACTGCAAAACTCTCATTGATTTCTCGTTCCCCTTTGACTTCAATGGGTGCTGGATTATATCTTTTCACTTTGTCAAGCTATCATAGAATCATAGACTATTAGGGTTAGAAGGGACCTCAGGAGGTCATCTAGTCCAACCCCCTGCTCCAAGCAGGACCATCCCCAGATTTTTACCCCAGTTCCCTTAATGGCCCCCTCAGGGATTGAACTCACAACCCTGGGTTTAGTAGGCCAATGCTCAAACCCCTGAGCTATCCCTCCCCCCAATGCCACTGTTTCATTGTAGACTTTTATCAATTTCAGATGGGAACCTTTCCTTTAACATGTCTCGTGACAAAGCAGATAAAATTTGTAATAGTAAGCAATTAAAATTAGGTGGTTTAAATGCACATGCTTCTATTACTCATTTTGCACAGAAGGTTTATGAAATGTTATAACAGGCTTGCTGCTGTAGAGTGGCATTACTAATAATAAAATGAAACAACATATGTAAACATATGGATACAGGATTTCTACAATATTTTTAAAAAGTTTTAATTGTGTTACTTTAAATATTAGGCTACAAACCACAACAGATTCAGTTCCAGGGTTCAGACAGTCAAACATGGGAAAAACATCCTCCCATGAATATTAAACTATATATAGATTTATGCTCTTAAAACATCTTAATAAAGAAGAACCATTCTTAATTTTGTGACTGAGGTGGTAATTTTGACATTCTTGCTAAAGATGGGGCAAAACTGGGTGTTAAGAAAATAAAACATTAAGAACACAGCTTAACTGTGATTTAAGTTTTTTCCACATTATTTCTAATTGATAAATTCCCCAATTTTAAAATCTCTCTGTCATTTTGGTGTTGGAAGTAATTCAGTTTATTATTTATTGTTACTAACAATAGAAAGATTTTACATCCTAAGACAATGGGCACAACCAATCCCTCATGTAAAGAGCCCTCTGTTTACTGGCCTCTTCCCACTCTTTATTACTCTGTTGAGGAAACTTTTAGCTCTTGGAGCTTTTCACTTAGATAGGTGGTGTCTGCTTCAGTTAGACTTTCTGAGTCTGTTAGACTTTCCAGGAACCTGGTTCCTGCACAGGCCTTTCCAGTCACTGGGTCTATGACATTTCCAACCTTGAAAACAATCTCAGCCAGTTCATGTTTCACATTTTTGGTCCTCCGCTCAGGCAAAGCTTTTAGAAGAACAATGTCTCCGACGGCACATTGCTGCAATGGATCATGAGCAAAATAAGTTTTTCGCTTGTTAAAGAACTGTTGGAGAGAAGGAGAAAAGGAAACCCAGGCATTAGGACTCAAAACTAAAAAAGGTGACCAGTAAATTTATGTTCAAAAGCAAAATGAATTGGAAGTTTTGCTATCAGGCTGGTAGTGCAGGTATGCATAACTAACTGGGTTTTTGCCCAAGCAAAGCCACTGGTAGATGCGTATGGTATAACGGTAGAACTGGGCAAATGTAACATTTGCTGTTCTTCACCCAGGGTATGTCTTTGGCCCTAGTACTGTTACTATTCACCAATCTTTGACTCATCAACTCCATTCTTGACCGCTAGTTGCCTCTGGTTTATCATCTCAGTCCGTCCCATGCTTAAGATGCATCAGAATGACACTGCATTGCATTCAGCAAAAATGGCTGTCAAGGCTCTTCCAAGCCTAATAATAATTTGTATAAAACGGCAGAGGGGAAAAGGTCAGAAACTATATAATTCTCATCCTTCTCAATACACCCAATTCCCTATCCCTGTGGTATTAGTGTTGCACCAATATCTCCCATATGAGCACATTTTAGTCCAGTTTTAGTAACTTTTATTGTCCTGGGGGAAATATCAGGATCCAGACTATATCCCTTGAGAAGATTATGTAAATTATGATTGAAAAGTTGTGGAAAATGCACACTAAAACAGAAAAGAGTCAATTACAAATCTAACCTACCTTCTTTTATCTTATAAACTGCAGAATTGACTAAAGGAAGCACGGTTTCTCTTGAATCTAGTCTTTAATAATAACTGAGGGAGGCCTGCCTTATAAATAGTCTGATTATTTTATTATTGATAAATCTAAATTGATTCAGTGGTTCAAATGCTAAAGAATAATTTCTGCAATTACTTATTCAAAGTGGTTAGGAAAAAGATATACTAGGCAATTATTTTAATATCACCATATATAAAAACTATTTTATAACTTCAAGCTTTCAAAATGGAGCAAAAGCCCAGAAATTTATAAAAATTTTTAAAAGGACTTTTCAAAAATCAAAGCACGAATTAATAGTCCACTTTCCCAGCTCAGATTAAAATGCGTTAACAGAAACATTCAAGGAAATGCATTTAATGGATAATCTGATATGGCAAATTTTATGTTCTTACACTGGTTTTCCTTTCTACGCAGTCATATTCAGAGCCAAATTCCCATCCAATGTTCTTAATTAGTTAATGTAAACAGTTTACAATGAAATCCTAGTATTTCAGAGAGTCAATACAATTTTCTATGACAGTGAATATGAAAATGATCTTGCAAAATAAGTTGGTGACCAGACCTTACCTTTAGTAAATAAGGATCCAGCACAAGCCTTGTCACTCTCACTTTGGCAGTTTTATGCATCTTAGTTCCAATTACTTTCCCTATTATCCATTTTGCATGGACAGCTCCACGTAGTCCAGACATTGTTTAGCTATGATCATCCAGTGCCTGGAAAGAAAACTAAAATGTTACTTCATAAAAAAAAAATGAAGTGTTTCTGTTCAGTGCCAAAATGACAAACCTGGTCCCAACCCAATCTCTCTTTTAGTCCTTCGAAGGGGTGAAGCACAGACAGCAGCAGTAGTTCAAATTTCCCCACATTCCTCCTCTTCTCCCTTGTATCAAAACCTACAAGTAGGTGTGCAAATGTATGTCAGCCTCTACACCCAATTTTGAAGACAGCAACTGAGGTAGTGATTTCAGGGGCGTAGACTTGGACCCCTTGCGTCCACTGAAAAGTGAACTGCACCCAATTCATTTTACATGGTTCAAATAGCCATCTCATTAAAATGCTGGATCCAAATTCATAACCTAGAAATGAAAAATTAATTATGTTAATATGAACCTAATCCATACCCAAATTACTGTTCTTGTCTTACCTTTCTTTGGTATCTTCACTATAACTCCCTTACAATTTTACCTAACATATGAATAGAATGATGTAGAACAGAAACCCCCCCAGAACTAAGCAAACAAAAGCCCCAAACAAAAAACAAAATTGCTATATGAAATATTCCAGTTTTAGGGATAAAAATATTGTACATATGTCTGTATACTCCATGATTATGAATTCAGAAACTGAAACTTGAAGAAAGATGTCATGATACTTTCAAAATGCACTGGAGGTTAACTAAGTTGCATGTTTTTTTCTCACATCAGATGCATTCCATGAAATGATTACTTTTAAAATTACTTCTGCTGTTCAAATAAGAGTGTGTGAATATAACACCAGTTTTGTCTAAACATGGAAGAGTTTCTCTGCAGTTGCACATTACCTTGATGAGCCCTAAAGGAAAACTGAGTCTTCAGAAAAAAAAAATAAACTAGGGCAATTAAAAAATTATTAGTTCACTAAACACCCATTCCCCTTGTCGAAATAAACTTTGCTAAAGACAGCCATCAACACTAAAGGGATTCTTAATCTGGCATGTTCTTTTGCTAGTTATTTCCCACTAAGCAACAAAAGCAGAAGTACATGCCTTATATACATATATACAAGGTGGTGCATACTTTTATTTCTACAGTACTCAGCACGAGAAAAGTAAATAATACATTTAAGGAAATACTACAAAAGTAGAGAAATGTGTATCTGAAGTCCAACGCCTCAGAAGGTGCTAACGCAAACAGTTTTTCTTGTCACAGACCATGGCAAATTCCAGCTACAAACAATTAATGTGACAAAGAAAGAAAATAGCATTGTTCTTTTTTGACACACCTTTTGTGCAATGTTATGCTTGGCCGAAGAGTCTCTCCAAAACCTCGGAGATACTTCTCTCTCTATTTTTTATTGTGATCTACACATACCTACAAGATAAAACAAAACAAAAAAAGCACATTTCAACAGAAGAGTTAACAGACAGATCTTCTCTGCACATTCATGCGCAATAAAATATCAATTCTCAGTTGCATGGTCTAGTGGTTGGAGCATTACGCTGAGGGTCAGGATTCCTGGGTGCTATTTCTACCATTAACTTGTTGAGTGAACACAGGGTACAAGTAATTTTTGTAAGCCTAGCTCATTGGGGATCATGATACAGGAGTGTTGTGAAAGCTGAATCACTAGCGTTTATAAGACATCAGAGATGCACTGGGAGGGAAAGTGCTGCAGGCAGGAAGGCCCAGATCCTTACAAGTATTTAGTCACCTAACTCTCACTGATGCCAATCGGAGTAAACCACCTAAGTACTTTTGGAGGATCTGGACCGAAGCTGTCTCACTAGGAAGGGAAGCACTTAGGGAGAAAAAAGATCAAGTCAAGGCAGCAGCAGTGGCCCTGTCCTGAGAAGCCCCCAGAGCTCCGTCCCTGCGAGACCCCCGCCCCCAGAACCCCCCCTTGGAGCCCCTACCGCCCCCCCCCCACACCCCCTCCCTCGGCAAAGGCCAGCCCCAGAGCCTGTCACACCCCGGGGCCGCTCCCCAGCGCCGAGCAGAGGCTCGGGACCCTCCCCCGCGGCTCTAGGCCACGCTCCGCCCGCGGGCTGTGCCAGCTAAGCAGGGACCGAACGGCCAGCTCCTCACCCCCCCCAGCACTCCCTACCCACCTCACCGGCCACCAGAGGGGGAGGAGCTAGTGCCGGAAAGGGCGGAGCCAAACCCGGAAGGGATGTGCTGTCCCTGAGGGGGGCGTGGCCAACCGCTGTAGAGGAGGGGGAGGGGCCATTTAAAGGCGTAGGGCTGCCCAGGGGGGGAGAGAGGGAGGCCCCCCGCTGTGGCAGTGGGGGGAGTAGCATCGCTCCTTGTCTCCTCCTGGGCTAGTCGCACACGGGGATTAAAATGGGCTGGAGCAGAAGAGGAGCTTGGGCTGCAGCCCCTCAGGCAGGGGAGGGGGGGCTCTATTGCTTGTAATAAAGGGGAATCTGGGCTCCACTTCAACCCCTGCACATGAGCAATAGGGTGCGCCTACGGGGGGGGCGGGATGGAGGTCTGGTTGTGTGGGGTGGCTGAACTTGGGGGGTTGGAGTGGGGCTGCTGGAATGCTCTTGAGGAGGGGGATGGGGAGGAAGAGGCAACAAGACCTGAGAAGATGTTGCATCTTGCCTTCTAGGAACGCCATGTAACCACCAGCGTGCTCTTGCGGGGTGTTTCTGGCAAGTACTGTTCATTTACCCACATTTTGCCACCTCCAGAGGTGGTTTAGGATTTTGTGCGTGCGCCCCCTGCAGTGTGGTCTGCCCTGGTGGCAGGCGGAGAAGTCATGTCTTCTTAATTTCCTTTGCTGCCCAGTACTGGACCCGGGGAACTACTTTCTACAGCGGAGGGGAGAATGCAGTCTTGTGTCATGGACCATTCTAACCTACCATTCCTTGCCCCCTTTCCCATCAGGGCCAGCATTGCATCAAGTCATGGTTCGAGCAGTCACAAAACCCCTCTCATAGATGAGTATGAGTAGAGCTGATTGAATTCTTCATTATGATTAACTTAGCTGAAGATTTTGTCAAATTATTCATAATTACATTTTCCATTATTCAGCCATGAGTGTATTTCGTGGATCCCTGGTTGGAGGTGCCCAATGAGATGAAGATGGAAAGGTATAGGAACTGAGGTGCCTTGTTCCATTTCACCAGAGTGTCTGTTAAGAACTGTGTTTAAATAAAATACCCCTTTGTTTTATTGTGAAATGGTATCCTTTTGCACCTCAGGAAAGCAGAATCTGATGAAATGGAGGCCTTTCTCAGAGGGGTTTATTGGACCTCTGCTCATTCTCAGACCAAATCAGATCAATAGGCCAAATTTTGCTGTTACACCTGTATAAAAGTTTATATTGGTGTAACAGACGCAGGGGAGTTTGGTCTATTGTTCTTGTTTATCCATTTCCTAGTGGAATTTGGATATTTAAGAAATTGACTTATACTGTAGCTCAACTCTAAGCCTGGTCCACAACTAAAATGTAGGCGGATCTAGCTATGTTGCTCAGCAATATGAAAAACTCACACCCCTGAGAGATGTAGTTAAGCTGACCTAAATCCTGCTAGGTCAGTGGAACTATCTACCATTTTTGGAGAGGTGGATTAACTACGGCAATGACAAAACCCTTCTATTGCTGTAGCACACGTCTACACTACAACACTATGGTGGCACAATTGCGGAGTTATAGCCCTAAGAATGGCCAAGGATAGACTTGGTGAGTCTCTGCATTCTGGGCAATGTGCTTTTGGCAGCTTGTTAATACTGTTACCCCCATCCCATTTCTTTGACTTTTCCTCTGATTTGGGGCTAGCTGAACTGCAGTCAGTTTTGTTTCTGAGTAACTTTGGGTCTGTGAATATATTGGCCATTGCCCATTTACAGCCCTACTCTCTTTAGATTTTATCATCTCATCACATGTCACCACAGCAGGAAGTAGCAAGAGGCAGGGTGGTGTTTACCTATGAAGAGTACACAGCACAGTTTCCTTTTTTTAAGGTGGTTGGCTGTTTTGAGGTGAAGCTACTCTTTGTGGTTGGGGATCCTGTCAAAATAATACGATCAAATATCTTTAAAAGAGTTGTGACACTCTGCCACTGTCTCTGATCAGTTTTTACATATGTGTGTATCAAGATTTACAGGCTCCTTCCTGAAGCATTTCTCTTTTAAGGTCTTGCTGCTTAAACTGCAGTGAACGGAAAATTGGGGAGGAGTCTAGCCAGCACAGGCAGGAAATGGTTAACAGCCATTCATATCACCTGGAAAAGCAATTCTTTGATTTGTCAGAGGGCGCTAACATGCTGCAACTCATAGGAAACAAAGGAAAGGGAAGCAACTATTAAACGTGAGCCTAGATCTTAATTTCAGTAACAGAACTGAGGAGTGAGGCTGGACTTTGATGTGTGCTGCAAAATGTGGAATTTGGGATTGAAAGTAATTTTTTTGTCCTATCTCGGTTCAGAGAGGAAACAGGGAAATAAATCTGGTTCCAGCTGGAGAACTTAGACTCAGGAGAAGTTATCTGAGAGGTAAGGAAATTATTTATATCTCACTCACATGTTAAAAATAATATTTAAGCAAATCAGGATGGGGAGCACAGATAATAATCTTTAAATTAAACTATTTTTGTAAAAGAAAAAAACACCATTTATCTCTTAACTGTCTGCATTCTGTTTATTTGCACTAATTTCTGGTCTTAAAGTGTAGAAACGGGAAACAGGAAAAACTGATGAGGCAGTAGAACTTGTGAATAAAAGTTGCAGTAAATACTTCAATGATGATGAAGGCAAGAGCCTTTCAAATTAGGCAGTGTTTCTGTCAATATAGTGCCTTTAAAGTACTCTGCTCCTTTTATTGCAGGATATCAAAGTGCTTCACAAACCTTAATTCATTAAACACCATTTCAGTGCCTTTGAATCACGAATTTGGTGCTTGTGAAAAGAGTTTATCGGATATGCCTGAAGATTCTCATGGTTATCCACAGACCACATACAGCACAGTCACTGCCCCACCAATGTGCTTGAATCCTAATCTGAAAGAATTAATCCTAATTAAAAGATTAACCATCTTGGCTCATTCATTTCTTGCTTTATCTGCTGAGAAAACAAGGTTGCCAGTTAAAAAGGTGTGTGTGTGTGTGTGTGTCTCACACACACATGTGGATGCTTTTCCTCTTGAATGTGTGTGTGAGTATGAGAGAGAGAGAGACACACACACATACACACACACTTGGATTTGGACTGAGACTGCCAAACTGTGATCTAGCTGGTAACACTTTCCATATCAGCCAGAGCTGGACTAAAGCAAGTGCCATATAGCTGAAAGCGTTTATATCCCATATACAGTTTCATGAACAATCCAGTTACCTTGGTAGTACTAAATTGAAAGTGAATAAAATTCAGCTTCTTGGTAGGGTTAACTACAGTAACTTTGGTTGAGATCTTTTGATATCCTGGTTTCTGTAATTTAATTACCTCTGGTTTATTATCACTAGCAGGATTACTGATTCCACTTTTTTTCCAATTCTGGTTTAGCTTGGTGTCATAAGTCTAATGATCCGGATTGTTTACACTTTTGATAAGCTCTTCAGAGCAGTGACATGTTCTGTTTTATATGTCTGTAAAGTGCAATGCACACCTATGTGCTGTATAAATAAACTGTAATCCTTGCAACACTCTTGCAAGAGTTGCTTTGCCAGTTCTTCCTGCTGCTATTTTCCTTTATCGTTCTTCATCCTGATCCCTTGGTCCAGGTGCTAGTTTTTGGGTTTGTCCATAGGCTGTGGCAGGCAGGAAGAGGACTGTAGTCCAGTGAGGAGTGGCTGCTTGGGTCAATTCTGGAAGTTCAGAGTGCTTAGCAAACCGCTTTCCTCAGTGAACATGGTGAAAGGTGGGGCCATTATCATTTCATTCCAGTAATTACATTAGATCACTGCATTTCGATTTACATCTTTCAAGCAGAGCTTATGTCATTCTTCAATGAGTTATGAGGGGGAGGAGGAAGCCCTGGAAATTCACCACTTCTCCAGGGTTCCCTGGCTCTAAAATGTCAATAATTTCCTACCCAGCCAATGACTGTGTTTTTCACCTCACCCTCTCTATGTACCTGCTGTGGCTTGCATTGTTATTTACTAAATATTATGACATGCTTCTGTTTATTGCAATTTATAGCTTCTGTCGCTCTGGGAATTTCCTAAATAAATCATTGGAACTCAGTGAAGGAGATCGTATCTTGATACAAGTTGCCCATGACTAACTGTCCAAAGTGGTTATTACTAGCAAGAAAACTTGACACTGTTTACCATTTTGTATTTCACAAAGGATTTCAGAACCTCATTATGCTGGCCTGCAAGGTTTCTTTTATTTGAAAAGGTTCCTTTGTTGCTAAGGGCCTGACTCTTCTTTCACTTACAAGGGTTTTAAACTGGTATTACTCCATTAAGGCTCAGTAGAGTTACTCTGGATGTAAACTGGTGTAAAAAAAATCAGCAGTGGGTCCTTGGATTAATCGTTGCGGAAAAGCTCTCTTCTTACAGTTCCTCAGAGTAGGTCTGGTTGAAACTAGGAATTTCCTTTTAATGAGAAATTCTGACGTTTTAAAACTTGAGGCTGTGTAGTAATTTTTGTTGTCAGAAGGGGGTCGTGGTGCAATGAAGTTTGAGAACCCTTGGATTAGTGACTTCAAAGTATACGTTAAAAACAGATTACGTAACTTCTTGCCCTCTTGTCTCTAGCTACTGATTCTCTGTCTCTGCAGGACTGGGGGTAGAAGGTTTAATTCCCCTGTTTCACTTTGGTTCCGCTGGCATCCAACAGTCATCTCCTGTACCAGTGCTAAGTACGTCTTCTCTAATACTCTATATGTGTTGTACTTTGTGGAAGTATTAGTTACTTTTACAAAAGGAAAAGCTGTGTGGATATATACTAGACACACACAGGTACGATTACCGTCATGTGCACTGGTCACATCTAGAACAGCTTGGAGGATTGAGGCCTAAAATGGTATCCAAGTAATTAAACTGTTGTTTTCATATAGCTTCAGTTCAGATCCTTACTGAGACTTATGATGGTGGCTGAGTTGACACAATGTTAATTTCATCTTTTGACAGAAGTACAACTTTGTATACTAAATACAGAGGCAGTATACTGTAGTGATTAGAATGCAGGCTCCAATTGCCCTGTGGACAAATTGGATTGGTTAGACTGGTGAAAAGTGGTTGCACCCCTCTCTCCTCCAGGAAAATACTTCCAGTACAGGGATTGTTCTGGAGGTGTGAGTGAGAGGGTTTGGCTAGGGCACGTCTGTGTCCCAGCTGTTCCTCAACCACGTTACAGCACATCTGCCTTACAGCCAAGGCACAACTTGGCAGTGCTGATCTGTGCCTGAGCCTGACGCAGTCTCCAGCAGCCTCAAGATTGGGAGAGTGTGAGCCCCGTCCCCATGATTTCTGCAGTGGTCTCAGTGCTGGTGCAGGGATCGATTCTTCATTGAGAATCTATTCTCGACTCTGCCTGTGTTTTATGTGTTGTGTTTTGTGTATTGGTTGTGTGACCTTGAGTACCTTACTAACCTGCTCTCTGCTTCTGTGTTCCCATCAGTAAAAAGAGAATGTGCATGCTTGAGATATTTGGTTGAAATGCAAAATACATGGAAAATACTTTGTATCTTTGCCAATTTACAGCTCAGTAGAAGAGAAAAAAGGGACAAAGATGCTTTATAAATTATTGGGAGGTTCAGACAAATGGAACTTTTCAATTTAAACTGGGACTTTATTTAGGAATTTTTAAAGACACGATTGGAGGTTAGCCACACTAAGAACAGTTTTAGTTTGTAAGATACCAAGAACTCTGGGTCTCTTCTTGGCTTATATCAACCTCCGATGTTAACTTGGCTGTGTATGTTTCCGATCAAAGCTATTAATTCATGTTTTTTAGTTTATGGAACAAAACTTTATGGACTACTGTCCTACACTCATAGAATCTGAGGACAGCGTAGCGCGGATCCGTGTCCCACTGCCGAGCTCCCTGCTTGAAACATTTAGTTCGGCTACAGTCCACTTTATTTAAAATATATGTTATGTGGGCTTATACAAATCTGAACTAAACTCACATCACAAGAACTCATGTAAAAATAAATATTTAAATTACCCTACATCAATGAGACTTAACTGATTTTTAAATATATAGCCTAGAGAAGCATAAAAATGCAATTTATTCGCTGCATATGTTGTTTACGCATGTGTCACCGAGGATGCCCTCATCTCATTGACAGGCAGAGCAGGATTAAGAACAAAATTTGTCCTTTCTGGTCAGCACTGTGGATCTCTGCTCTTTGGTGCGTATTTTTGTTGCGTATTCTGCAACACAAGTTCCACTGATGTCAGCAGCAGTTCTGTGCTCAAAGAGTATGGCATATGCAACAGAGATCCTGGCTTGGGAGGGAGAATTTTGTCTAAGTCTGTAAAGGGACAAGATAAATGTAATAATTTGTGTTATTGCAACACAATAGTAAGATGTTGTAGTTTATAATACCTTGACGTTTATGCTGCAACAGATGAAGGAAGCACTTCAGGATCTTGGGGGGACTGGATCTGAGAATGTGTGGCTCGCATGTGATAAGAGGCAGACAACAGGCCCTTGCAATGGTGGGGCTGAATATCAGCTCAAATTGGAGGAAAAGTTGGAGACTTATTCATATAAATAATACATTAAGAAAAAGTTCGTTTCTGTACCGTAAAATCTTAATCTCCTTTCTTGGTTATGGTCTGGATTTTCTATTGTTGTCAGGTATGCTATCACGTACAGAGACAACTCATAATAAAGAGCGATTTCCTCCTCCTTTCCCAAAAGATCAAATTTATTTTATACTGGGATTTATTAATTTATTCTAGAAAATAGATTTGCAGCCCCAAATTGTGTATTTAAATGTATACTTTTGTTAATGTTACTCTTGTTCATTCTAGCTGCAGTTGTCCTGATAAAATGTCCATCAGGGGACTGAAGAAGAAGCAGCCTAAGACTTTTAAAGTGAAAGTTATAACAATGGATGCTGAAATGGAGTTCAGCTGTGAGGTAAGTTTCCTCGAGGTGGGGGAAAGAAAGAGAGAACTTACATCCTCCATGTTACTAAGGTGTGACTTGGGGAATTCTGAGTACAACCACAAACAGGCTTTGGAAAAATAATTGTTAATCAGGGGACTGGATGGCTCAGGGGGTTGTAATGGAATTTTGAACCCGACTCTCCACCATTCTGTACCTTGTGTAGTCACTTACACCTGTGGAAAGTGGGATTCTGACCTACTAGCATTTCATATGTATTTTGAACAGATGTTAATGAGTACATGAGGTGCAGGACAGTTGAGAATCAGACCCATAGTCTCTCACCTGTAAGGTGCTGGTTTGAATGCAGCTCAGTTCAGTATTTCCTGAAAGGCATTGCTATGTATTGGTTGTTCAGTGGCCTATGTGAAGTAAGTTGGGTGGTCTTAGTCCAGTTCCCAGTGGATAAGTGTCCACATTACAAAACCACTTAGCACTTGTTGCCACCTTGGGGATCTCAGCAGACAGGCCAAGTATTGAATAGACCGAACTACCCACAACCTTATAGTACCTCATGGTGGAGGTATGCCGATGGGGGCAGTGTAGGGAAGCTTGTGCTGCCACTGACCCTGCCCTACATATAGAGGTAATGATTAGCAGCACTAACTTAATAAATGTTAATTTTAAAGTATTCACCAAAATACACTGACATGGTATATGTGAAAAGACAGTCGTACAGGTAAAGAATTAATCAATGCATGCACTCTGTAATGGGTATCCGTTAGAGTCCTCAGTTAATAGATTATTTAAGAAATAAAACATCAGACCTAAGGTGAGGGACCATTAATTGTCTCAGAAAACATGTTCTGTTATGCACCCTTGACTTCATATGCTCAATAAAAACCTAAAACTACCACCGTAAAATTAATTTCTGATTGTAGCACCACAGTACAGCCAAAGTGCCAGCTGGCGAGATTTCAGTCTGATTTTCATCCTAATCAGACTGGTGTGCAATACAAGGACCTCTTGTAAATATCAGTGTGTGGGCACATATATAATCTTTGTACCAATGACAGTCCTGCAAGGTGCTGATTGTGGCCCATTCCCGTTGACTTGAATGGGAGTTGCAGGTGCTGAGCACCTTGCCAGAGCAGGTCCACGGTCTGTAATTTATTTTACAAGTTGCAGAATGATTTCCCCCTGCATATTTGAGTTGGGAACTCAGACCTTATCCTCAAAGGTGCCTGCTGTTTCCTGGGATTTAAACACCATTACCATGCTCAAGTATATTTGTTTAGTCAGAATGACTTTTAGAAAGTCAAAGCTCTTGTCTTTTCTGGGGAAATCTCTTTTTGGGGGCGGGGGACAAATCTGGACATGCAAGTTAGTTCTCTCCTTCCACTGGTTATGACTCCCCAGTAAACAAAATCAAGAAATGCAGGCTGCAAAAGAAGAGAGTGAATGAACACCAAATGCAGGAGAATAATGCAGCAGATGACCAGTCACTCGTTGAATTGGGGTTTACTGTGGAGGAAATACAGAAATGGCCAGCTGGTCAAAACATACTAAATCAACAGTAGCAAAAAAAGAGTAGGAAATGATTCTATTTAAAAATCAAAGATGAAAATTTAGAACTGGGATGGGCTGAATGAACTTGCCGTTGTGGGATTTGGCAATTTTGTTTGGGTTTGTCAGTTCTGGGTGTGAATTGTTACATAATTCCTGGTTTTTAGAAGTCACCCAAAGATCAACTAACCTAGTTACAGGTAATATGTTGTTGTTACACATTGATCTCAAATAATTTTGTCAGATTAATAGAAATAAAGGATTTTGGAATATTGCTTACAGCTCAGGAACCTTGTTAAATTCAATGTAATGTATTCTCTCCCGTCCTCTGCAAAATATTTTATTTTTTTGTTGGGATGATTTCCTTCTCCCCATCCAATATTACTCATAAATTCACTTTTTTTACCATGAAGTTCTCAGGGTCTGACCCATGTTATTAGACAGCAACTTTTGTAACATCCTGCCATATAGGAGAAACAGATGTGTAGCCTTTTCAGAGGAAAACTGTGAGAGAACTTCAGGTCCTTTAATCGAAACCTTCTTCCTACATGGAGCTGGCCTAGCAAACGAATTCATTCTGTATCTATGCCAGGCCTATCGTTGGACTATGTCATTACGTTTTTTTCCTGGATAAAACAAATCTTGCCTCTATTGTGAGATTAGTTCTATCCCAATGAAGGCAATGGACAACTCCATTGACTTGAATGAGAGTAAGGTAAGAGCCTATATAGTTAAGAGGTCAAGTTGGTCTGTGGTGTAATTCACTGAAGTAATGGAGTTCATCAAGGATGGATTTACCCTATGATTTTTATGCATTACTGTTCTTCTAGGCTTGGGCCTCCCTTCAACGCACCTGCCCCCATCTTTCCAAGTTGCACGAATTATTTAATAATACTTTACAAATTATTAATAAAAGTTTGCAACATAGCACCATCCCTGGTTGTATATGCAAGTGAAATACAGGATAGAGAAGTTAAGTGACGTACTCAGAAGCTGCACTGTGAATCTGTGGCAGAGCTTAGAAGAAACATCAAGAAGTCTTGGCTCTTGGGCCTTTCCTCTGACCACTAGACAACAGTGACACATTTATTTGAAAAGCAGAAGGTGAGATAAATGCAGTTCTCAGGAAGAAGGCAAACCATGACCTGGTTAATCCTCCATGCTTTGGAAAACCAGCCCTAGAACATCTCATTAAGATAATAACATTTGAAAAATCCATTGTCATTTTTTTTCCCCATTCTCATTCTAGATGAAGTGGAAGGGAAAGGACTTGTTCGACTTGGTGTGCCGAGCATTAGGACTAAGGGAAACTTGGTTCTTTGGCTTGCAATACACAATAAAAGGAATGTACACCTGGTTAAAGATGGATAAAAAGGTATTGAAAACAATTAGCCTGTAAAAACAGCAACCTGTCAACCTCCTTTCAGCTAGGTTACTCCTACAGGAGCTACTAGTTCAACTCAAGACGTAAAGGCTCATATGTTTAGCGATGGCTGTGTGACTTCTAGATTTTTAAGGCCAGAAGGGACCATTGTGATCGTCTAGTCTGATCTGCTGCATAAAATAAACCACAGGATTTCACCAACTGATTCCTGCATCAAGCCCATAATGCATAGTGTTAGTTGTTAAATTTAGAATCAGCAATGTCCTTCTTGCTCAAATCAGAAAGGGCTCAAATGCTGGCTGCTTTCTAACTGATATCTGGAATTGTGTTCTGAGGCATATCTGCACCATTTTCACTACTGCTTCTCCTAATGCTTATCTTTAAATAGGTTTTGGATCAAGAAATCCCCAAAGAAGACCCTGTTAGCTTTCAGTTTTTGGCTAAATTTTATCCAGAGAAAGTGGAAGAGGAGCTATTGCAGGAAATTACCCAGCACCTATTCTTCTTGCAGGTCAGGAGGCAGTTTTTAACTGTTAACTTTGTTCATCCCATCCCTTTTCATGATTTGTCTTCTCTTTGTTCTTGTCTGTAGTTTAGTCCTAAATGGGAGGCTGCCCATAGCAGGCAAGCTGCAGTATCTCTGTGGGATATCCTCATTGGAATCAATAACAATCATCTCCTCTCGTGGTCAGTGGGCTCAGTCACCTTATTAGACGACCTACCCATTGTTTGGGCTACACCAGCTCTGGGTCTCCTAGTGGCTTGTGTTGCTGTGTCCCTATTACAGGTGGATTTACAGCCGCTGGGACTTACAGTCCAGAATGTGAATCAAGCAGTCAGTGTTCTGGGTGTTAATCCCATGTGAACATAACCTCTGAGTATTTCAAGGTTCATTCATCATTGTTAATTACCTATTTTTATCTCGGCAAGGGTGAGAGAGAGAGTGTGTGTATCTGTGTGTAAAACCTTCAAGCAGACCCAGGGAGATTTGGAGAAGCTTTTTACTTGATGGCTGGGGTGAGGAGGAGGAAACACAGCAAAACCAGGAAATATGAACAGCTCCATAATTTTTTTTTTTAAGACGGTACAGTTCTTTGCTCTGTAAATCTTCTTCTGGGCCTGGGGGTTGTCAATTGTTTGAAGGCAAGATCAGACTAGCTTAGCAAATCAGTGTCTGTGGTTCTCGTTGCTGCCGCCTGTTATTTCTGTCTCTTTTGCTCCACTTCCTGGATTTCTACCCTTGGGCTGAGAATGGATCTTCATTCTTCTGATTGTATCCACCAGTTTTCATACCTAGAAAGTCTGCCCCGAATATGTTTTGAAAACCTGTTTGGACAGCAACATAAGAGTCCAGGAATCCCTTATGGATTCAATGTTCAGTCACACCAAGGAGTCATGTTGAATGCACAGAATTGAACATGGAAATCTGGGCTGTCTGGCAAACTCTTAAATTTTATTGGGATAAAAAAGTAATTTATATAAACAAATCAATGGGATTCATCATACTTTTGGCCTAAATCTCTTGCAACCTTATTACAGATAAGCCAAGGTTTGGACTGGTCTAACTCTTCAAATCAAGCAAACAGTATACCCTGTTTACTGTACAACAGCACCAATATACTATGTTTGTTTCTCTGGATAGCATTTCAGGGATACTCAGAAGTTCTCTGGCACCTTGAATGCTCCTAACTTCTGCCAGTCAATTGGAGTTGTGTTCCCCATCCCTGGGAATTTAATGGAATCCCACTGCTCAGAGAAGTATAATTGACCCCACTCATAGTGACACCCTGCAGTGGGGTTGATTGCATTAGGAAGTAAAATGGTGGTTTTGCCAGGAGAGAATAGAATAATTTCCAGCACTTCAATAACTGTTAAGAGGGGATCTGTTACTAAAGAATTGGAGTTGCTCTTTGTTTTCATAACTACTGCACTATGCTTGTGAGAGCAGAATGCTTGAGTCAGGACTCGAGGGTTCTTTTCTCCTCCTGACACCCTAAATGATTTCAGGCAAGTTGCTTAACAGCTCTGTGCCTCAGTTTCCCCTCTTTGAAATTGAGATTCTCCCTTTCACCAGTGCTGTGAGGCTTAATTAATATTAGTTAAACACTGTGAGATCTCTGGATGGAAGGTGCTAAAAACCTAAAATAAATTCTACTTGTACATAAGAGCTAGTAGCTCTGCAGGGCTGCCTTGCTGATTGAATTGCCAGGGTTGGTCATTTCCATTATGCTTGTCCTGGAGACTTCTAAGGTTCTGGTAATCCTTTGAATGCTGTGCACTGTGGGCCAAATTCTTGTCTCATGCTGAGTTAACAGGCTTTGCTTGGTGACCTACATAGAGATGGGTGAGCTCGAATCCTTCCCCAACATGGAACAGAGAAACCATGTTGTCACGCCACAGCTGCTAGAATAGCCGTTCTTATACACCATGCATGGAGGTTTTGGCCAATTATTCATAGAACCACTGCCAATTGCTTGGCCTGCCCCAGTCCAACTTCTCTGCTATTGTGTACAGAGTCACTGTAGAGTGCTGTTCTATCTACTACTCCATCTGCTTCTCAACAGATGGCTTCCTCTTTGTAGCAGGACTAGGGCAGTTCTGCTTGTTTTTGGAACTTGGATGTCTGTGCAAAGGAGGTTGGAGGCATGGAATACGATTGTCTATATTAAATATAGAAGCCCAGCAGGTATACTTGTTTCCTGGCAAGTATTAATTCATCAAGTAGTTGGACAAATGCCATTGTTCCGAGGAACTGTTGTTTCATTGGATTCTTTTAACCACTTGACAACAGGTTTCTTGAGTCACTTAGGAAGGAGATGACTCTACTCCTTGCCTTTCTTTTAATCCTCATGTTGTTTTTGGTTTTTTCTTTCCCCTTGAGCCTGCCTTGACTGGCTTTGACTTTCAGATATGCAATTAGTGTAATTCTTCTCATTCCAAAGTAGAAAGAAATGGCAAAAAACAAATTTGAACTTGCAGAGTTTCCTGGCAATAAGAATTTAAGATTGCACCTGGATACTAATAGGAAAAACATGTTCAGACATCTGCTTGCCTACAGATTTCAGCTTTATAGACTACTGAAATGTCTAAATATTAATGTGGCATAGTAGCATTTTGCCATATGTGTGAATAAAACTACATGACTAAAACTCTTCATAACTTTCTCTGTCCATTAGAGAACAACACTCTGCTGCCTAAAGACATACAACAATTCGTGTTCGTAATATTTAATTTCAAAATCCCAAAGACATGTATATAGAATTTGTCCAAGGACATTTTCAACTGTGAAAGATACGATTTGTAACATCGAATATGAAAGGTGCAATTTTCCAGTTTGGAAGAAAAACGTTTTCATTCTTTCCATTTTAGCAGCTTAGAAGTGAGTTTCCCTGCATTATGACACAAAGTCACAGATCGTGCTCACCGAAGGAATAAAGTTTTTATCATAAAAATTCTTCCTTGATGTTTCATTTCAATTCACAGAATCTGCTATCCCAATGCATATTCGTAAAGATAACTGAGTTACCTCCGGTCATTCCTTCCTTCTATTTTGGAAGTGTTTAAGGCTATACATACCTCAAGACTTGTTTCTGTTTCTAGGTTAAACTCATTTGCATTTGAAAGGGTGAATCTGTGAATATTATGCTGCACTTCTCCTTTATATTACTGGGCTAAAATCAGATTTAAAACAAACAAAATCCTCATGTTAGTACCTGTGTTACTAATATCAGTTTAGATTATTAAAATGGTAAGAGTGTTAAAATCTCTAACTTTTTACCATTTATGTGGTTTTTTTTCCTCCTGAACTTTCTGCACTTTACTCTGCCTGGTCAACTAAAACACTTATTTGTTTCACTATTTTAATAGTCAGTTTTACATTGTGGTTCTCCTTCACTAGTCCAATGTTGCAATGTTTGAGCTTCAAGCACTGCAGAACTCTACTAACTGAGCATTTTTTAATTTTTTTTTTTTTTTTTTTTACATATGAGAACATTTCTATTAACTTTACATTTTGTAAGGCTGTTTTAAAACAAAATTTAAACTTTTGGCCTAAGCTACCTGCTAGAGCCCTTTTTAGATATAGTGGGCCAGATTCTCAGCTGGAGCAAATCGAGGTAGCTCTTCTGAAGAGAATTAAGTTGTTACGCTGATTTACAGTAGCTAAGGAGCTGGCTCACTTTTTTTATTGGTAAAAGCATGATGTGTAATAGCTTCTCTCCTGGATACATATGCTTGAGTGCCAAATAGATGGGTGAGAGAGAGTGGTGATTCATTCTGCATATACGAATGTGGCACAATGAGTAAACCTGATGATTCCAGATTCACAGTAATGAAAGCTTCTCCCTTACATTTTTCTCACCCTTATGGAAAAAAAAACAAACTCTGCTCTTGCCATTTTAAAATTTAAAAATATGTGATGTCAAGCAAACCCATTTTCATTGGGTTTTCTTCCTGCTGTTAAAATGTTTCTTCAGTTTTAACACTTTTCATTTACATTCAGGGAGCTTTACACCACTCTGGCAGTACAGAGGGGCCTGGAAATGGAGGCCTGTTTGTGCTGTGCTGAAGTGGTAAAAAGCAGGCTTTGTATACATAAGAATTTGGCCCTTGATCTCTATAGTCGAACACTTGTTTTCCAGGAAAATGTTGTGTATCAGTAATTCTCAGATGATCTCTGATAATATTTTGCTGTTGTAAAGCACCTTTTATCTACTGTGTGAAAATTTTTATTTTCACACAGAAAAAAACTGGGTTAAGGTTAAATGAAGGCTAAAAGCACTTGTTAGTGGTTTGAATGCATATTACCTTTCAATAGCATTTGAGTTAAGAGAAAATTCAAATTTCAGAAAACTAGGGCAAAGTTAAGATGAAACTCACAAGAAACCCAAACCTTTGACAGATAGAAATTTGCAGTTAAAGTAGCCAAAGGACCTTAACTCTGTGCTAGTAATGAAGTGCAGAGAAAATAAGAAACATGCGCTATGATATGGTACTTTAGCCATCCAAAACAAGTGCCTTCATTTTAGCATTGATCTCAAAAACTAGGATACTTTAATCTTAATCATACAGTGGGTTGAGCATCTTACTGGCCTTCTCTATGGTCATATACAACATGTGCACACACATCTTCCAAATTCCTGAATAGACAAATAGCATATGGAAGGCAATCATTCCTCACTCTTCATTAAGGTCCTGATCTTCGGGGAGTGCCCACCATCTATGATTTATGTGTCATCCAACAATTCACACATCTTTAGACCCCAAGCTAGTGTGTTTCTCTATAAAAGCCTCATATGCCTGGATCGTAAGATTAGAGCAGACAGTTAGATGAAAAGTATGCAAGTTAGTATGGTGACACATCATTTCACTAGTATTGGATATGTGTGCATAAAACAAATGATAAAATCCATGTTCTGTAGTACACTTTTTCAATCATCTGCAAGACAAAGTAGATCGCTGATTGGTATCTCTGTAGGGATAGCCAAACTATCTTAACTGTGATTTCCACACTTTCAAAGGTTTGGATGTCCTGTAAATTTAACCTTAACTTTGAATATCCTGTGTTTCTAAAGTGTATTTTTGTTTATTGCTGTTGTTATCTCATAACAGTTAATTTCTGGTGCCAGGTTGTGGTGAGGACTTGTTTGATTCACTTCAAGCTTAGTTTAAGTCCTGATTTTTGGATTGTCTTTCATAACTTGGTATTGTTTTTCCATCTTTAGGTTAAGAAACAGATATTGGATGAAGAAATCTATTGCTCTCCAGAGGCTACAGTTTTATTGGCTTCTTATGCTGTGCAGGCTAAGGTTAGTGCACAAAAGTGCCTTTTCTTTTTATTCAGTTTTTATCAAACATGATTATACAGTTTTAACTAACACATACAATACTGTTAAACTCTGCTGTGAAGAAAGTAGGTCAGCTGGGGACATGGAGGTATTGCAGAAAGAGGAGTTTTATATATAATTATTTGCAATTAGGGAGAGAGGCTTGTTTGCTATTTTACATTATGCTTTTAACAAGTTAGAGGACTAAAATTAGATCCTGTTCTCTGGATTATCCTATTGTGCTAAGAGGCAGAGTGCAAGCATGTGAAATCTTGATCCTGAAACATCTGTATATAGCTCTTTGGTATAAGCTTATATTAAAATGTAAAATTATTCTTGGCTCTTTAAAGGATGTCCATGGATCCTGCAGGTGGCTGATGCCCTCAGTTCCTACCGAAATCAATGGGAACTGAGGACATTCAGCATCTTTAAGTATCAGAGGTCACCATATGCTCACAGGGGTCAAAATTGCCCCATGGCAGAAGGTCAGCACCAAGCCCTCTGCACTGCTGACTGCAGTAACCGTGTGTGGGTATGTGTACAGGAGGAATAGCTGAGCCAGCAAAGCCACCACATCCCCAGAATGCAGCAGAAGTGGGCTCCTTGTTGGCTCTGAATCAGCTGAGGCGAAGGAGGACGTGGGAGGGTGGGACAGGGAAGGAGTCACTGGATCTGTATTTACATGGATTTACAGACTGGAACTTCTGCAAGGCGCTGTGGAGGGACTGTGCCTAGTATTTCAATCCATAGGCTAGAACAGTGGCTTGTTGAAGCCACATGCCTTGGCCACAGATTAACGACAAACTCCATACCCCAAACCCATCTAGTGGATCCCTCACAAAGCCCATTTACTTGGGCTGTACTTCCCCCTTGAGGCAGTCATTCTAGACAAAAGTTGTCCAGCTACCAAATTCTCCAGCATCCTGCAGGTATTTAACCAAGTCTGTTGTCTTCTCCTGTGACAGTATGGTGACTATGACCCGAATTTTCATGAGCCAGGCTTTCTTGCCCAAGAAGAGCTGTTACCCAAAAGAGTAAGTATTTTCCAGGCCTGAACATGAATATTTTTAGCTGCGTGAAGAAGCAAATCTTTTCCTGGGGCTGGCTCTAACCCCAGGAATTCACTCTGTGTGTGTGTGTGTGTGTGTGTGTGTGTGTGTGTGTGTGTGTGTGTGTGTGCGCGCGCGCGCTTGCTCTGAACTTGACAAGAAGTCCCAGCTGTGAACTCTGTTGACACTTATACACTGGGTTGTTTGGGAGTGGCAGGTGGTAAACACCACTGGCAGCACACGTCTTCATATGTTCAAAAGAAAACAAACTCCTTCCCTGCTCTGTAGGTCCTCAGGCAGTATCAGATGACAGCAGACATGTGGGAAGAAAAGATATCGGCTTGGTATGCAGAGCACAGGGGTATTGCCAGGTACCGTAACATTTCTTGGGAGATCATAGGCATATCCATTACATCAGTACAACCCACTTGACTTCAGTTGGCTTTTACAGGTATAAGTCAGCGGTTGGCTATCTGACCCCCATTTATCTTGGTTTATCAATATTGTATTCCTAATAGGAACATTTATTATCGAATGGAAAAATACAATATTTTGGTACTAAGATCCTGCTCATACCAAATGCTGAGTAACTGAGATAGACTTAGTGCCTTCAAGGTGCATTGAAGCCAATGGAGGGGTTGAGGCCCTGTTTCAGAGGCACGCCATACCAGGTGTCCAGAGTTGATCTAGCCCAAGTTGTTTTAATTAATTTGTTCTTTATTTAGCTGCCCTAGATGCACATTAACATTCTCTCCTCGGTATTTATTATTTTACCTGCCTTGAAAGGGAAATGATGTTGATGAGTGGCTGAAGACGTTCTCTGTTAATCAAAGGGCAGCTTCGGTGTGTCTTTTGGACTTCAGTGTAAAATATTGTTTGGAGCCTCTTACAGCAATACTTCTCAGTGAACCACTTCCTGAGGGGAAAACTCATGTGTCATGGAAGACCATGTTAGAGTAGGTCTGTAGCCAGTGGCATCTGTTAACATCTGGAAGAGGCAAAACTGACACGCAGAGATGAGATCGGAGTCAGTTACCAGTAATGGGTAAATGTTATACTATATGTGACTCAGACAGGGTTGGTAAAGCTTTACTCTGTTCATCTGGAGTAGACTGCACTGTTTAAGCTGTCAGTAATAGATCATGCACTTAACAGTGTAGGTCTTAAAAGCTGTACAGCAAAACTTAAGCACAAGTAAACCAAATGACAAAGGAGCAAAAGACCCAGTCACCTGGTTAGGATTGCTCTCTTCAAAATAGTAATGGAAAATTAGAGAAGAGGAAAATTAGTTGGAATTTACTTGGATTTCCAAGTGTAATCACTGTTGTTATGCTTTCTAGGGATGAAGCAAAGATGAACTATTTGAAAATTGCTCAGGACTTGGAGATGTATGGTGTCAATTACTTTCCTATTGCTGTAAGTGTATCATATTAAGCTATATTTTTATTTACTATAGATTCACTGATTCTGAATCTTCAGCCCAGTTAAGGGCAGTGTTTTCTGATACCTGGAGCAGGGGACTTAGAACTAGGATTCATAGGTTCTATTTCCACCTCTGCCACTGACTGGCCGCGTGGCCACAGACACACTATTCTCTCAGCTTCCTAGTCTGCAAAATAAATACAAGAAGTTCCTGTGAATAGAACTATTAGGCTTAATTATTTAATGTCTGTAAAAGGTCTTTAATATCAGCATGTGATGACACCTCAGTGAGGTCACCTATGGTGACTGAGCCTAGGATCTCTGGATCTAAAACTATGGGCTTCTACTGGCTGAGCTAAAGGACCAGGCCTGTTAGCTACAGGTGGCAGCAGAGTAATAAACCTCTTTTATGTGGTGGAGACACTAGCCTCTAAAATATACAAATAAATTGCTTAGAATAAACAAGTTGCTGGAGTGTGGTTGTACATGCCACTAGAAATGGTGTTGATCATAATTTATTGTATTCCTTTGCAGCAAAATAAGAGCGACACAGATCTCCTACTTGGAGTTGATGCTAAAGGTATTCACGTCTACAGCATAAATAACAGGTTTTCTCCAAATAAGTCTTTTGAATGGAGTGGTATCAGAAACATTTCCTATAGTGAGAAAGAGGTAGGATGGATCTAACCTATTACTGTCTTTGCAGTCGTGTGCACACACAGGGATTCTTGTAATAGATTGGAAGCAGTCTGTCTGAACAGCTGAAAAAAAAACAAGGATGGGGGATTTGTAACAAAACTCAGAAATATAGGCCTGATTTTTTTTTTCCCCCCAGAGGTGCTGAGTACCTGTAGCACCCATTGGTTTCAAGGTTAGCTATGAGTGCTCAGCCCTACCTGAAAACTGAACACCTCATTGCAATCTGATGGCTTTTTGACCTGTGAAAAAAGTGTGGTGGTTTGTGTTCATTTTCCAGAAGATAAGGCCTACAAAAGCCACCATGATTGGCTCCAGTTGCCCCCGTGGAGAAGCCAAGGATTGAATGATCCATAAAGACTGAACTCTATCTTCATTTACAGAGCTGGTTCCTCCAGGTCAGGATGGAGGCACTATGGCAAGAGAGGGCATGTAGGGAGGCGTTTGCATTTTCTACCTACACTCTATCTGTTCTGTGGATAAGTAGAAAACTTCCGTCTCCAGAGCTATAAATCCAGCACATTTTATAAGAGTTCAGTTGGATTTAAAGAGATTACAGATCATCCTCCATACAAAGAAGGGAGAGCGTGGAGGGGAAGGTGTGAGAGATACCTGAAATATTGTTAACTGGAAGACTGATCAGGAAAAAACATCAGCACTGGAATCCCCAGTAATTAACAATAAAAGCGGAGCATAGTCTGTCCCTTTCTTTTCAATGAGTCCTTTCAAACTGGGGTCCAAATTCTGCTCTGGTGTAAATCCAAAGTCAGGAGTGTGCACGTATTAAAACATTCATTATCTTCTACTATTCAAACACAGCCTTGCTTTGGGCAAGATGTTTGAATGACTGTTACCCACAGAGTCAAATGAGCTATAACAAGTTTTATTTATAATCTCAGTGAAACTGTATCTGAAATCAGATGACAGGCACTGAGATTATGCAACAAAATGCAAATGAGTGGATCGGAATAGAGTGCTAATTCATGAGTCGCAGCAAAGGCCAGGATCTAAAAGAAGGGAGCTGCTTTTATGGTACTGTTGAGTTGAATTCAACGTAGGAAGTGAAACACTCTGTGCTGGCCCCCTTGCAATATAGCCCTTTTTCACTTACTCCTCAGAAAACAATTTGGGAGATGGACTCTGAATAAGAAAAAGTTCCATGAATGGGTCCTGATGTCCAGTTTTTATCCTTCAGGCCTTTTGTTGTGTATTTCCTGTTTGTTTTATAACCAGAGTGGTGTTGGATACTTCACAAGGGCAGGCTTGGAGTATTACATTTGTTAAAAGACAACTTCTAGAGATTAATAATAACTTCATTATAATGATGACCTTTGAATTTGATGGTCTCAATCCAGTTCATCACAAAGCCGCTGGCACTAACTGGCCCCATTGCTGGCAGTTTCAACTTCTAAAATCCCCTAGCAATCTTATTGCAGGACTGGAAACCAAGAACCCTTGTCATCTAATCCCAACTCTAGCTCTGATTCTCTGAGGTCTCGAGCAATCATTAACGTCTTGTCTCAGTTTCCCCTCTGTGCTGGGGATAATACTTTCACGTCAGTGTGGATTCATTATTGTTTGCTATAGAAATAGTATTCAGTAGTTTCAGCTTTTTATTGATCCAGACTTTTCTGCTTCCTTTTTTTCCCCCAGCTAACTATTAAACCTCTTGATAAAAAAGCAGAAGTTTTCAAATTCTTTTCCTCGCAGCTCAAAGTGAACAAACTGGTAAGTGGGCTGCTGCTCTTTTAAAAAATCTGAATGTAGTAACAATCTCAGTTGCATTGTTTGATATCAGAATGAGAAATTGAATATCGCCATGGTCATGTGTGTCGTGAGTATTGGTACTTAAGAGGCCTGAAGCCATAATAAAAATTAGCGTTGCAGTGTTTTAGGGTACCTCTACACTACAGGATAAATTCGAATTAGCTAAAACCGATTTTATAAAACAGATATTATAAAGTCGATTGTGCGCGTCCACACTAGGCACATTAATTCGGTGGTGTGCGTCCGTGGTCCGAGACTAGCATCGATTTCTGGAGCGGTGCATTGTGGGTAGCTACTGTAAAAGAATGAGGCCAATAACGTCGATTTGCGTCCACACTAACCCTAAATCGATATAGTAATATCAATTTTAGCGTTACTCTTCTCGTTTTGTAGGAGTACAGAAATCGATTTAAAGAGCCCTTTAAATTGATATAAAGAGCAGTGTAGTGTGGACGGGTGCAGCGTTAAATCAATTTAACGCTGTTAAAATCGGTTTAACAGCGTAGTGTGGACCAGGCCTTAGTAAAAATTAATGAGAGAAACCGGTGTACTTTATTGTGCCCTACATGAGAGAACCCACCCGGGGACCAGGAAACTTTGTCTGAACACTTGCTTTTTCCTCTCAATTATTCTGTTTGTGGGTGAGTTTGCCCCCTTTTTTAGAATGGGTATGGGAGGAGACTCACCAACTGTGTAAAAGACCAGAGAGCCACAGGGAAATGCTGCAGATCTAAGGCTAGGGCACTGTGAGAAGGCATGATGCCCCCTTTGCTTCCTCAGGAGCGATGCGTCTGTGGATTCTCATTTCCTCAAGGAACAACAAGGAAAGGGAAGCAGCATATGATACTGCTGACTGGGTTGGCATTATCTTTCACTGAAATATCCCTACGGGATTGATGGGGGAAGACACCGGCTCAGTCCTCTCCCTAGCTAACCATATCCTTTCTCAACCTGCAGAGCCCTCATCTTATTATGCACCTGAGGAGGGTCTTCTGCAGATGACCTGCCATGCCACTACTGCTCTTATCCCTTATATGCCCCCACCCAACTAGTTCCATTTACCTCTCTTACACCAGCAGAACTGGAGGAGAAATTGGTGCCAGAGAAGGTGACTGAATAAGGAAAGAGACTTCCAGCCTGCTCTGAACCTGTCCAAATCATGTATTTGCTGTCTAAAGATGTGCCTTACCTTGACTTGCTAGGCTAAAAACCTGCAAATCTAATCATCACTTTTATTGGAGGGGGAAGAATTGCAAACTCCTTATGACTCTGAAGTTCGCCCCAAAGTAGGAGATGTTTGCATTCCTGTGCGGTGCTCTTCACCCAGCTCACCGCAACTCACTTGTGTTGCAATTGCTTTGCTTTTTGCAGATTTTACAGTTGTGCATTGGAAACCATGACTTGTTCATGAGAAGGAGAAAAGTGGACTCCATCGAGATCCAGCAAATGAAAGCTCAGGCCAGGGAGGAAAAGGCTAGAAAAAAAGTAGGTTCCTTCTGCTCCTTGTTGCTGAAAGTATTTATTATTCCATTCATTACACATACATTATTCTTCACCCTACTTGTTAATATCATGAGCAGAGATGAACGTGTGTGTGCGCGCTCTCAGTGGTGTCTGTGATGCACGTGGAGGGATTGAGAATATAAGCAGCTGTGGGAGGTGTGGAATGTCAGAGGATACATGTGTGTTGTGTATGGGTGATATCTGTGGTAGAGGGATGCCCAGGCGCAGGTGTAGTACAAAGGGAGGAGTGACACAAGTGCTCCATATTGACAGCACTTTTAGATAACCAGGCTCACCAGCTGTCAGATTCAATACAGATGAGCTGCCCTGGCAATCTGCAAGATGCCCTGATAGTGGCAGATAGCCGTGCAGCAGCTGGACAGCTTTCAGTTCTCTAGAAATAATTACCCAGTTTGCTCTGCAGTCCCAGTGTATGAGCATCACTCATTATCTTTCCAGATGGAGACTCAAAGGCTGGCCAGGGAGAAGCAGCTCAGAGAAGAAGCAGAGCGTGCCAAAGAAGAGCTGGAAAGGCGTCTCTTCCAGATGGAAGATGAAGCCAGGCAAGCCAACGAGGCACTGGTGAGCATTGCAGAAGTCTGTGAATGTCATCTGGCCTTGCGTGACATCAAGATTTATTAGTTCCTTTTCCTGTGGCGTCAGCTAGGACACTGAGGGAATGTCTATACTGCAATAAAAAACCTATGGGACTGAGTTTCAGAGCCCAGGTCAATTGACTCTGGCTCACAGGGCTCAGGCTGCAGGCCTAAAAATTGCAGTGTAGCTGTTTGGGCTGGAACCCAGGCTCTGAGACCCTCTGGCCTCATGGGGTCTCAGACCCTGGGTTCCAGCCCAAGTTTGAATGTTGACGCTGCAATTTTTAGCTCTGCAGCCTGTGTTGGATGACCTGGGGCAGCCATGACAATGCCACAGGTCTTATTGTAGTGTAGATGTGCCCTGAGGGTTATTGTTAAGGAAAGGAGGGAGATTTTCTGGGAGGCAGGGCATGCTTGCACTCTTGCAGGGAACCAGGCCTGTCCCCCATCTCCATTTGCTGGGAACCACCCATTTCCCCCTGATTTTTCTGCAAACACCTTATTCAGGCCAGGAACCAGAGGAAAGCAGGCTGCATCAGGAACTGAAACTGGAGAAGTCTGTATGAAGCCAGTAGCAGGTGGGACTGGCAGCTGAAAGGAGGCAGGCAGAGTTCACTAGGCTCTGCCCATTTGGGAGATGTCTTAGTCCAGTGCTGAGTCTTATGTGGTGGAAGGAGTGAGGGAGAGAGGAAGGCACGAATACTGGAGCAGAGGGAGACGAGACATCCTGGAAATGTTTACTTGGCTTTAGGCCCTCAGTAAAGAGGGCTAAAGACGAATATAATGATCCATGGTATGTTAAGGGTTAACATTATTGTGATCTGCTGGGGAAAGACCTCCTGCTTCTAAGCTGACTAGCTATTTTTTCCTTTCTAAATGTTGCATCATAGTAGCTAAGATAAATCCTGTCTCTTTTTAGCTGCGGTCCCAGGAAACAGCAGAGCTGCTGGCGGAGAAAGCTCAGATTGCAGAAGAAGAGGCCAAACTGCTGGCCCAGAATGCTGCAGAAGCTGAGCAAGAGCGGCAGAGGTTGGAGATCACAGCACTGAAAACCAAGGAGGAGAAGCGTCTGATGGAGCAGAAGATGCGGGAGACAGAGCTGATTGCAGTAAAACTGGTGAAAGAGTCAGATCGAAGGTTAGATTTGCTTGAGGGTCTGATGGGTGGCATCTGTCAGCCGTGGCACTTGTGGACACTGTGTGACTATCTTCCTAGAGTTTATGTGTGGAAGGAGGAATTCCCCAGGTGACACTTCACAGCTTGTACCGGTGAATTTGAAATTACTGCCAGGAATTGTTTAGCAAAAATTGCATCTTGAGCTATAGAGTTTTAACTGTGACTGTGCAGCAATTCCTTAGCATTATCGAAAGACTGAGGGCTACTAATGGAGAGTCTAAACTTAAATGTAAAGCCTGGTGAACGCTAGAATCATGCTAATTAGAGGAGTTTAAACTTATAAGCGGTTTGCAGGATTCTATTATGGGGTTCCGAGCCCAGTGTAGTGCACTTAATATAGACACTGTTGTAGATTATGTATAGTCTATTGTTTGCACATGTATAGAATCCTAGGGCTCAGTGCTGTCCTAAAATACAGGGCATGCCTCATGTTGTATATTGGTACAGGTATTGGTAAAGTACTTATCACCCTGGTACCTGAGGGCACTTCACTTATGCTGACATGGTGTTAAACAACATTTTCCCAAAACAGGGAGCACTTACTTTTCAAACCAGCATCCCAGAGAGGATCTTTGATGCCAGATAATGGTTGAGGGCCCAGACATTACAAGACAATGGGTGCAGAACTGGGCCCATAGGAATTAGAGATAAAAAAGATCTATTAAATCAGCCAGCTAATGCAGGACTCTTCCTGCAATCACCTCTTCTTGTGCTTTGTCCAGTTTTCAATGTCCTGTGCAATCAGGCTTTCACCTGTGGAGACTATTTCAGAGGCTAACAGATGTCTCTCAGGAAACAAGCTAGGGGTATGAATTCGATGTGTTGCCACATGCTTGAAATCTACCACCTAACAGTCACAGTATGTTTGTCTGACAGAGCCAAAGAAGCTGAACATCTAAAACAGGATCTGCATGAAGCCAGGGAAGCTGAACGAAAAGCAAAGCAGAAACTTCTGGATGTAACTAAGCTTAATTATTTTGTAAGTTACCCAGTTTACATTCTGGTGGGCAACACTTTATTGGAGAGTGGACAAATAACAAATCATCATTCACATTTAGATACAATGTAACTAACAAGTAAATACACATTCTCCATGAAGCTTGCTCAAGACACTTTGTTACCAAGCTGATATATTTATAACCTCTTTGTACTTTGCAATCTTTGGACTTCACAATTTTTACATGTCATGACAATTTAAGGAATATCTAATCTATCTCCATCACTGTTAATCACGTAGCATACACAGTACCCAGAGATGTTTGCAATTTAAGGATACCTGGATGTCGTACTGACAGAAATGAAGTATGGAAACCGAGTGACATTGAGAGAACTTTAGGAAGGGCTCAGAAAAGGAGCTTAGCAGATAAAAACTTGTCTGCGGCTTCAAATTTCTTTTGTATGCTCCAGTATAACAAAAGAAGGAATCTGCATTGTCAAAACAGAGGATTAGGATAGTCAGGTTCTATTCCTTTCTTTGCCACTGAGTCACTATGTGAACTAGGGCAAGCAACTTAGGGTAAAATTTTCAAAAGCGTCCGAGTCCCATTTTCAAAAGTGCCAGACTCCTCAGTACTTTAGCTTTTATTTTTGTGAGTGCAACAGGATAAGATGAACGTTTATTCCTCCTAGCCTGTGTTTAAAGTAAAGCTGTGGGCTTGCACAGAAGCAGTATTTGCCACTGTGACCTGAGATGCAGGAGCAAATGCCACTAATTCTGCTTATGGGGAAGCCAATCTATGCACGTGCTGCACTCTCTGTGATATCCACAAAGTTTAAAAATTAGATGGGGAAACATTCCAGCCATGGTGCTTCTTTCTCATTGGCACACAATCTGTATGCATTGTAATGTATTTTATTGAAGGCTAACATTTTATTTCAAAAAGATTTGTTTAGGGCCAGCCAGCCAGGGAGGAAAGGGATACGAATGTCTACAGCCATCTTTAGAATCAATGAGAAGACATCAATTTTGGAGACAGCGTGTGAGATTCTTGTAGAAGCTAGGAATATACTTGAAATTAAAAACAAATGTTCTAATTGTATTGTTAATGGAACAAACTCTTTTTGATTACCTTGCATCTTTTAGCATGTGGCCCGGTATCCTCATCATTCACCTGCTGACACCAGAGATGTCAACTTTGACAAAGGATGTGTAAAGATGGATTTAAAAGATGTAGATCTGAAGAGACTGTCCTTTGAGATAGAAAGAGAGAGGTACTGGAACACTCCTAAGATGTAAATAAACGAGGGAGTCTTAACCTGAGAAACTAGAGGTGGAAAATACCCATTATGTCTCCTGATGTATCCTCCTATCCATGCAGGATGGTTCCCCACAATACATATGGGTGTTTGCCTTCTACAGAAGTAATAGCATCATCTCTGTAACTCATTAGCTTTTTAGAAGGAGAAAAGATGTTTTCTTGGCTTCTAGCCATTAAGAGTACAGAGCTCTGGGATTTAAAGGAATACACTGTCTCGGAGCAAAGCACTCTACTCTGATATGAGTATGCAGGAGGACTGAAACAACTGACTTGTGCATTGAGAGGGGTTTCCTTTCCTTTGCCCCATTGTAGACTGTATACTGACTAGGGGAACCATTGTTCTGTTATGGTCTTTCCTACATTCCTGTGAAAAGTGGCTTTAAAATCTACCAAAGACTATTCAAAATGTTCCTAGACATTACACTTGCTTGCCAACACAGACCTTGGAGAGCATCAAGTTGGTTCTGAGGCCATCTTGAATGTTAAAAGTGGTTTATAAGCTGCATTGTGGGCAAATGGATATAAAATGGCAAGACTCGCTCTTTTTTTTTTTTTTTAAATATTTTTTTCACTCCACATGGACTATAATGTATATTTATGCTTTCATAGAGTTTATCCTCAGAAGAGGCCATTAGTCAACTAGCCTAACTTCCTGTATATCACAGCCCAGATACCCCATATGGAGCCAAATAACTTCAGCAAGTATTGACTTTATACAATCTGTTTTTAAAAAAACTGTTTCTATAAAATCAGAATAATCCCGTAGTGTAGACATACCCTCAGTCTGACTGACTGATTGAAATGCATTAATGTTCTGATGGTAAATTAGCTGACAATGCAAGGAGCTAGTAAACTTATTAGTTGCATCATCGTCGTGCCTAGAAGCCCTAGCCATGGACCAGGACTCCATTGTGCTAGGCAATGTCCAATCACGGAACAAAAAGATGGTCCCTGCCCCCAAATAGCTTATGATCTAAGTAGAAGACAAGAGACAACAGATGGATGTAGACGGACTTAGTCTTATCGATACCTATTACAGGACCCTCTATGATTCTGCAGATTCCCATATAAAGCTGGTTCTCCCACTGTTTAATAACACCTAACAGGAGATTGCGTGTGTTACTGCTGGATTTCTAGTTGAGGGGGAGCAGGTATTGCTGTGATCATCTGGAAGTAATGTCTTCACAGGTTTCCCATGCAACCTATAGCCTGACCTTACATTTCTAACCATTCCATTTACCTAGTCTAGATCCGGTTTATTTTATTAGTGAATTTTTGCATATTTTGGGAGCACAGCTTCAGCCTCACAGAATGAATAAAATACAAATTGGATGAAGTTATTGACTGTCAATTGAATAACTTCAAGTGTCAAATCTCTGATGTAAGATTAATGGGTTTATAATGGAGATTGATTTTGCCCCAGAAGCTTAGAATGAAAATTTCTTACAAATTGCCCTTACAAAATAGATTAATGTAAAAACTACAAAACACTCCTTTACAGCTACCATTGGCTAATTAGATTCATTTTTTTGTTGTCTTCTCTCCTTGTGTGGATTGCAGGTTAGATTACTTGGAAAAGAGCAAAAAATTTGAAGATCGATTGAAAGAGCTGAAGTCAGAAATCCAGGCGTTAAAACTAGAGGAAAAACAAACTGGGCTCTACTCTCACTGGAGTGAAGTTCTTGGATCCTTGGATCGTTCAATAGGAAATGTATGTAATCCTAAATATAGGTTTTATAATAATAGATAAGCTTACTCATGCAGTAGAAATTAATAAATATAAGTTTTGTTGACAACATAAATGAAGAAACATTGGAATCCCTAAAATGTTTCTAAAAGCATCTGCTAAACATACGCTTCATATTTTGGTACGAAACATACATTAACTATGTCTATTGATAATAAAATGTGAAAAGTGGGTCTGGAGACATTAAAAGTGGCATTTTCTGTTGGAAGCTTTTTATGGGAGGAATCTCCTCAAATGTACAACAGTTAAAAGATTGTGAGCTCCCAGGAAGAGTCCCATAAAGGCTGAAGGCTGTTGGGCAATATAAGCTCTTGCAAGCTCATAACAGTTAAATGTGGCATAGTTGTAATCAGTCTCTTTCTACTTTATGCTTTTTGTGGCTATTTATTCTTCAGGTGTGATGATTTTGTGTGTGTGTGAAGTCAGCTTTTTATGCCAGGTTCTTGTGATTCAGCAAACAAACTTTCGAGCCCCTTTCTGGACCAGTGCAACAGTGACAGGCCCCAGCCCTTCCAGTTTTCTCCAAACCTAGTAGAAATTTGTCTTAGAGTAACACATATTAGAGACAAAAAAGGGAGGCTTGGGTGAGAGAAGGCTCCTATAATTTCAGGTCCGTGTATTTAATATGCCTTCGGCTTAACGTGAGCTGATGTAGTGAGAACACTGTTTCACATATTCTGTCCTTTAAAGGCTCCCTCATGGATGAAAACCTTTGGAGTTGGAGACTTGTTTGATACAAATCTTAAAAAGCCCTTTCCAGCTTATCCATTAAATGCCGCAAGCAGCTGGCCATGTACTAATAAAAGTCAACATACAGTGCCTGTGGAAAAGTCAACTTTTCAAACAAATACTTTGGTTGCCAGCAATGTGGGGACAGGAACTAGAAAACAGATTATAAAGGTAATGGGATTTATATTGATTTTCCGAAAATGTGAATGAATTTAGTGCTTGTGAAAGTAAGGAATCAATAGCTTGGCCAAGCTCCTTCCACCCAATTCGGCCAGTGCCCCTCAATCCCAAACTGTGAAGGACTGCTGCTTACTCTACTCCTTCAGTTTCATGCCATTTAAGGCAGCTTGTAAGGTGAGCATCCTGAGATCAGCTGACTCCATTCCACCTGTGATCAAAGCTGGAATATGAATGAAAGATAAATCCTGTTAGACAACAAGAGGATCTGTATTCAATAGCTGCATTTTCTTTATAGTTTGACCAAGCTTGAAAGTAAATTAATGTCCTCAGTGCTGGCATCAGCAGTTTAAAACATAAACATGACTCCCTTCTGCACTAAGGTTTTCACAGCCATAAATACAACTTCCAGCATTAAGAGGTAGGTAATAAGATTCCAGTAACCAAAATTGACCAAAGCACCTACAATTCAGCTCTTATGTGCAATGGCCATAGAACACTGCCTCTCTATCAGCTGTTTCACACCAGTGCTGTGTGGGTCCATGAGGGAGACCCAGTGTTCTTGTATACTTGGCTCCTTCCAGGTGAGTGAATACATTGGGGGATATAAAAGCTCAGTCTGCTTCTAGAGTTCAGCATTGGAATGGTGTAGGACTCTTGTTCTCAATGTGAGACTGGTTTAAGGGCAGGCAACTGTTGTTGAATATTTATCAACAAGTAACTTTATTTATGCACTACTAACTGTGCTGGTTGCCAGAGAGCTAACTGGAAGTTTAAAGAAACATTGATGTCTGTGAATGAAGCTAGGGCAAGAGTTTCTAGTCTATGATCAATAAACTTGAGCTGTGCTCATCACTTCCTTCATATGTTTATTGTAAAGATTTTTCAGAATCACTAGAGCTCGTGTCACATGATCTTAACTTGCAGACTGTGGCCATAGAACTGTAAGATACAAAGTCCAATGTGGTTGGACTGTCAGTGTGAAAACTTCCATCGGGAGGGCAGGAAAAAAAGTCAAGGCATTTTAACGTGACTTCCTAAAGGCCGCAGAGAGCTGATGTCAAAGCCAGGCTTAGAGTTGAGGAATTCCTGGCTCCCACTCATATGCTTAAACAGAACTTTAGGGTGGAAATAACTTCTTTGATTTGCACGTAGGTTCAGCAGCATGACTCGGACGTGATCTACATTTGAAGCTTTTCAGCGATTCAGTAATACTTTCATCAAGAGGTGAATAGGCAGAACTTGAGAGTAATCCATTTGGCTGCCACAACTTACTTACACAAAACCACTATATACCTTTTTAGCTACTCGATGTCAGCATCAAAACATGTCCTGTAATGAGAGTGTGGTGCTGCTCAGTGTCCAGAGAGGCAACAGATACCTGTAGCACTGAAAATGACAAGCATCTTTCGTGGTGGCAAACATGATGTAACTTGGCTCCTATGTTATTTCATCTGTGCTTTGTGAGAAAACACTTTAGGATAACAGGCATTTTAAATGTCAAGTGCTTTTTAAACTATGGAGCACTACTGAAATGCAAGACCCTTTAAAGCGAAGAGTAGTGTTAGTGGAACACATTGTGGGAGGAGGAGATATTTGGGAAAATTGTTTTTATAAAAAAAAATGTACAGAGCACACATGACTTTGTGTTAAGTCTTAGCAGCTGGTGTGACACTTCTAAAGCCTGTTTCAGCATCGGTGTTAGTCCACAGAACATTTTTCACTTTTTATCCCTAAACATAACAGATTCTCCATACTGGACTTATATTTCTATTAGAGAAAGTTTAGCTCTTAATTCTAAATTTAGGATTGGACAGGCTTTTTTGTAGGTCTTAATACATCTATTATTTTGATGTCTCATGGAGATGTGAATGAATCCTTAGTGTGGAAGTGCAAGGCTTTTGTTTCTATATGGTTTTTGTGATCGTATGGAATAACTTTGTTGCTGCCACTGGTAGAAGACTGCATAACTTACTGTCTCAGAGAAATCTAAGTACTAGAGACAAAGGACACCTAACTGGTATCTGCTAAAGAGGGACTTGTCTCTGATGAAGACTAACCATGGTATCCACCACCCAGCATCTTCTTTATCAGTAGGACCAATTTGTACTTGAAGATGTTGTGCATTAAATGTATATTTAACTGAGATCTTCATACAGATTTCTGTGGAAGTAGACAATACAAAATTCTAGCTAAAATAGATTGAACATGCAGGACTGAGTAAAAATGGATGTTAAATGTTCATAAACCTCTAGTCCTATTAGTTAAATCTAAAGTGTATTGAATAAAGCTTCAATCCCTTCTAACTGTCAGCTTTTTAAGTGTGTGTGTGTGTGTATATTGCTTGGATTTAGCTTTAAAGGTAGAGCATGAAATACTGCAAGTTTTTCAGCTCTGAGCACTGACAATGTAGGTGTAGTACATGTGCTCCTTTACAAGTCTTCATCTCTACTTCTTCATTTAACTTGCTTATCCTCTAACAGTAAGATAATTATAAACCTCTACATGTATCTTCGTGAAATGTGAATTGTATCCATATTCAGGAAAACACTATGCAAGGAAGTACAGGTGTTAGTTGAAGCAGAGCTGAAAATCAACACACAGGCTAGTCAACAACTTCAATAAGGTTTATTTTGATACTTGTTAGCCATTCTTCCTGACCCATAAATATTAAACAAACCAACTATATATAAATTACAAAAAAAATCAAAAAGGAACTTCCTCTACTCAGGAAAAACCTGAAAAATTCACCCCAATCCTAGAGAAGGCTTTACAGGGAGATAGACTTCTCCCCCCCTCCCCCCAGCAAGTTTGTGAACTGGATTCTGCTAAATTCTTGCAACTCATCTTTCTCCTGTTAGCTCCCAAGTTTGCTCTTCAGAAACTAAGTTTTATCGCTAAAGAAAAACAGCTCTAATCATTATGGATGTAGTGATGGCTGAAGCTGCAGACAACTGAAAACAGTAGATGAGACAAATGAATTGCCCAGTTAATCTCAATGGGATATTAATACTGATAAGTATCTTTGGTGTTCAACCATCTCAAAGATTAGCATAACCAATGGCTTAACTGTACCAGTATAGTTTGTGTATAGCCATTAAGTCTAATGTATGTCCACATAAGATGACATGGTAGCAAAAATCACACAGGTAATTTCAATTTTCAAAATGCTGAATGACTAAGGAACCCATATCCCATTGACTATCAGTAGGACTTAAACTCCAGTGCAACTTAGGTACTTCTAAATTTCTTATTGGTCTCCCCTGCAATCTGACCCATGAACAAGCTCAGGCTGTCAGACTAAAGGGGAGGTAAATTCCTGAGAGGGGTACAGAGGGGCTTTGCTAGGTACTTGTGTTAGCAATATCTGTTTGTTGTAGTTATAAATTAAGAATATCTTCACAGAAACTGTATGCATCAAGTCAGAGGACAGCTGACAACTTTGTCACAAAATACATATGCCACTTCCCTCTAGGAGTCAGCAAATGGCCACTGTACTTGCTCATCCCCTAAAACTAGGAAACAGAAATGGTACCAAACTAATGCATGTTTTGCTGCATCATACTACTGTCACAGTTGTTTAATGCCAGGGGCTCCATTTAAACTCCATGTTTATCCTTGAACTATCTATCCATGGATGGGTAGGTTCAGTTAATATCATTTACTCTTTCCCCTCTATTTTGTGTTTTCCCTCAGGAAGTAAGAATACATCTCTTGGAGTTGCTGAGCTATATTATTCATATACTATCTAGTTTGAAAAACTGTTCTGTAATTTCAGCAAGGAAGTAGTTTAGAGTGCTGTACTTTCTGCAGCAGGTGGGTTGGTAGAAAGTGTGTGTAGACATCAGCAAGACCCACAAAGGGTCTAACATGAAGATACTAGAGAAGTTTAAAGCATTTTGGCTTTTATCTTAGATAAGAAAAGGAACATATGTAAACCTCAAGCAGGGGAAAACTAGGGTACACTGGGAGCTTGTCTATCTCAAGGAGCAGATGCCTTTACCTAGTCTAGATCACATTTTAGTAGTGAATTTTTGCATATTTTTGGAGCACAGCTTCAACCTCACACAAGCATAAAGGACCACTACCCTAGTACCAGATCCTATAAAATACTTTATGTATATATTATAATTCATTTAACAGTTGAAAGAATGAATTAGGGGAACATTTTTTTCCAAGTTAGGATGTATATTTTATATATGTCCTATGAATAAAATATAGAAGAAATGGTCCTCTGTTCACAAATAGTGAAATTTCTCTAACAGTAGTATGTGACAGTCTAGGTCACACATATTTAATGATGCCATTAAACAAGGTAAATAATATACACCTTAACTCCATGCACTGTTTTAAGAGTGACACTTCATTTAATCCTTTTGGCTGTGCATGCTTCTCCTCATACGCAGAAAACATCTCTGGGATATACGCAGCCTTTCACCAGCGCTAAATTAAAGGGGGAAAGGACTTGGCGCAGTTGAACACCGATATAATCAATACCCACACCAAAACAAAGCTAGTATAGCCTTTCACCGGTAAGTCCTATAACTTTATCCTTAGTGCAAATTGAACACTCAAACATCTCTTTATCAAAAGGCACTTGTTACCCAGACAAATGCAAGGAAACACGGCATGGAATTATCCCAAATAGAGCTAGTGACAGCAATAGGTTGGAAAAACAAAAACCTTAACAGAATGAGGTGGCTTAACTCTGCCTCTTTATAGTGTTTGCCACAAAAGTGATGTTGGTGGAAGGGTTTTATTCAAACTTTTCATCTCCTTCTTCCACATCTTTCAGACTGAGTACTTCGAGCGAGCCTTTCCCTTTAGTCTCACACCGGATCAGTTCGTCAATCTCCCTGAAGCAGCCTGGGTCAATGAGGCACACCTGAAACATTTCACATACCAATCAGTAAAGATTTTAGTCTACATTGTGTCCTTTTCTCCTATGGCAATTTAATATACAGATGACTGACCCCCTAAGCGTTAAGAAAACTTTTCCACATCCCTAAAAGCCGATATTTAAACAATCCAAATGGATCCATCTTTTGTTTGAGGGAGTGTTGCAGCTGCACCTGCCAATGATGCAGCAGTGAAATTGCAGAAGAAGCCCAGTCTGTTGTAAGTAGCCCAGAGTATCGCTAATTACAGATCTTGTTTAATGTCTAGTTATTTTGGTGGAATACCTTTTAAATAAGTTACAGTATGGTCAGAACTGAATTGCAGTAAGATATGGTGCATGTGTTTTGCACTGTAAGAATTAAAGATTACCATCCTAACATATAGGGGACTGGCAAAATGAGAAAAGGAGGAAGTTAAACATCACTGCTAAAAGTTGCTGCATTGTATTTTTCAAAGTTTGAGCCAGCAATTCTACAACAAATATGGGTACAGGTAGATGACTGAGTCAAGAACTTTCATTCCTCAAGCAAGTGTTCCGACAGTCCTGAGCCTTTTAAGGCTTGAAAGCAGTCACTAAAACCATGAAGAATTTAAAAAACCAAAACAATCCCCCAAACTCCAAATTATGCATCTCTGATTATTTCAATTTCAGTGCTTTAGTACAATTTCAGCTACCCAAAACACAGATTTTACATGTAGCCTTCAAAAGAACACAACTAAATGTAGAAAAATTGATTATGGAAACTAGATTCTTACAATTTCTAACTGTTCATCGAAGTCTTCACTCTCTATAACTTTGATCAGTGGTTTGAGCTTCTCTTTTAGCTTCTTGCCCTCTTTTGCTGGGAGAATGAACCGCAGTCTCATGTGAGCCCGCTCAATCTGCATAGTCTCCTTTAACTGTCTGATGACTTCCAAAGCCTGCAAAGACATTAACTACAAATGAAATTGGCATATGCTCATTTGTTATTTACATAGCACTATATCCCACACTCAGGTTTAGCATTATTTACAACTTCTTATAAATGCTCCAGAAACACTCTTTGGCACCGTCCACTGGAATTCTCCAGGAATACATTTGGTATAGTCTAATCAGAACTGATTAACATGAAAAGGCAAATCTTCTCCAAGTATTGCTGGAATTGGACTTAAGGTGTCAGAAAAGCTGGAAATGTTAAACAAGGTAGTTATATCAAAACTATAAAATTCAGGACATTCAAAATTAAGGATAAACACACTGTCCCACTGAACAACAGGAGGTAAGAAGAGAGCATAAGCATTGAGAATTCTTGCTTTTGTTTTACACCCAACTTTGTTGCTGCTTTAATAATCTGTAGTTAGTTTCCTTTCCCCCCTTTCGTGGGCAGATACAAACCAAACTATGAAGTTTCAGATCACAAGTGTTTCTTTCTAACATTCAGCTCCTATGCCACCTCTTTCTGTCATCCTTAGATTTAGGCTCAAGTGACTGCTGTGGATGTTAATAAGGAAACTACACACAAAAATTCTTTTAAGTGAAAACAGAATTTTGGGGGACAGATACAGACCTGCTGTTTGGTGCTCTTGTTTGGTTTAACAGAATAGTGGATATCCTTCATGGCTCTTTCTATAAGGATTACTGTGTATGGCCTCTTTGTTTCAGGATTCACACATTTCTCAGCGACAATAGTTGCAATGTCTCTAAACATCTGCTCCAATTGTGTGTGTCGCTCTTTGTCAGATACCTGCAACTCCCCTTTTGTTAAAATCTAGAAGTGATTAATCAAGAATGAAAAATTCTATTAAATAGTAATAATACATATTTGACTGAAGAATAGAAATCCTAGCTCTGGAAAAGTTATTGATTTGTTTTCAAAGTAACAATTACGGTCTGTCTTAGCTTAATTTGTGTATAGATCTTTAACCTGACTAGGTTATTCTGCAGTATGTCAAGTATAACACTAGAATTTTTTCATAATACAAGAAAAAAAACCTTATGCAAAAGTGTAAGGCTTGTCTCATTAAACTATAAAAAGGAAACTAGTGTTTTTCAGATAAGGGTCAAATCCTACAAATGACGTTAACAGTTTATATAAGTGTACCAACAAGGGGACCAAAAAAAAAAAAAAAGTAACAGGTTTATCTTGAACACTGAAATAATTTCAAAATAAACAGCATTACTGAATATCTTGTTTGATTAAAAATGCAGATTTACTATTCATCCCCACTCATTCCTAGTACAATAGACCAATATAACAAAAAAATCTTTTGGATCAAGACACTTGTGAAACAAAACTTTATTACATCTCTTTCTCCATTCCTCTCTTCCATTAGAAATTGGTCTAGTTAAAGTTCTTTGGGACAGGGACCTTGCTTCGAGATGTCTGTAAAGGACAATGCATCCTAATGATACTATACAAAAAGTGCAAGTGGTCAGAACTCAGTTTTATGAATATCTCACTGGAAAGATCAGATATCAAGAAGAATTCCCACCCTCTAAGAAGCTGGTTCAGTAGAGACTGAAAGGGAAAAGTATCCTTTAATGGATCAGCAACACACCAGCCTATAACAACTAGGCATTGCACGGACATCCCTCATCAGTCTACTGATCTGATATGACCCTGCGTTGTTCACAAGATCTGTGAGGAATCTATGACCAGCACAAAGTGGTGTTGCTGAAAAGCACACATTTAAAACACTTTATTTCCAAAGAGAAGCGAAGAAATATGTTTACCCAAAACTGTGATCAATAACAGAAAAACAAAACAAAACGTAATATACTAGAAAAGTTATTAAACTTTAACAGCATCAATTGACAGGCAGATATTCAGTTTAGCTAAATTTTAAGTGGAGGAAGGCTAGAATCTTTTGTGATTCACAATAAGGTGTGTTAACTTTATGCTTTCATGTATAGAGGACCTACTATCTTGCAGATTTCTGTTTGGTCATCAGTTCCAAAAGCTTTGACGAGATCTTCCTTTTTTGCAACTTGACCTTTAGAGACGTTTACAAATACTGTGTTGGTCTGCAGAACTTCATCAATGTCTTTTTCACTGGTAAATAACAATTGTATTCACAATTAGAAAACGTGCAAGCATAGCATTAACTAGCAGGGAGTAGTCTTGTGGCTGCTACTCTGCATCTGAGGCTAGAGCACCAATTAGTGGAAGCTGGGAACTTGAGTGTGGGCAGCTATCGGACCTTCTCACCAGGAGGAATGTTGTTCGGGGCCCTCCGTAAACCTAACTATATCTAACACAACATGGAGATTCCTTTTGTAGCTTTATGGAGTGGTTAATTCATTACTAACTTCTTAAGGACACCATCAAGTGACTTAAATGAGAAACAAATTTCTTTTCCAGATTCCTTTTTAGTAACCAACAGGGTGATAGTAAAGAATTTTAACATCTCCTCTAGTTTATACTGCTTGTTTACTTTCAATCACTTGCAGCTGGAACCATGAAAATAAATTAAGTCAGTCTCATATTTTGGTTCTCAATGCTGAAACATTTGTGTTGCATGCACTGCAGAATGTTTTTGTTTAGAGAGAACTATTTTCACTGGAATTTTAAAAAATGTCAACATTTATTTTAAGAGTTGATTTTCACAAAAAAAACTGTAGCTGCTGGGGTTATGCAATGGCTAGTTAAGTTTGTGCAGCCATTGATGATCCTTTAGGACTCCAAGTATGACACATAAAATATTAATTTTGTGGGACTAGTCTGATTTTTTTAAAAAGTTAAACCCTTAGCTATGTCAGAGAAGCTAAAGAAAAAACATGGTTGAGACAATGAAATATAAAAGCCTCTCAACAGGCACTCAAACATTATGCTGATAGCGATAAATCCCAGAGAGAAAGACATATGAAATGGGAGTTTTTGATTCATAGTGACTGCAGGCAGGGGTCTTTATTCTCAAACTGCGCTTGCCGCTTCAACATTACTGGTGCAGAAACATAAAACAAGCACTGCCAACTACAAGCCCCTGTACAAACATTGCAACAAACAAAACAGATCAATGTTTTCCAAATAAGAGCAGTCAAAACTGGCAGTGGCAACAGAGAGTATTTCTAAATCCTGAAATAAAACAACATTCACGAGAAGAGAAGGAGATACCGTTTCAAAGGAGGGACAATTCCTCACGCAGAGGATAGGAGGACACTTAGAAAAGGTAAGGCAAATAAACTAAAGGTGTAAAGATACCTTCAAAGGGAAAGGAGGATCTAGGGGACTACACTGGCATAACCTCATAGCAGATATGCGGCCTATGCCAACAGAAGGGATTTTTCCATTAATACAGGAACACCACCTTCCCAACTGACAGTAACTAAGTTGATAGAAGCATTCTTCCATTGACAAAACAGCACTCCAGGGTGTGTTTTTTCATATCCCTGACTAATGTAGCTACCTCAGCCTAACTTTGAAGGCTATGGCTACACTAGAGAGTGCTGCTGTTCGCTCTCTAGTGTAGCCGCTCTAAGAAGATGGGAGAGACCTCTCCCATCAACTCAGTTAATCTACTCTCAACAAGCGGGGGCAGCTATGTCAATGGAAAAAGCTCTCCTGCCGCCATAGTGCTGTCCACAGCGGTGCTTAGGTCCAGGCCACTTATCTCACTCGGGCACTGACTTATACTGACATAAGTGGTAATGCAGACATAGCCTGAATGTAGGCCATGCTTAATTACAGGAAGCTAAAGCCCTTTACTCCTGAATCAGAGCATCTTCATGCTTTAACTTATGTGCATTAACTCTATGCCTCTAGCTGATTAATCTTCAAGTTCCAGAGGGCCCTCAGGTAGACAGAGTAGGTGCTTTCAGACTCTCTGTCAGTAACTCGGGGCAAGGCTAGGCCAACTCCTAGCTTCCCTGCACTCTACGAACACCTCCCCCAATGCCAGGGTGGAAATTTCTCCTACAGTGGGATGAGGGCAAGTTACCCCTGCTCTGTAAGTGTTGGCACTAGCTGGAGAAGTAGGTTACTGGTGAGTCCTGGCCTGGTCCATTTCACTAGGAGCTGGATGTTGACAGGCACCTATTTAGATAAGGCACTTCCCAGCACTACCTGGGGCATTCACCCCTCTCCCTCCCAGCCCTGATATCCGAGTCTCCTCCCCTCCAGAAATCTCCTAGCGAGGGATCCCACCTCAACCCCTCAAACGTCCCCAGACCCTCACCCCCCCCTGCCCTGCACCCACACTGGACTCCCCTCCACCCCAGCAGCCCTGCACCTGCTTCAGACCTCCCCCCACCCGGCCCCAAGCTCCCCCATCTTCCCTCCACGCCCTACCCCACATCGCCCTCCTCCGCCCCAGCGCCCGCCCGGCCCCGGCCCCGGCCCCGGCCTGTACTCACGCCCCGCTCCGCCAGCCCATGACTTTGTTGCGGTAACAGGCGATCTCGAAGCGCTTCCCGGCGCGCCGGGTCCGCACCACGGCCACGTTGGTGAGGCGGATCTGGTTGGTGGGGGTGAAGATGGACATGGCGGCGGTGCGGGGAGCCCGGGGCCCGTCAGGCAGCGGCTGAGAGGTCTGTCAACAAGCGGCGCTGCGCCACTGCTATTAGCCGCCGCCTCCTCTTGGGACGCCCGCGCAACTCCGGAAGCAGGCGGCTCGAGGGGCCGCCGAAAGGCGTCCGGGCGGGGAAACGAGGCCCGGGAATCAAGGGTTCCGGGGCAGCGGCCACAGAGGGAGAAGAACGCGCGCGGTGTATGTGCGCGCGCCACTTGTTCTCGCGCGTGGGCTCAGTTCCCCCTCACAGGGGCCCAGTCTTCCCGGGGGCGGGAGGGCGCCAGGCCTCGGGGCTCTCAAGCGCCGTGCACACGGCATGGGGGGGTCTGACCTGGTCCCCGGGCTCGGGGTTCTCACAGCGCCGTGCACACGGCATGGGGGGGGTCTGACCTGGTCCCCGGGCTCGGGGTTCTCACAGCGCCGTGCACACGGCATGGGGGGGGTCTGACCTGGTCCCCGGGCTCGGAGTTCTCACAGCGCCGTGCACACGGCATGGGGGGGGTCTGACCTGGCCCCCGGGCTCGGGGCTCTCACAGCGCCGTGCACACGGCGTGGGGGGCGGTCTGACCTGGCCCCCGGCCTCTCACAGCGCCGTGCACACGGCATGGGGGGGGTCTGACCTGGCCCCCGGCCTCGGGGCTCGTACAGCACACGGCGTGGGGGGCGGTCTGACCTGGCCCCCGGGGGAGGGGCTCTCACAGCACGCGGGGGGGGGGTCTGACCTGGCCCCCGGCCTCGGGGCTCTCACAGCACGCGGGGGGGGTTTGACCTGGCCCCCGGCCTCGGGGCTCTCACAGCACGCGGGGGGGGTCTGACCTGGCCCCCGGCCTCGGGGCTCGTACAGCACACGGCGTGGGGGGCGGTCTGACCTGGCCCCCGGGGGAGGGGCTCTCACAGCACGCGGGGGGGGGGTCTGACCTGGCCCCCGGCCTCGGGGCTCTCACAGCACGCGGGGGGGGTTTGACCTGGCCCCCGGCCTCGGGGCTCTCAGCGCCGTGCACACGGCATGGGGGTCTGACCTGGCCCCCGGGGGAGGGGCTCTCACAGCACGCGGGGGGGGGGTGTCTGACCTGGCCCCTGGGGGAGGGGCGGTTTGAAAGCAGGGCCCTGAGCCGACGTGACTGGGCGGCAAATCCCCCCCATCCCGTGCATGGTTCGCCTGGCCTGTGGGCACAGGGGGGCTACCCCCAGCCCCACGTATCTAGGGGGGCAGGATAGTGCCTGTCAGGTAGTGTCATCCCCCCCGTAACACCGGGCCACCCCCGAGGCACATACCAGACCCCAACCGGCCACACCCCCATGAGTATTCGTTAATGTTAGTGCATCGCAATATGCTGATGAACGGGGCACTGTGCAGGAGCCCGAGACAGACCCCGCCGGAGGAGCTTACCCACTCCGCCCAGTTTCACAGTCAAACCCACGCGCCCATCACCGTGTCTTCTTGGCCGGGTGTCGCCGTCTCTGGGGCCTGGATGCAAATGGCTTCTTGGTGGGGTTCAGCAACAACAGTGAAGTGCTCCAGGGGGTCGGCTGGCGTGGGTGACTGTACTCCCGTGGCTGTGTGTGAGAAGGGGTTGAGAGTGGCTTGACTCTGCGTGTGTTTGTAGCATGTGTTTCCCTGGCGGGCTGAGTTTCTGCGTGTCGCTCTGTGCTTCAGTGTGTTTCTGTGACTGTGTTCGTGGTATTCTGTTTCCGTGCGATTGCGTGGGGGGTGTATGTGTAGGATCGGGTACTCCCCCCTCCAGTGGTTGTCTTTGCTGTATTATTTTCGTATCCCATTTCTTTAGCCCGGTGAGGTTGCACTGCCTATCTGATGTGTTTGCCTATGAGAGATTGTTTTTCTGTGATTGTAAATATTTAGAGTGTTTGTGATCGCGTGTTTTTGTTTTTTTCTAGGCACGAGGAAGGAAACACTGCCACACCAGCCCTGTGCTCTGTATTGCTACTGATGAAAAGGAAGCTATCTATAAAGTGAAGAGGGGAGGAAGGGGAAGAAAAGCAACCACCCGGACTCCCAGCATCCCTCTGCGAACAGCATGGCTGCCCCCAGGAGCACCTGGAGATCTCTCTGTCTTAGTTAAGTTTGTTACCCAAAATATAGAAGGGTAGTTGCAAATTAATCACGCTCTGGAATACTGATTTTTTGGCTGGTGTTTCAGGTCCTAACTATCCTGGTTGCTTGTGCTGACGCTTATGCCATGGGTAAGTACTATTGTCTGAGGAGGCCTGATGATTTTTAGGGGATCGTTGTAGCTAGTGCCTTGAAAGAGGATATATCTCCTATTAAACTGAAACCACACTGATTTAACCATAACACATCTGGAATAGCCTGTTTCCTGCTGTTCCCAGCAAGGTGGGAATGGGCTCACTCGCTTGCTGCTGTTAGGTCTGCATGCAACACACACTCAGTTGCTTATTCTTTTAAAAGGAAGTCAAATTAGTGCCAAGCCTGAAAGGGGTGACCTCTGACCAATATCTTGAAACCTTAAGGCTGCTGGGACCACCAGCAGAATTGAGATTGGAACATGTCTCCGATGGACACACCCAGAGTGAAATCTGTTAGTATCAGAGAAATGTAGGAAACAATAATATAAAGGTAACCCTGAATTACTGCTGCACCCTTCTCCAGTGGTGCCCCAGGGGGAAGCACCTCTGTGCCAGCTAATGACCTTGGATTTTGTGTGTTAATTATAGGCAGCTGAATGTATCTAATCTCCACAAAGGGAAGGTGTGTGTGATTGGGAGCAGTAAGGAATGAGAGGAGCTATCTCTGGGATTATGAGTTTGCTGCATGGGATGAGGGTAATTAGAGTTTTTAGCCAGATTGCTTTTAGGTGGAATTGAGTTAGAAACTGTTGCAATAAAACCTCCACCCAAAGGATTATTTTTACTGAAAGCTGAGCTTCTAATAACCCTTTTTGTTTGAAATGTTATGTGCTTTTCCCTTGTACCAGTGGATAAGCAACATTATCTCCGTTTTACAAAGAAGGGGAATGAGACCAGAGCAGTTGAGAAGAAGACTTATTACAGATGAAATACCAAGCCACTGGTAGAGTAGGGAATAGTACGCAGATCTCCAGACTTATGTTTTTTTTTAGATACCACTTTTACCAAAAAGGCATTTTTGTTGCAAGGAAAGCCAGGCTAAGCTTTCATTTGCCTGGTGCTCATGGTTTGGTTGTGGACCTTGAAAACTAGTTTTAACTGAGCTGATTCTAACGGGCTTGTTTAGGTTAGGGCAGTTTACAGCTGTGTGATTACATCTGTGTAGTGACACTAGTGCAAATTTCCATCTACACAAGCTCTTTGGGTTTTTGCTGCTTCAAGGATATTGGAAAACATCTGCTGCTCACAGCCATTGTCACAAACATTCTGTTGTCTTCAGCATTGTCTATGCTACAACTCTGGCCTCTTACAGAACTAACTGCTGTATAGCTGGCCCTGAAGGCAGCTGCTTGTAACCAGAGCCAATTCTACAAACTGCTATCTCAGTGACTCCTCATTTTGACTGAAATGCTAGGCAAGGATGGGCTGGTGTGGGGTATCAACTTGGGCTCATGTCTGTGCTCTGTACCCTCCCAAGTCTCACCTCCCTGTACACATACTCACACATACAATGAGACAGCACACCTCAATAATCAAATAAATCAATTGCAAATTAGCAAGGAGGAAGCGAATTGTGCCAGTTTCCCAAATAAAGCCCCATTCAGCTGAATTCACTACCCATTGACCTAGTGGTAGCAAGTTCTGATGGGTAGCTAAAAGGTCGTATTAGCATGACAGAAAAACTGCTACTGGTAGCAAAATTGGAGGAATGCTGTTTCTGCTGCTACAGCGGCCAACCGGGGGAATTGGGGCAATGAATTAACAGGTGAGCTGGCAAACTGTGCGAGAAGTCTTGTGACTATTCCCAGTGGATGTTGCTGAGAAAATCAAATACTTTGCATTCAGTTTCCAAGAAATGTGCCTTTAACTTACTTGCACTCTGTTAGGGTATAGGGGTCCTGGTCCTGGTCCCCGGTACCTACTGGAGTCATGATGTTGGAGCCCAGTTAGGAGCATAAGAAGTAATAGGTGAATGCTCAATCCCTGCTCTTCAGAAAAAATTAATTTAATGAGTTAGTCTTATTTTGTTGGCTTGCGGTCTTTAAGCCTTTGAATATTTTGCACATAACCAGTAAAGACAGAGAAGGGGAAGTAACACTGTTTACTACAGTGTAATGTATATTGCTCTTAATGCTATACTTTAAAAGCTAATCCTCTTTTTAAATAAAAACTTTGTGGTTATACGCCTTGCATAATGCTGATAAAGTATGTTCAGTTTAATCAAAATATTAAGCATGTCTTGATACCCAGTTTATTAAAACTTGTATAATTTGAGCAGTTTTTAAAGGTTCTAATCCTGCACTCAGCTCTTTGAAGTCAGCAGAGCTCTATATAGGGGCAAGGTTTTGCTCTCATTGGATTCATTGCAAGACTGAGGCTAATGAGAAGAAGTTTGGCTTTTGCATCAAGACTATTAATTCTTAAGAGGCTATAATGGCACAGAACATGTTTAAGACTAAGCACACTCAACTTATGCTGTTGAAACGTAGGCTGTCCTGTAACAGTCTAAGACTTTGGCCTGTGTATGAGGCTGTAGGGTGGGGAGGGATAGCTTAGTGGTTTAAGCATTGGCCTGCTAAACCCAGGGTTGTGAGTTCAATCCTTGAGGGGGCCATTTAGGTGTCTGGGGCAAAAATCTGTCTGGGGATTGATTGGTCCTCTTCTAGGATCCCTTCCAACCCTGACATTCTATGATTCAATCTACACAGCAATGTTTTACTGGATGAAAAGCCAGCTAGTCCCTAATTCATTTATAATGGTTGTGTCCATAGCCAAAAGCCATTTCAATTTCTTCCTGTCATTGCATGATCTGGAGACTGAGAATAGTTAAGGTCATGAGACTGGTAGATGCCGTGTGTGTGTGTGCTGCTTTTTTTAAAATGGTTGATAATGAAGGAAACTGCTGCTGCTTTTGCTGAGTTGGAAGAGGGCAGTCATGATTTATTCTCATTTTAGATGCATCAGTGAATACATGGAGCTACTTCTACACTCATCTGATGTCAATATGGCTAAACAGGTTTTACATCTACTCTTGTGCAGCTTTTGGCATCGGTATTTGGATCTGCTTTCAGTTCCTTGCCACCAAAGCCAAAAAGCAGGTAAATGAGACTTCACAATTCTAGCATTTATATTCTGTCAACTGGAAATCTACCACTGTGTTACAACAGTAATCCTTTAACCCACTACTGAAATGTGTCCTCCTTGGTGTGTGAATGTGGCATTTCATTTCAATGTTGTCCACTGTAGGCCATGTGCAAGTTCTAACTTCTTGAAGTTTAAATGTGGTTTGACATCATTGAAAATCATAGTACTTGAAGTGTGTTTTGTTATGTTTCTAAAGCATACCCGTTGAATATTTTACTGCCTTGTAAGCGACTGGTGAACTGATCTCACATAATCACCTCTGTTTATTATGTGAAGAAGGTTTGTCATTCTGGACTGGCCCAGCACTTTTTCAAATCCTGTCTCTGCCAGCTGCTTACACCTGATGTTTGAGAAGCAGGTCCTGTTCCCATTGAAGTTAATGATAAAAGTACCATAATTTCACTAGAAGCAGGATTACGCCCTTCAAGAGGGTAAAAACTCCTTCATAAAATATTCAGTTGTGTACGTGGGATGGGAGGAAGGCATATCTTCAGACACCTGCTGTGATCAAGTCACACCCTATACTGTGAGATCAGATTACAGTAACCTGTCTTATTTAAATGAGAGGATGCTAGTTTGATTGTTTTTATGGGCCAGTTGTAACTCTAAAACTTATCACTGTTACATTTGCTAGAGCTCACCAACCTAATGCTGAAGATCTGACTAGGTGGTTTGGATTTTATGTGAAAACTAGCTTAAGATGAGTTTGAAAAGGGTAAGATTGGGATACTACAATTGTTTTGTAGGATGAAAAATCCACCGAGAAGCTAACTCTGTCTAAAGTAACACAAGATGTGCTAATAAATGGATATACAAAGCCAAAGATGAAGGAAGTTTATGTTACTGGGGTGAAGGTTTTCTATGGCTCTCAGACTGGCACAGCTAAGGTAAAAGTCATTTTATTCTACTTGGACAAAGTTAATTCAAAACGTTATTGAAGTGTAACATTGGCTTGCAAACAGTGCATGGTTCAAGAACCTGAAAGTGAAATTGACTAGGTTTCTGTTGTCCAATAAAATAAAAAAGTGAAGAGGAAATTAGATTTTAAAGAATTTAAAAATCAACGCTTTAAAATATACTCTATTAATCTTTTGGTGTCACCTTAAACTCCTCTTGTGTGGAGAGACGCTGCTTTATAATATTTCTCTGTCAAAGACAAAAAACTGATTAAAGTTGAGTGATTTTTTTTGTGTGTCCGTAGAAATACTCACTTTCCAAAACAAAATGCACTTAACTTTAAAAAAAAGAAAATGTGGGTTTTATAGGTGTCTTTGTTCTGTTTCTGTACATGATAGCCATATGAAATATCCGCTTCTTGTTACAAGGTTTGTGAGTTTCTAACACTCTCTCATGAATTTGTTTGACTCTTCCTTTGGTTGGGTTATTGCAGATAAAGCCTTTCTATTTCTCTCTCTCTCTCCAGGGATTTGCAACAATTCTTGCTGAAGCTATTCTCTCCCTTAATTTGCCTGCAGAAATCATTAACATGAGAGACTATGATCCAGATGATTGTCTAGCCGAAGAGGTTAGTATTTTTCTTTCTTCCCTTTCCTAGATAGGTAAAATATATATGTAACAATTCCCTGGGTCTGTTGAGAGGTCTGATCTCTTCTGCGTCTTCCTACAGACCTCCCCTAGTTCCCTGCAAATCCCACAAGACTTGTGTTGAAGAGTGCATCTGTGGGGTAAATGGGAACCTTCAGTGCTGATCTTCTTACAGCCTAAAATACCACCTTGAAGTAATTTAATATTGGCCCTTATTTGATGTCAACTTGATATTTCTTTTCTAAGAAAAGGTAGAACCCAGATCTATGATCCTAGGAGAGCTGAATTCTTTGTTTTGGTTCTGCTGCAAGCTTTCTCAGTAAGATAGAGATATTGCTCATGTCCCTCACTATGCCAAAGTGTCCTGTCTAGGAGTAATAGTAATTCATCTCTACTTCACTGTGGTGTTGAGATTTATTTAGGTAATGTTCATAAAGTTCCTTTAGATCTTTGAATAGAAATGCTATATGGGGCAAAATGTTTATTAATACAGTTTTTCCTAATGTATTGAATCCATGGTTTATACAAAGAGTGCACTTACCAGCTTCATTCCTAGGATTTTCTGCCCTAGACTTCATACCTTGACTTCTAAAAAGACAATAACATTCTCTTCCTGACACTGTAATATTAAAGTTGTTTTAGAGAATGCACTGATCATCCCTTTAAAATATTCTTTTCCTCTGCTATACTGTCTTCAGGCAACCAGCAAAAATATTTGTGTGTTTCTGGTTGCTACCTACACTGATGGACAGCCAACTGAAAATGCAGCATGGTTCTGCAAATGGTTAGAAGAGGCTGTGAATGACTTTAGGTTTGGCAAAACCTATCTGAAAGGCATGAGGTATGCTGTGTTTGGCTTGGGAAATTCAGTGTATGTGGACCACTACAACACGGTGAGTTTCTCTGGATTTTCTTTTTGTTTTCTGATCCTGAAGAATTGCTAAGCATCTTTGGTGTCTGCAAATATCAGTGAGATTGATGGTGTTCTGCACCTCTTGGGTTAGGCATCTAGTGTTCTTAAGACTCCTTACTTTTAAGAGGAAGTTGGAAAATTGGATTCTTTTTTAAAGGATGCAGTATTTAAGGCCAGATCCAGTTCCCCTTCAAGTGCAGCACCCTATCAAAGTGAAGAAGAATGATTCCCATTGGTACCATGTTAACCTGTGGAGTGTTTTCCTCAGGATGATAGTTCAGACACTTTTAAAACTATATAGTAACTCTGATCCCCAGCCTTTGCAATATATACAGAATACGTTTTGTAAATCTTTCATTGAATTTCCACGCTTTTAAAACCAGTAATTAGTAGATAAAGCTGTCATATTTGTTTTGTCAGAGGCTGTTCTGTATGATTTTTAAAGGGCAAAATAAACCACTGACTTATTATTACCTCTCTCCCTTTTTTAAAGTACTCCTTTCTTACTTTTCATTTACTATACTGATAAATCTTGATACTCGCCAGCTATATGATAGTCTGATGGTGTTTAACCTCAGGAACTGCCTGAGTTTATCTAAATCAGAAAGAGGGAAAAAAAATGTAGTTTCAGACTAATGTACTTGTACAGTGCTTCATGGCCTGACGGCCACACCCAGTATTGTACATACACAGGTTTTGTTATTACTAGCAAATGCTGTAAAGTGAAAAACTATCCCCTAAAACACACCTATTATAGAATGATAGAAATACAGGGCTGGAATGGACCTCAAGAAGTCATCAAGTCCAGCCCCCTGCACTGAAGCAGGACCAGATAAACCTAGACCATCTCTGACAAGTTTGTCCAAGCTGTTTTTAAAATCCTCTGATGATGGAGATTCCACAACCTTCTTTGGAAGTCTCTTCCAGAGCATAACTATGCTTAGAGTTAGAAAGTTTTTCCTAATATCTAACATAAATCTCCCTTGCTGCAGATTAAGCCCATTACTCCTTATCCAACCTCAAGTAAATATGCAGAATACAGTCCTCTTTATAACAGCTCTTAACAGATTTGAAGACTGTTATCAGGTCCCTTCTCAGCCTTCTTTTCTTAAGACTAAATATGCCCAGGTTTTTTTTTTTTTTTTTTTTAAACCTTTCCTCCCAGCTCAGGTTTTCTAAACCTTTTATCATTTTTGTTGCTCTCCTCTGGACTCTTGCTGGTTTGTCCACATCTTTTCTAAAGTTTGGCACCCTGAAGTGGTCAGACTCAGTGATGATGTTAATACTTTTTACCAGTGAAGAAACTATGAGGTATAGAGAAGCTAAGGTTTAAGTTCATACTCTACGTCGGCAACAGAGCTGCTGTTAGAGCTCAGAGATCACTGGTTCCCAGTCAGTCAGTCAGCCTGCTGTGGCCATACATCTAGCCACTTTTTGTCCAATTTGTTTTCTGAATGACTGTCTGTAAGTTCCTGGACTGCCTGTAAGTTCCTTGTTAATGGGCTTTTTTTCACTTCTCGTCCTAGGTTGGAAAAAACATTGACAAATGGCTGTGGATGCTCAGTGCTAGTCGTGTCATGACTCGTGCAGAGGGGGACTGTAGTGTAGCCAAAAGCAAGCATGGCAGCATCGAGGCTGACTTTGATGCTTGGAAGGCCAGGTTCCTCGCAAGGCTCCAGGCACTTCGCAAAGGAAAGAAGAAGCCCTGTAGTGGAAACTGTAAGAAAGGCAAGTGCAAATCCAAAGGGAGGCAGAGCAAGGAGGGATCGGATCGTGAGCAAAGGGTGTCAGAGCAGGAGAACACTGAGGTAGGTCCAAAAATCACAGGGCATTACTTCTTAGCAAATCTCTTAGCAGGGCTGGTTTAAGAGACTCTGTGGGTTCTCTTGGAGAGGCATTGGACTCCTTCCTTTGCTTCCCCAGCTCTAAGGGCTTGGATCTGCTATGTGACCTTGTCCCTTACACTTGTCCCTTGCTTCCGTGCCTTGGGGATAGTGCAAGTAGAGGGCCAGAGAAGAAGTAGAACTGAGGGTTGGCGGGGGAGGGGAGCTAGGGGGAATGGTACAGGGAAGTTTCCCTTTAAATGGGAGCCGGGATGTGCCAGAACCAATATAAAGAGGACCTATGCTGATTTCTCAGAAGGGTCTTAAGTTATCTCCACCCCCAGGGTGAGGTTTCTTATTTACTGTGCCATAGGAGCAGTTAACACCACCACTAGCTTTTCAGTCTGTCACTGGTCAGGTTGGCTGCTTTGGTCCAGAGTCTCTCTTTGCAGCTGCAGATTGGCAGCATTGTCTGAGGCAGCTCTGTCTCTTCCTCTGAATACTTATGTCTAACTGCTTGTCTCTCTCCCACAGTGTTTGTGTTAATAACAAGTTTTGATTAGGGGATCATCTCTCTTGCTTTGTAGAAAGGGAAAGCAGCTGATGCTGAGACACTTTATCATCCATCTTGTGCACAGGGCATCATTGCTACTGCACTATAGACCCTACCAGAAGACAGTTGCTCTTCTCCCTGGGTGGGTTGAAAGTGCAAGGCTACCTCTTCTTTAGGCTATCACAAGAGGAATAGGCTTTGTTAATATTGATACAGGACAGCTGCTGTGCCTGACTCTTTACAGGGGGAGCCCTCTGCCCTGAGAAATTTACAGTTTGAACTGTCTTGTTCACTGTGATATTAATCCCTCTGGTGTGGATTTTCAAAGGAGTCTAAGGGAATGAGGTGCCTAAATCCCGTGAGAGTTTCATGCTTTTGTCCTAACCTCTGGTTTTAACTGCCAATGACATGATGGGAAATGGATAGATTGATGGGGGGAGGGGGGAAGAGAGAGAGATGAAAATGAATGAATCAATCTGGAAGCCAGATTTCCCAGGAGACTGAAGGTCAAATGCTTTGTGTACTCTTAAATTCATTTTAAAAAAACAATTCATCAGGCTTTTTATTGGTACAGCTGGGAGTTGTGTGCCTTGTATAGGTCAAATGTCCCATTGTTAACTTTCCAGAAGTCTTTGCTGCCTCTTGTGTAATTGAATCAGCAGGCTAGAATAGGCAGGGGTTTATATTTAACGTATCATGCAAGCTTCTAAAATTTCTTTTGAAATCTTTATTGCATAGGTGGAGGATTTATTTGAAACCACCAGTGAGGAGGAGGCGGGTGCTGAGGAGGATGGAAGCAGTAATTCTGTCATTGATGTTGAAGATCTGGGCAAAATTATGGGTCACATGAAGAAGGCCAAGGTACTGCTATTAGAGCAAGCTTAGTACCTGGAGTTTCCTTATCACTAAGGTAGCGAGTTGATAAAAATATTACTGCCCCTGGCTTGTAGCTATAGAGGTAAATTATAAACAAAGCAGTAAACTCCATTGGCTATCATCTAAGGACACAACAAAAATGTGACTTGAAATATTTGGAGGTAGGTTGGAGGTGCTGTTTTTCCCCCTTCCAAAGATTTTGCAGATAGACTTATTTTAAAGTTATATGAGTATAATAAAAGGCACTGCTGCCTGTGCACTTTTCAATCCAAATTTTCCAGAGTACTTCAGCAGCATAGATGTTTCATTTTTATTTTTTTCCTCCAATTGGGTGTTGTTAATAGTTTGTTTAGTGTCACCATGATGCCATGGTGCAATGGATAAAACTCCATTTTAGGTGGACAAGCGGATGATTATGACATGCCTTTATAGAGACTGTGGCATGACAGTATCTTCAATCATGTAAGACAGCTGAATGCTTTTGGGTAACAGGGAGGCTTTCCCCTGTAAGGGCCAGAAGGTCTGGGGCCAGTCAGCCCTGTTCAGTTACCCCATCCTGCTACAGCTGCGCTGGGTGTTGGATTTAAGAAGAGGCGCTCCTTGCAGAAGGCAGGCCAGAATCTCTGGCTAGGGAGAAGAGCAGGTGAGCTGGCTGAGGAGGAAGGTCAAGCAGTTAAGTGCTGGCTGGGGAGGGAGTGGACGGGCTGCTCCTAAATAAGGGAAAAAGCCGAGTGTGAGCTAGGAACTGGCTGTGGCCTGCCAGGGTCGGTTAGTAAGAGGGTAAACCTGACCTGGATGGTTGGTGTGATTGGATCTGGAGGTGAGATAATGAGACAGGCTATTGCTGCTGGAAGCCTGCCTGTAAAGAAGACTTTCTTTTGTTTTGGTGTTGCATTGGACTTAGATTAAGAGACTCTGTGACCCTGGAAGGGATTGAATGTTTAAAGTGGCTTGGCTGGAGGGCCATGTCACCTCTCTGGCAAGGATAAGCCGAAGAGTGCTAAGGGGAAACTGAGGTACAAGTGCTGCAACACCTGGTCTTGCAACAAGGGGGCACTCTGGGACAGTGAGCTGTGTTCATGTTGTCACAAGAGTGCTTGCTAGCATGAAGTTTTGGTTGAACTGTCTTTCCTGACTAAAGGAGAAAGTTGGAGAGTCTTTCAGGAATTTAACAGAGAGCAGGAATTAGCTCTTTACACTGGGACTGTCACTTGCTACATATTTGATCTATTTGCAGAATAATGCAGCTCTGACTTGGTTGATGTCTCTAGGGGTGACTGCAGCATACATGTCTAATAAAAAAGAAGAAAAATAAAAGTTTGAAATGCAATGGGGCTAGGACAGAGTCTGAAGTTTCTCTTTGGAAATACAGGCGCATGCTCAAATATTGACTCTACTTTGGGTTCGTAGAGGAAAAAAAAGTGATGTTCCTGAACAATGAATGGGAGGTGCCCTCAGAAGTTATTGCATAACAGTTATTTTTGCCAAGCGCAAAGATGAGTTTTCTACTACAGAACTGGGCCTACAATTTTATGTTGGTTTTATAAAATGCTCGCAATAGCCAAAAGTGTCAAAAAAGTAAACAAAAAACACCTCCCCCCCCAAACCTCCTGCTTCTGCCACATGCTCATTATTCCTGTTATATTATAGATCTGTTTGGATTTATCTAGTAAGACAGCTGAGGCAATAACTCTAAAGTTTCAGCTGGGGTGCATTGAAAATAATTGATCGGCACATTTCTTTGTGGTCCATAACAGTGACGGCAGTTACCAGTTTGTTCTAAGAGACAGTTGCAGAGAAATCTGGCAGGCATGATCTTATATTGCCTTAACACCAAAAACTCTAATTGATTTCAGTGGGAAACAAGGGAGCAAAGAATGCAGAACCCCTTGAGAGGGGATGGAGCTGTCTGAGGATGCTTAATCTCTTTTCTCAAGGGAAAATTCTGAGATTAGCAGGTTTCTCTCCTGAACTCATACTGCCTCATTAACTGTCATGGGGGAAGATGGGGGACCTGTATCTGAATGTCTACCTTTCCTTAATATAGTGTCAGCTTAGTATCTGTGTCTCCATTGGGGGAAACTATTTTCCACTTACAGGTTGATGAACTACTAGATCTTCCTCACCCTTAACACGCTCTGATCCCATTTGCAATAGGGTTCAGTCCTCCTTTTGGCTTTGCTGTCATACATATTCACCACTAGAGGTCACTGGAGAAAAGAAAAACAGATTATTTGTGTATGAAGTGTAGTTGTAGCTGTGGAGGTCCTGGGATATGAGAGAGACTATGTGGGTGAGGTAATGTCGTTTATTGGACCAACTTCTGTCGGTGAGAGAGACAAGCTTTTGAGCCCCTTGAGCTCTTCTCCAGACTTAAAGCTCGAAAGATTGTGTCTCTTACCAACAGAAGTTTGTCCAATAAAAGATTCATGTTCCTTTGTGACATGACTCAAAACCACTAAAGGGAAAAAATTATTTTTGCAGCCATTTTTATAGGAGATTAGGCCTCAAGGTTTCACTGACTAATAAAATCTAGCAACAGCACAAGGACTGTGCAATGTAAAATAAAAATATGCATAGTCCATTGTCTAGTTTATGAACAAGCAAATGACCACAGCAGTAAGCTACAACCACTTCCTAACGTTTTGTGATCACTGCCCTAGTAGTGACCAAAGTCAGAATTTCCAATATAATTGAGTGTTACAAATAAGCAACAGTGAATGTTTGTTGCCTGACACTTGGCCTTTCTAGGATCTAAGATGGAGTTTTCTGTCTCTACCTCTCATCCTTCCCTTTTATTTTGTCTGTGGAGCTGGAGTCTTTTATTAATCCCCTCCTCCATAAACTGGTTTCTTTGTGCAGTCTCTATGTAGGTTGGCTATCCCAGAAGTGCAAACCCCCCGCCCCACCCCATATAATCTAGGGACTCTATCCTGCAACTCTTATACTAGTAGATCCACTTGAGTTCAGGGAGGCTACTTGTAAGAGTAAATACCTCCAAAGCATCCTCAGGGCAGATCTGCACTTACCATCTTCACTGAAGCACTGCAGCATTGTATGGGGGGCTTCTCCTGTCAGCATATTTAATCCGCCTCTGTGGGAGGCAGTAGCTATGTTGACAGGCTAAGCTCTCTCATTGACATAGCACTGTCTAGGTCGGTATAACCTGCATGGCTCAGGGGTGTGGCTTTTTCATACCCTGTTGTGATATCAGTAGTTATACTAATGTAAGTTTATAGTTGTAGCCCTGGCCTCAGTGAGGCCGGGGGGAAGATTCTTGTATTTCCTCTAGCTCTGTGTTGGCTGTGTGTGTTAGTGTCTGAAAGTTGCATTTCATTCGCCTCTTAAAAATTGCTTGTCAAGGATAGGTTTCTTAACTACAGCCATATCCTGCTATCAATTTGAATTAAAACTCCAATTGACTTAGTGGATCTCCATATACAGAACAGTGGCAGGATATGACCATATAAATGCTGCATGTGAGAGGCTAAATAGGTGACTGACTGTATCATTAGCTATGAGAATGAATGGCTTTGCCTCCATGATGAATCTCCCAGAGAATATGCAGACTGACTTACAAACGGATTTGTGCGAATGCTTGAATTGTGGAATGATCCCATAGGTGCAGTCATTTATTGTAATTAAAAATAAGCACCAAAGATGTGACACCAACATGCAGAAGAATCTGAAATGTGAAACTAATTCTTCATTATCGAGTTGTCTGATTTCCAAGATGAAAGGTGCCATTGTTGGTTAAGTCCCAGGCATCCTTCTTTGTAGAGTTGTCCTCGCTTTAGCTGCTGTGCATTAGTGCAATGAGAGCTTTTGTCTTTCAAATTAAGATTATTTTAAAAACCAATTTACAGAATACTGAGTTGCACATGTTCAGTACTTAAATTCATAGGGCCTAATTCTGATCTCACACTAACTCTACTGAAATCAATGGAATTACATCAGAATGACTTAAAGTGGGATATGAGAGAGCAGAAAGGGGCCTAAAATCTATTTGCAGAATACACTGTTGTTTTTTACAGTGCTGATCTATAAATATTTAGGCTTTACTGTATGATGTCAGTCTCGTCCTTCCAATATTCCTGTGGCTTTGGGATGTATACTTGCACATTTTCTTTGTGCGTAGGGGGCAGTAAAAGATAATTTTTGAATATTTTTAGGATCTAGCTTTGATCTCTTGTATGGTTGTGTAAGGATTAGTGGCAGAGATTTGAATGTTGGGTTGGGGGTGAGTCTGGCTACAGGTGTGGGGCTGGGATCGAGTGGTTTGGAAGGCAGGAGGTAGATTAGGGCTGGGTCAGAGGGTTGGGACACAAGAGGGGGTCAGGGGTTCAGGCTCTGGGCAGCTCTTACCTCAAGCAGGTCCTGGAAGCAGCAGCATATCTACCCTTTGCCTCCTACCTGGAGGTGCGGCCAGGTGGCTCTGCACGCTGCACCATCTGCAGGCACCGCCCCCGCAGCTCCCATTGACCATGGTTCTCAGCCAATGGGAGCTGCAGAGCCGGTGCTTGGGGCAAGGGCAGTGCGTGGAGCCCCCTGTCTGCCCCTACAGGTAGGAGCTAGAAGGGGGAGATGCTACTGCTTCCGAGAGCCACGCGGAGCCTGCCTTAGCCCCACTGCGCCACTGACCAGCTGGTGTTCAGTGTTTCAACTGAGATCTTAGTCTGAATTAGAACAGACCTATTAGCTCATCTGGTCCATATTCTTGCCAGGACAGTGTTGTTTCCTGTGGTCTAAGCCCTTTGTTTTTGTTTTGTTTAAAAATTCATGGGAATTTATCAGTGTTTATTACAATAATTAAAAAATGAGTGAAAAATCAGTGCAAAAAATTAGCATAAGTCTTTCTGGGTAAATATCAGGTTTAATATTGGGGGATGGGAAGACCAAAAGAAAGCAACAAATAGAAAAAAGTAAGAGTATTGGAAATAAGAGAAGTTTAATGCCACAGTTTATTTCATGAACTTTACATTCAGTAGGTACAGTGCATGTGTATCTTCCACTACATTGCCTTATAACACATGGCTTTGCATTGACAGATTAATTTAACATAAACATAATATACTGGATTTTCTTAACATAATCAGTATTTCTGGGTACTCGAATGGTACAAAATTCAGGTAAAAAATCAGTAAAAACTGAAATCAAAGGGCCTTGCTTAAGGTGTATTTTTCTAAGACTTGATCCCTTCTGGTTTTACATGTTGAGACTGTGGGGCTTTCAGCGCTTCCCTTGGGAGGCTGATAATCCTGCCTAAATTTTCCCTTTTATTTTTTGTTCATTATTGCTAGTTCTGTCTCCTTAGATAACACTAAGTAACTCTGTCTCTTTGGTGTTTGCGCCCTTCAAATATTTGTAGACTATCCTTCATTAAAAAGGTTGGATCTATTTGACTAGAAAACCAGTCTTCCATAAGCCAGGCCAACTTCTGAAGGTCCTTAGCATGTTTCTCCTGGAAGAATAAGTAATGATCTGGACCATCTGTGAAACAGAATTTTATCTTCTGAACATTATGGGTGGCAGCTGCCATGCTGGAGTAGAGAATTGTATAGTGAGTTACATCAACAGATTTTCTTCAGCTGTGACCCACTGAGAACGAGAGCCACATTTAATGGGAGGTTAAAAAGACTTAAATTAACTGTGTGCCTAGTTTAAATTGAAATGGCTAATTTTAGCCACAGAATGTGTTTTGAATATCTTGAATTCTACATAGCGAAGCCAAAAATGCAGCTGAGGAGTTTTGACAGTTTCAGTTATGACCATCTGTGGAGGTGTTCTCCTCCATGTCTGAAGATATCGGCAGGACCCCCCAAATAAACACATGCTGCTGAAAAAATTTACATTTTGTGTGTGCTTTCTGGGCATATTTGTAAGAAATACATATAAAGAAGCATTTGAAACATTTGAGCTGTGAATTTGCAGATAATGAATGTTGCACTGCTTTCTGTTCCTATCCTAACCAGGAATACAGAACCTTCTCTACTAAATTGGTCAACTGATCCCCTGTTCTGCCTTTTGTAATGGCTAATACTTGGTCGTTCAGAGGAAGGTGGATTTCTCTGGCTTGTTCCATAAAGTGTCTAGCTGATTGTGTTGTGCTGTACATATAGAAATAAAGAAAAATACATTTCTTCCTGCCCCAAGATTGAGGTCAGTTTGTGCCCACGATCATGAGGTGTAATTGTCCTTATTTAGCATCCAATGAAGTATAGTTGCAAAACTCCTGCAGGCTTCAGGATTTGGTCTGTAAATAGCAAAAATCTGAATCCCTAAGTTTTCATTGTCCATGGACTTTTGCTGCCTGTGAATATAGAACAGAAGGATGGGTGTTTGGCTTGTTTTATTGGCAGCCACATTATTTCAAGGGCAAAGGAAAGCTGGCTGTAGCCACTACTTGCTTGATTTGTTACAGAAAGACAATAAACTTGCCTTAGATTTACTTCAATGCTTCTTGCTAAATCACCCGTGAGAAGTTTGCTCTCTGTGCTAAGTTGTTTATTTGTGTTCTTTTCTTTCAAATCCTGAATAAGAAACATGAAAGGTTTATTATTAAGCAAATGAATAAATACAACTCCTAGGGCAGCGAGTTGCTTTTCCCCTCAAGAAATGTCTTGGATTAAATACTTATGAAACATAAAACAAATTGGGTACTCAGCTGAGATAGGAACAAATGATTGGTGTCCTGTATACATACTTTGAAATCAGCCTGGGAAAAAAGTGGTAGACAGTCTCTTCAAGGTAGGAAAAAATAAGAGTTTTTTTAAATTTAGATATAAAGATTTTGATTATATTTTTTCTAATTAAATAGACTTTTTTATGCTTCAATACTTTGAGATAATACAGTGAGTGTAGTATATAGAAAAATAGATATGTTAGGACACTTAATCATGCAAGATGACTTTTCTTGTATGCAAAGGTTGGTTCTGTATATGCTAATTTATTTGTACTGCACATTTATGTGAATGACTATATTTAATACAACACAAATACATATTGTGCTCTCTACTCACGTAAAAGGGAATGCTCCTGCATCAGTATATTTTGCCCTGCCCTCAGAGGGAGAACAAGAAGCATTGGGTTCAAACTACAGTAAAGCAGATTTAGATTAAATCTCAGGAAAAACTTCCTAACTGTAAGAACAGTAGGACAATGGAACAAATTGCCTAGGGAAGACATGGAAGCTACTTCACTGGCGATTTTAAAAAGAGGCTGGAAAGCTGTCTGTCCTGGATGATTTAGACTCAACAAATCCTGCATCTTGGCACGGGTTAGCCCAGGTGACCCTTGTGGTCCCTTCCAGCCCTATGGTTCCAGGATTCTATGCGGTACAAGAGCTGAAATCACGTTGAGTAATGCTGCACTCCGATAAGTTAATGGGACTACTCTGAGTAAAGTACTGCCCACCTTGAGTTAAGGGGAGGGCAGAATCTAGCCCAGACTTAAATTATGGCTTTTAGAGAGAGGGCTGTTTAGTGCTCAATAGTTATGTGAAAGATGACTGACTTACCTTCTCCCTGCTTATGTATGAAGCTTTTTCAGTAACATCAATATTTTATTGTCCAAGTGTCTTGATGAGTGAAGATGGAGTCTTCTATTGGACTTAGAAACCTATTTATATTAACAGGAGGGTTGTATGTAAGACACATGAGGTAATTATCCCACTCTACTTGGCACTGGTGAACCTCAGATGGAGTACAGTGTCTTTAGGAAAGATGTGGATAAATTGGAGAGAGTCCAGAAGAGAGCAGCAAAAATGGTGAAAAGTTTTAGAAAATCTGATCTATGAGGAAATGTTTAAAAAACACCTGAGTGTGTTAAATCTTGAGAAAAGAAGATTGAGAAGGGACCTGGTAATAGACTTCAGATAAGTTAAGGGTTGGTATTAAGAGGATGATGATCAGTTGTTCTCCATGTCCACTGAAGGTGGGAGAAGTAGTCATGGGCTTAATCTGCAGCACGGGAGATTTATGTTAGATATTAGGAAAAACTTTCAAACTATAAGGGTAGTTAAGTTCTGGAATAGGCTTCCAAGGAAGGTTATGGAATCCCTAATCACTGGAGGTTTTTAAGAACAGACCATCCCTGACAGATGTTTGTCCAACCTAGGTTTACTTGGTCCTGCTTCAGCACAGGGGGCTGGACTTTATGACTTCTCAAGCTCTCTTCCAGCTCTACGTTTCTGTGATTTGTATTCATGGCTGGATGCTTTGTGTTGTGGACCTTTTAAGAAAGTTTAGATGCATTACAAAAATGTTGGTAGAATGGCTGATGTAATGCTGTACTTGTATTTTAGAACTGTTTTTGAACAAACTATGAATTCAAAGAAGCAAAAGTTGGACCAGATCTTACTAGTTTAGTAAGGGCCAGATTCTGTTATGTTCTGATGACTGATGCCTGCTGCACAAGTAGTCCTATTGAAATCAGCAGGTACTACTTCAATATGAAGGGTAGGTAGAATCTATCCCATATGACTTCCTGGAAGCAATGGCAAACTGAATTCTTGGATGGTTCTGAGCTTGCTCTGAGTGTTTTCTGAAAACTTCTTGGAGTTCAGATGAAATACATATGTGTGTCTTGAGAACTGTTTGAGTTACTGAATCTGGTCAGGAAGACCATGTGGAGCTCAGGAAATTAAGAGCAATTGTTTGATTAGTATCTACGTTTCTTTAATATGAAGTAGAAATAAGCCAAAACTGGAAAAAATTATTGGAACTTCCTGGTACATAGGGTGTGTGTGATTGGGTGGGTGGGGGGAGATGTGAGGGGTGGGTAGAAGGAGGCTAGTGATTTAAAATAGACCTAGATCAGGGGTGCTGATTTAAAATGGACCTGGTTGTGAAACAACTTTGATTTTTGGGAAATCAGAAGGACTCCATTTTTAAATGCCATTTGTCTGTAACGAATGTATATTTTCTTTGAAATATTTAAGAACAAACATAGTACATCTTCCATCAAATATCAAAGTAATTATTTACACTTCTATGTGTGCTGTCCAGGCAACTATAAATGGCAATAGAATCTCAGAAGTTTCAGAGTAGCAGCCGCGTTATCCGTAAAAAGAACAGGAGTACTTGTAGCACCTTTACAGACTAACAAATTTATTTCAGCATAAGCTTTCAATACTCTTTTTATATGTTCCATTCCATGCATCCGATGAAGTGGGCTGTAGCCCACGAAAGCTTATGCTCAAATACATTTGTTAGTCTCTAAGGTGCCAAAAGTACTCCTGTTCTTTTTACGGATTCACAGTGTTGATGTACTCTTTTTTTAGCCCTCTTTTAACTTTATACTAATTTGTGTTATTTCTTTATTCATGTCACACTAGACTTCGGGGATTAGCGATATTTGTAGCATTGTATCTCTGGAGAGCCCAATAGTCTTGTTATACTGTGGCTGATAATGGTGGCTCTAATCTTAGTTGGGTTCTGTGATGAGATTTAATAGCTTATTTCTAAACAATGCAGTTGGTTGGGCTTGCATCGACAGTCCTGAACTGATGCAGCATCACAGCATGAAAGGGCAAGTTATGGTTCTGAAGTGGGTGATGCTCCAAATAGGTATAAAACAGAGGTCAGAAGCGCTGGCCAGGAAAGGTCCTATAGTACTTAGTGTAAGAGTAGGGGAGACATTCCATGTCTCCAAGTCAGTAAATTGTCTTGCCTATCTAAAACCCTTCAGTGTTTTAAAATGGTTATGGGGCATTCTTCACTGACCTGTGCTAAATAACTGTGCAGTGCTGAGCACTATTGGAACTACTTTTTAGCCAAGAGGTGGCTGTAGTTTACTGGCAGGGAGAAGTGATCCGTGCACATACAGATCAGTTGTAGAGCACTTGGAGATGAAAGTCACTATGGCTGGGGATTTTCAAATGAATTTATGGGAATTAGGTTCCCAAATCCCATTGACTTTCTATGGGATTTAGATGCCAAACTCCATTAGACTCCTTTGTAAATCCAGGTAGTTAAGTGTTTGGGGCAGCATGATGAAGAGGTGGAGTGGAATAATGGATGAACAGCTTTTAACAAATGAATTGCTTGAGAGCCAGGTTCATCTTGGTGTGCCAGAATTGTTATCAGGTTTAATAGCTGTGATTTGAGGTTGCTAGGAATATTCCTATGTCTAAATATTGCATATTCAGCTAAATGATTGTAATTAATTCTCTCTTAACAGAAAGAATGTGAACTTGAGGAAGAAGCTGGCAAGACAGGTCCATCTCAGCAGAGCAGTGGGAAAAATGAGGACAGTGAAAGGAGGGAGATGATCACTCCAGGTCTTAGAGATGCACTTACGAAACAAGGTGAGGGTCTATAAAGATGGTGTGCAGACCAGATTCTGGATCAGACTTCAAAAAATTTGTGTGTATAGATTTTTTTATCAGAAAGGGTGCAAAGAAAGGATTGAACTATTGTATGCCTTTTGTTTATGGTGGGTTTCATGATGCCTGTGTAATAGATATGGGACAGTCTTTTTGTAGGTGTCACCCTCCTGCTGCAAAGTTAGGACACTAGTGAGATTACTGAAACCAAGCAGTCCAGACCTAAAATCCTTAATTGGGCACAGCAGCTCTTGCAGTCATAAGCAGTAGTGTCGGAACAGGAATTTTGGAGTCTAGCGGGCACCAATCTTCTTCATGAGCTGGTTTGTTAGTGTTTTGGGGAGAAAACACCCTGGTGCATATCCAGCTCCCAAAAGAGAGGGCTTTTGAAGGGCATTTGAAAATTGGCCTCACTTCTAATATTTTAGTCCAGTACTTTCTTCTCAATTTCATACTGATTTCAGTGCTGAAATTAATTTCCCAAAGATAAATTCATTCAAATGAATCCGAATGGTCCACTGGAGGAAAACTAGATAATGATTTCTCTCAAGAACCATACAGAATGATGTTAATGGACTTAAGGCCATTATTTTAAAAAACATGTATGCAAGAATGCATGAAAAATGCCAGATTTACAGTCCTGCAGACCAAAAATCTCAGTCCCCAGAACAGGTACAGCTTGGGCAAAGGTAGCACAATGCTCTGCAATGTAGCTCAAGGGTGTACAAGAGAGTAGTTTGGTCTTCAGCTTTCTAAAGATGAAAGAGGAGTTTAGTTTTCATGCTCATTCATGCATTAGATCCTCTCCTGAAGCTTCTGAAAAAGGGTATCTGTTGTGATACGGATGTCTAACTTAATAGCTGGACTGAGATAGGCCACAGCTATTTGAAACAAGTTCATTTTCTGTAACATTGTCAGTCACTGATAACTTAATCTAGTTTCTTTAACCTGGTCACCTGAAGGTGACCCGACTCCCTGTCCCAGCCATCCAGTCTTGTGCGCATGCTTTTTTTTAAAATTAAACTTAGGAGAGATGTAAAAGAAATGTGAAATGCATAAAACTCGGAGTTAGAATAAAAGAATCTAGCAAAGGCCTTGTAAGAAATAAAGTGTTGCAAAACTTGTCCACTAACCTGTAGTGCCTGCATATGGGTACCTATCTTGCTACTTGCTGACACCTTTGGAAGCCTGAAGTGTCTCCCACACATCCAGGTTGCTTAAGTCTTTTTTGCCTTTGTCGCCGAAGGTGGTAATTTCAGTGAGAAATGCAGTGTAAACTGCTGCAAAGTAGTTGAATATGTGGTGCACTTTTGAGTGCTTCTCCTGTATAACTTTAAGGTCAAATTCTGTCCTAGCTTGTTGTTTTAGGGGCAAGGATACTGGTAGATGCGTAGAGTGGAGAGGGAATGTGAGAAGGGATGGATGGTGTGCACAGCAGTAGCATCATTTGGAGATAGTAGCACATGCAGTAGCTTCCTGGGAGTTTGGGTTCTGGCTGTTCCCTGGGTTGGAAGATTGATCCCGATGTGCTAGGCAGCATGGTAGCTGGTACCCTGCTAAGTGATCTGTGGAGTCCTAAGGAGGAATCTTGTTCTGCTACCACATGGACGTGAGGATAGAGGCTTTTACTGTCTTTCTGTTGTTGAAACACTTTAATAGGAAGTGATTTTAAATGCTGCTTATGACCCTGGCCTTTTGACATGCCAGGAGCCATCAACTGCCATGGGAGCTGAGAACGGTCAGCATCTTGTGGGATTGGGCCCTATGTTTGCATTGCAGTGCCCTGCCCAATTGTGAGGCTGCATTATGTCTTCGGGAAGAGTGAAGCAAAGTGACGGCAGTGATTCAGGCAGCTTCACTTTTCTAGTTGCTTTTAATTGCCTTTGGTTTTGTGGCTCTGATGAGATATCTATTTATTTATTTTGTGTTACATAAAAAAACATTGTTAGATGATCAAAACTGCACACACAGCCCACTTTTCCACAAATCAAGTTTTAAACACCAGGGCAGATCTACCTGGGAAATTCCGTCATTTGCGACTTTCAGGGAAAATTGGAAGAATTCACTTTCCTGTTGGCAGGTTGCATTTTTTGTAGGTACATGTGTCATTTATATTTTCCTATGACTGGCTTTCTGGAACATGCCAGCAATCACAGCTGGATAAATAAACTTGCGGTCTCCAAAGAGTTAATTTTAGCATGCCCATTTCTGTTAAATTAAAACCTCTCCATGCTACATTTTCCCACTGTGCACTGAGTGAACTATATTCACAAAAACTAGCATCAGAGCAGCCTGCTCTATAGGGGTTTAATTTGCCTTCCTTCTGTTTTCCCATGTCAAAACAAACATTCTTCTGGAGATCAGACTATATAGACATATTTACATGGTGGTTTAAAAAAAAATGGAGAAGATTCAAAAGTTCATATAATTTATTTAGCAGTTACTGATTGCTATGCCAGGAGCCATCAACTGCCATGGGAGCTGAGGACGGTCAGCGTCTTGTGGGATTGGGCCCTATATTTACATTGCACTTCACTTTACTTTCAGTTTCAGTGTTATCCCTGAGGGCATAATTAGCTCAAAAGAGGTAAAAATCAGTGCTAATGATTCAGAATGAAGCTGTTCCTTTAAAATTTAGTTGCAGAACACGAATTTGCCTTTGTCTTTGTAGACAATCTCAACAATCATTCATTTACTTTTATTCACCTTCAGATAAATTTATCTTGCTTGGTCTAAGTGACTTGAATATTGATTGAACAATTGGGCTTTATTTTAGCACCAGTTTAGCACCATGGATTTTCCACCAGTTAAATGTATCATTACACTCAGTTTACCCAACCCTGCTGTACAACCTTTTTGGCCCAAGGGCCACATCTGGGTATGGAAATTGTATGGCGGGTCATGAATGCTCATGAAATTGGGGGTGGGAGGTAGTGTGGGCTCTGGGGTGGGGCCAGAAATGAGGAATTCAGGGTGCAGTTTGGGGTGCAGGGGGGGAGGTGAGGGCTTCAGCTGGGTGTGCGGGCTCTGGGGTGGGGCTGGGGGTACAGGAGGGTGCTCTGGGCTGGGACTAAGGAGATGGGAGGGGGATCAGGGCTGGGGCACAGGGTTGTGGCATGGAAGGGGGGTTGGGTTGCAGGCTCCGTGTGGCACTTACCTCAAGCAGTTCCCACTGGCTGTGGGAGCTGTGAGGGTGGTGCTTGGGGTGGGGACAGCACGTGTGGGAGCCAGAGAGGGGACATGCTGCTGCTTCTGGGAGCTGTGTAGAGTGGGGCAAGCCCCGACCCCGCTCCCTGGCTGGAGTGCCGGAGCAGGGCAAGTCCCCAACCCCACTCATCGACAGGAGCTCAAGGGCTGGATTAAAACGTCTGAAGGGCTGGATACAGCCCCCGAGCCATAGTTTGCCTATCCCTGTTGTACAGGGTAGTAGGAGCTTGTAGCTGTATATTTACTGATTAGCTTAATAAGGGCATTCTTCAATAGTTTCCTTTTATAAAAAGCTGTAGTCAATTTTGTACAGTCAGGAAATGTTAATTTCCTCTCCCTCTTCAGTGTTAAATCTTGCATAAAGTTCATAGGGAGGGTAAGCTGTTCAGTACTTCCAAATAACAAATATAACTCGAGAGAGTCTTAGCAATGAGTCTATTTCAAGTGTTTGACTGTGGGTGTTATGTTTACAGTGATACTACTTTGCAGTGTTAATGTTATAGTAGATTTCATCTATTTAGGTAGACAGAAAATGAAATGAAAATAGAAATCAACCATTGATATTACTTTGTTTGCCAGAGCAAACAGTATTAGCTAGAGCTGAGACATGGCTTATATTCTAATTCCTTTAGTTGCTTACAGTTTTTTCAAAACAGTTCCTTCTTGGCCGAAACTTGGTATGCTTGGTCTTAAGATGAATTTCTGTGTGTAGAAAAGCTTACCTCTAGTGACTTCTAAGAGTCAGATGAAGAGGTAAACTTAAGTGTGGCTTTAGCTTTAGAGGCACCTTTAAATTATGGTTATGATCAGAAGAGAGTGACTGTTAAAGTAAGTCCATTCTGAATCAACATATCTGTTCCTTGTGTGTAATCCAGGTCGGGTCTGCTTATTTTACTAATGCAAAACACGTGGTAAACTTTGTACACTATCCTGCTAGCTCTACAAAATCAGCTGTGGCATAGGAAGCTGTATTCTGTTCTGGTTAATGAATCATTCATGGGATTTGAACTTCTTTATGATTTGCAGAATATTTCTTATCAGTGATAGACAAGTCAGAATGAACCCATCTTGACATGCAGATCCCAGGGTGAGGGCTGGGAATTAGAAAAATCATCATTTGTTTAGTAAGCAGACTTGTTTATTGATACAAAAATCACTTGGAGACATGATCCCCCACAGTGCCAATTTTGAAATCCATATTGAGGACTATAGCTACAGTCTTATGGTGCTTAAGAAGAGCACAGTAAAGAGAATCTTAAACAAGCGGGAATATAAATGCAAAAAAATAATAAGGCTGAGAACCCAAGCAGTGGGGGAACTCCACATAACACTTCTTCCATGTCTCTGTTAACTTGGGGTATGTCTACATTTCAGGCATGGGCTGTGATTGCAGCTTGTGTAGATATACCTGAGCTAGCTTTAATCTAGAAGCTGCGGAAGCATTGGCTTTAGCATGGGCTAGCTAGCTGGGTAATTATCCATGTGTATTCCACAGTATATATACATTTTTTGTGTGTGTGTGTGTGTATATATATATGGTGTATTGCACAGTATGTATTTAGTACAGTGTGGCTGAGGTAATGTTACTTATATACTTACAAAGCAACCTGGGCCAAATTCTTCTGTTGGCTGGAAAAACTTTGCTAAAGTCCAATGGAATTGTTTTGTATTTACACCAGTGTAAATGAGAGCAGAATTTTGAGCCTTAATAATGTCCAGAATGTCCTCAGTTTCATGGGGCTTGACTTCTCAGCCTTGATGATGTTGCATTTAATTGTAACCTTAATTTCCTGTTTGTTAGCTGAATGGTAATGGAAATGCCAAATGATTGGGAATATCCATTGCGATAGTGCGTGTACTTTCTCTCATCCTGTTCTCTAATGTCAAATAATCATCACATTATAGAAAATTGGTTTCTTATTTAATGGGCCTCAGTAGAAGAGAACACAGTATCAGAAATGGCAGGGGCTATTTCAGTTCTGTAAAGTCTTTGGTGCTCTCTTGTCCCATTAGGATGTCAATGTAAAGTGCTTTGATCTAAGATTTTCAGCGTGTGTGGGACGTGCAGGCTTTGACGTCAGGAATTGCTCAGGGTCCATTATCCAAATGCTCAGCGTGCAGAGTTGAGGCCAGACTTTTAAAAGTACGCAGGAGCTCCCGTTGTTGATTCAGATGGCCAGATTTTCAAAAGGGTTCAACACGCAATATTCTGAGATGGGTTGAAAATCTGAGCTTGATTATGGGTGCTGAGCCCTTTTGAAACTTCTGGCCATAAAGGCTAAATGTGCTGTGAAAGTGATGCTGCATTCTGCGTAGGCACTGTCACTGATGTACCCCTGCATGGGTTGCATACTTAAGGTTATATTTTCATCTTTCAGGCTTGGGGATAATACATGTGTAAATCCCTGTGCATCAAGATGAAAATAAAGCCCTTGAACTCCAGGGGGTGCTAGCAGTTTTCTGGCTGGGTTATGTATTGCTAACAACAGTGCAGCCACTGAAATGTATTCTGTAGAACAATAGAATTCAAATGTTTGCTGTGGAAATATTAACCATGAGTTGTGAAAACAACTAAAATAAAATAATTCTCACTCAAGTGCCTGTAAGCAGAGGAATGCAGTGGTTTCAAAAGATGAGGTTCTAAATCTGTGAAATTTACTTAGAGAATTTGTGTATGTCTCAATAAATATGGAATATAAAGTTAAAGAAATAACACCCTAAGAGCAGGAGTTATGGAGCCTGAGCATGGTCATGGTGTGGGAGCTGCCAAGAGCTCATGGAGAAGTGGCTGATATTCATTTCCTAGTCTAGATGCACAGTATTAGTGGCTACAGGACTCTTTGTCGCTTTTTACAGATCCAGACTAACACAGCTGCCCCTCTGATACCTGATTAGTGGCACAGAAAGTAGTAATAATCGAGATTCTGTGGGCCTGATTAACCTTTTGCTTACGTCAGTGTAAGTTGATGACATTACAAATGTAAAATTGGTGGGGAGAAGAAATGGACTCTTTCTATTTCTATTTTAGGTATTTATATTTTTGCAGGTTTTTTTTTTTTTTTTTTTTTGAAAGGGGACAGGACTTACTGGGGCAGAGGTTTTGAAGTCATGAGGCCTGTTAGGTTTAGACAAAATACAGGTTGTAGACATACAGATGGGCAAGGATAAAATTATCTCTGCATTCTTCTGTCCAGACAATAGGAGAGTTTGTTTTTTTTAGAAGTTGAAAAAAATCTTAGGCATAAGAATAAATGTGCCCAGTTCATGAAATAACAGCTAGAGGAAAGGATGCTTTAAAAAAAAACCCAACAACTTGGTCTCTAGCAGCCAGTAAAACTGACACATACGTGTACACGGAGGATATACTCTGAAGTTTCTATCATGTTTTGCATACCTCTTTATGCTTCAGTTTCTCCATCTGTAAAATGGGGATAATGAACTGACCTCCTTTATAGACTCATAGACTCTAGGACTGGAAGGGACCTCGAGAGGTCATAGAGTCCAGTCCCCTGCCCTCATGGCAGGACCAAATACTTTCTAGACCATCCCTGATAGACATTTATCTAACCTACTCTTAAATATCTCCAGAGATGGAGATTCCACAACTTCCCTAGGCAATCTATTCCAGTGTTTAACTACCCTGACAGTTAGGAATTTTTTCCTAATGTCCAACCTAAATCTCCCTTGCTGCAGTTTAAGCCCATTGCTTCTTGTTCTATCATTGGAGGCTAAGGTGAACAAGTTTTCTCCCTCCTCCTGATGACACCCTTTTAGATACCTGAAAACTGCTATCATGTCCCCTCTGTCTTCTCTTTTCCAGACTAAACAAATCCAATTCCTTCAGCCTTCCTTCATAGGTCATGTTCTTAAGACCTTTAATCATTCTCGTTGCTCTTCTCTGGACCCTCTCCAATTTCTTCACATCTTTCTTGAAATGCGGTGCCCAGAACTGGACACAATACTCCAGTTGAGGCCTGACCAGCGCAGAGTAAAGCGGAAGAATGACTTCTCGTGTCTTGTTTACAACACACCTGTTAATGCATCCCAGAATCATGTTTGGTTTCTTTGCAACAGTATCACACTGTTGATTCATATTAAGCTTGTGGTCTACTATGACCCCTAGATCTCTTTCTGCCATACTCCTTCCTAGACAGTCTCTTCCCATTCTGTATGTGTGAAACTGATTGTTCCTTCCTAGGTGGAGCACTTTGCATTTATCCTTATTGAACTTCATCCTGTTTACCTCAGACCATTTCTCCAATTTGTCCAGATCATTTTGAATTTTGACCCTGTCCTCCAAAGCAGTTGCAATCCCTCCCAGTTTGGTATCGTCCGCAAACTTAATAAGCGTACTTTCTATGCCAACATCTAAATCGTTGATGAAGATATTGAACAGAACCGGTCCCAAAACAGACCCCTGCGGAACCCCACTTGTTATACCTTTCCAGCAGGATTGGGAGCCTTTAACAACTACTCTCTGAGTACGGTTATCCAGCCAGTTATGCACCCACCTTATAGTAGCCCCATCTAAATTGTACTTTCCTAGTTTATCTATAAGAATATCATACGAGACTGTATCAAATGCCTTACTAAAGTCTAGGTATATCACATCCACCGCTTCTCCCTTATCCACAAGGCTCATTATCCTATCAAAGAACGCTATCAGATTAGTTTGACACGATTTGTTCTTTACAAATCCATGCTGGCTATTCCCTATCACCTTACCGCCTTCCAAGTGTTTGCAGATGATTTCTTTGATTACCTGCTCCATTATCTTCCCTGGCACAGAAGTTAAACTAACAGGTCTGTAGTTTCCTGGGTTGTTTTTATTTCCCTTTTTATAGATGGGCACTATATTTGCCCCCTTCCAGTCTTCTGGAATCTCCCCCGTCTCCCATGATTTCCCAGAGATAATAGCTAGAGGCTCAGATACCTCTTCTATTAACTCCTTGAGTATTCTAGGATGCATTTCATCAGGCCCTGGTGACTTGCAGGCATCTGACTTTTCTAAGTGATTTTTTACTTGCTCTTTTCTTATTTTCTCTTCTAAACCTACCCTCTTCCCATAAGCATTCACTATGTTAGACATTCCTTCAGACTTCTCAGTGAAGACTGAAACAAAGAAGTCATTAAGCATCTCTGCCATTTCCAAGTCTCCCGTTACTGTTACCCCCTCCTCATTGAGCAGTGGGCCTACCCTGTCCTTAGTCTTCCTCTTGCTTCTAATATATTGATAAAAAGTCTTCATGTTTCCCTTTATTCCCATAGCTAGTTTGAGTTCATTTTGTGCCTTTGCTTTTCTAATCTTGCCTCTGCATTCCTGTGTTATTTGCCTATATTCCTCCTTTGTGATCTGACCTAGTTTCCATTTTTTATATGACGCCTTTTTATTTTGTAGGTCACGCAAGATCTCAAGGGTAAGCCAAGGTGGTCTTTTGCCACATTTTCTATCTTTCCTAACCATCGGAATAACTTGCTTTTGGGCCCTTAATAGCGTCCCTTTGAAAAACTGCCAACTTTCCTCAGTTTTTCCCCTCAGTCTTAATTCCCATGGGACCTTACCTATCAGCTCTCTGAGCTTACCAAAATCCTCCTTCCTGAAATCCATTGTCTCTATTCTGCTGTACTCCCTTCTACCCTTCCTTAGAATTGCAAATTCTATGATTTCATGATCACTTTCACCCAAGCTTCCTTCTACTTTCAAATTCTCAACAAGTTCCTCCCTATTTGTTAAAATCAAGTCTAGAACACATTAGTAAAGTGTTTGAAATTTACTGATGAAAAGCACTATGTAATAGCTCAGTGGTATTATTTATTAGTGCACTCGGAGGCTCAGGTAAGGGTGAGTTTTCATTAATAGAATGATAAATATACACCAGCTCCTGTTATCAGTGGTCACTGTATCACATCACCCCTGGGCAAACATTGCCCTCTGCCTTCTCAGTCCTCATCCTCAAAGGGCACCTGCACAAGAGCTGCAAAAGATGAGCCTGGGAGCTTAAATTTATAACTTTGCTAGACACGAAAAATCAGGGTCTTAATAAAGATACTGGATTTATGGCTTATTACAAGAATGTGTAACCCGCTAATCCCCCTGAGCCCCTCCCTTTTTTTTTTGTTGGTCCTATGACTGCAGGGGTGTTAACAGGCCACTTCACTTTGAATGGTCCCTTACAATATGTGTTAACTACTTATGCTAAACTATCCATTCCACCATTGATTTAGCTGTGATACTGGGAGTACTTTTCCCAGGTCTGAAGAAGAGCTCTGTGTAAGCTTGAAAGGTTGCTTCTCTCTCCAGCATAAATTGGTCCAATAAAAGGTATTACCTCACTCACCTTTTCTCTCAAAGAGACTAAGGCCATGTCAACGCTACCACTTATATCCATATAACTTGTTGCTCAGGGTGTGAAAAAACACTCCTCCCCTCCTTCCCCCCCGAGTGACATAAGTTACTCCGACAGAAGTGCCAGTGTGGACAGTGCTATGTTGGTGGGAGAGCTTCTCCCATCAACATAGCTAGGGCCGCTCGTGGAGGTGGGGTTCTTTATGTTGACAGGAGAGCTCTATCTTGCTAGCATAGAGCAGCTATGTGAGCAGTCTTATAATGGTACAGCTGTGCTGCTGTAAGCTCACTAGAGGCCTAACATAGCTACGACACTACTGCAAACAACTAGTGATCACATCAGTCTTTCATAGGTGGGGGCTGGAGAGCTAATTCTACAAAAAGGATGGAAAATTAAACTTCCTGCAGCAATTAAAAGATTCCTCACTTGACCTTTTGTCTCTGTTTCCTCCTGAAGTTGTGTTTGCTTTATTGTATGCAAAATCATATTGGCGTTCCTCTGGCTGGTGTGTTTCAGGAATATTACTGGGTAATATCTTGTGATAGTTGTAGGAGAAGTTCCTTCATTCGACCCAAATACTGGAAATTCAGTCAACATTACTTTGTCAGTGGCAAGAACATTTGCTGCAGCCCTGTGGGTGGTTCTGCTTACCCCTTTGCTCTGTCTATACCTGCATAAAGCATGAGGTTTTTTCAGCAGCAGTTTAATGTAGATGAAAACATTGAAGTGGTATTTGTGGCGGTCTATTTGTCGGGCAGACACTTTGATAGGAAAATGTGCTCTGATACATCAGTGGTTTTATATGCTCCGCTAGTTTGGCAATTTTGTAATATAAAGATGGATCTCTGCTTTGATTAAAATGAAAAATAGTATCATATTGGACACTGAAATTTTAAAAATTTGCCAGGTATTGAGGCTGGAGTTTGTTGCAGCTACTGGCAGTTCATCATTGTCAATGTCTCAGTTTTCTGACATTTAGGTACATATGTTTGCTTGTATCTAATGCATGTGGCCTGAGAGCTTTGTATTTATTAGTCATAGCAGGTTTTTACAACATGTTGAAAATGCAAAAATAAGTTTTTGATAGTCACGGAAGACATTAAGTGCTCAAAGCAACATTTTAGCAGCTCAGTTGGGAGGCAAAGAGTTACGAGTATTAAGCTGCAACTGTTTCGCAGTTAGGATCCAGTCCTGCAACCTTTTGTCACGCAAACACTCTCATTGGGAGTCACTCTGTCAATTGCATTACTCATAAGAAAATATTTCAGGACCTGAAAGCTTCCTACCTCACAAGCCTATTTTTAAAGTACTTTCCTGCCAGAATGCTTTAAAAATGATGTTGTGAAAACTAGGCCTCATATTGGTTGCATTGATTGATTTTTCCCCCCCACCCCCCTTTCCCATCCCTCAGCCATGAGACACTGGTCAGAGCTCAGAACAAAATCCAGAGTGTGTTTATAGTTCAATATCCACCAATATGACTGGCCAACCTGTCCAGCTACCAGATGCTCTTAATATTTTTGGACTAAATACTAATTTAATTCCAGTAGTTTCCTTTCAGCCTTTGTAAGTTTTGTTGTCTCTTTCCCACCCGCCTCCCCAGTTTCTCTGCCAAGTAATCTTTGTCAAGTACCCCTGTTGTGTGGTAGCTCAAGCAAAGAAATTGCATTATGGCCTTCATGATAATCCTTAATGTTGGAGGTGAATTACTACTGTGTTAGTGACCTTATTATGTTGCAACCCTTTTACACTCCACTTTTGCATTGTGGGAGCAAATGGGAAACTTTATTCCTGTGAACATTCTCCTGATGAGTGTCAGGTTTAACAGGCAGCAGTCACTTCAAACCAGAGTGTTTATTTAAGGAGACTGCTTAACAGAACCACACAAATATATTGGATATTTATTATCCTGTTCACAGCAGCTCCCTGAATTTGTCTGATATTCAAGTTCAGTGTTGCATCGAATTTACTTTCACCAGAGCTTGCAATGACTTCTTCCTTATTGGGAAGTGTGGCTAATTTTTTGCTCTTGCACCTCCTGGTGATTTCAGTTGCTTATTTAGCTCAGTCTGTCACGGTTAAATCCTTAATTTCACAGCCCTACATCTTTCAGTGTTTTGGCAAAACAATTTTTTGATAGTGCAATGACCTTCCATTGTGATGTTCCCTACGTTTCTGTGCTACTTAGGGCTGGTCTGCACTAGATAGTTGTATAACTGTATTGATTAGGGGTGTTAATTTGTACTGATACAACTAACATTACAACGTCTACTGTGTGTGCAGTTATACTGATACAAAGGTATCTCATACTAGTGTATAGCTTACTTCACTTATCGAACTATCTTAAGGGTATGTCTACAGTACAAAATTAGGTCGATTTAATAGAAGATTATTTTTTTAGAAATCGATTTGATTCAGTCAATTGTGTGTGACCCCACTAAGCGCACTAAGTCAGCGGTATGCGTCCACAGTACCGAGGCTAGCGTCGACTTTCGGAGCATTGCATTGTGGTAGCTATCCCACAGTTCCTGCAGTCTCCACTGCTGATTGGAATTCTGGGTTCAGCTCCCAATGCCTGATGGGGCAAAAATATTGTTGCAGGTGATTCTGGGTACATGTTGTCAGGCCTCCCTCCCTCCCTTCCTCCATGAAAGCAACGGCAAAAAATCGTTTATCACCTTTTTTCCTGGGTTACCCGTGCAGACGACATACCACGGCAAACATGGAGTCCGCTCAGCTCACTGTCACTGTATGTCTTCTGGGTGCTGATGGCAGACGCAGTGCTACACAGCAGCATCCCCTTGCCTTGCCTTGCGCACAGCAGACGTTGCAATACGACCACTAGCTGTTGTCCCGTGGGTGCTCCTGGCCAACCTCGGTTAGGTTAGTTAGGGGCGCCTGAACGAAAATGGGAATGACTTCAGGTCATTCTCTTCTTTAAGTTTCGTCTAATGGAGATTTAGTCAGGCTGCTCTAGGCTGAGCAAGTGCATAATGGTGGTGCCTTTGGATATTTAAAAGCTCACTGGTGTGGTTTACTGACTCGGTTAGACCTCAGCAAAACCAACATTCCCATCATTATTACTGCTTGCTGTGTGCGCCACAATATCTATGAGAGTAAGGGGGGGACATTTATGGTGGGATGGGAGGTTGAGGCAAATCACCTGGCCGCTGATTACATGCAGCCAGGCACCAGGGCGGTTTGATGCACAGCACGCCCTGCTGTGCTCTTCTGAGAAGCTTTGAAAACCAGTTTCATGACTGGCCAGGCTACGGTGTGAAAGTTCTGTTTTGTTTCTCCTTGATGAAAACCCGCCCCCTCGGTTCACTCTACTTCCCTGTAAGCCGACAGCCTTCCTTTGATCTCCACTTGCAGGGGCAATAAAGTCGTTGTTTCAAATTCATGCATTCTTTATTAATTTGTCACACAGATAACCCAGGAGGGGTGGGGAGGAGGGAAGCACAGGGGTGGGGTAGTTGTAGGGACACCCCTAGAATGGCTTGCAGCTCATCATAGAAGTGTCATGTCTGGGGCTCAGCCCCGGAGCGGCCATTTGTCTCTCTGGTTCATAGGTAGGCTTCACACAGCACTGCTGCGGGTCCCTATTATAACCTCTGTCTGGCATTTTTTCAAATATTCCAGCATTTTGTCCTTTGGAACGGAGTTTGGATAGCACGGATTCGTCTCCCCATACAGCAATCAGATCCAGTACCTCCCATTCGGTCTATGCTGGAGCTCTTTTGTGATTCTGGGACTCCATGGTCACCAGTGCTGATCAGCTCGCTAAGTTGGCCAAACAGGAAATAAAATTCAAAAGTTTGCAGGGCTTTTCCTGTCTACCTGGCCAATGTATCTGAGTTGAGAGTGCTGCCAGAGCAGTCACAATGGAGCAATCTGGGACAGCTCCTGGAGGCCAGTACCATCAAATTGTGTCCATACTATCCCAAATTCGACGCAGCAGGGTCGCTTTCAGCACTAATCCCCTCGTCGGGGAGGAGTACAGAAATCAATTTTAAGAGCTCTTCAAATCGACACAAATGGTTTTGCCATGTGGATGGAAGCAGGGTTAAATCGATCTAATGCTGCTAAATTCAGCCTAAACTCGTAGTGTAGACCAGGGATGAGCTTATACCGGGATAGGCACTCGCACTCAGACCAGTATAACTGCATCTGTAGTAAGAGGGTTTTGCCTTTTTCATTATACCAGTATAGTTAAAAACTTCCTAGTGCAGACAAGGCGTGAACATCTGAGTTTTCTGGAGATGCTTTCAGTTCCGATGGATGACATGCTGTTGTAATGGAGAACACACTCTATCAGTGGCAGAGAACATAGAATGTGATCCCTGTATGGATGCCAAACAGTGGTTTTTGGTTTTTTTTTAAATCACTTGATAAAAATGGTGCAGCTTGTGTCCAAGTTGTGGTTAATTTTTTTACTGTGTACACCCTGCTGGCTGACAGCTGTAACGTAGCTTCTGTCTCTTCTTTTAAAAGTCTGACTTTCAGAACAGATCATTACCAAATGTTCTTTTTATCCCCATATTATTATAGCCAGAGGACTCTCATTTCTCTTAAAAGCTGATTTGCAGGCTATAATTCATGTCTTTTATAACACTTAGGCTTGATTACTGAAATTCACCATTTGGCAAGCTCTAGTTTTTTCAGAATTCATCAGCTAGAGAAAGCTCACTTGGTACAAAATCCTAGTTTTGAACTCCTTGTGCTTTCAGTAAATTATTTTTTTTGTTGATTTCATTATGATCCTGCTTAGGATGTTAAAGGTATTTCATGGGCTTGACTTACATGAATCGTCATTAAAGATGTGTTGATGAGTATTTCTTTTGAGCAGTAGTATGACCATAAATCCATCTAGTTGTGATTAGAGAGTGTGCTGTCTGGAAAGCATTTTTTTATTTGGAGTATATTGAAGCTAAACTTTCTGCTTAAGCCTGTATCTCATTACAAGTGTTTTGGGAAGATGTGAAACTTGAAATTTCTCTGCTGACACCTTGAAACTACTAGCAAAGTCAGTTGAATATGTTCAGAATGTCCTTGGGAATATCTATGCACAGGCTTGCCCTGAGTGCTTTTAGATGGGACCAACAGCTGGATTTAATTGAGACGGCCATTGGAAGCATAGCAAATAGGAAAGAAGATCAATAGAGTTGCCACAGAACCAAAAAAGTATAACAGTGAAGGTGACCTGGCACAGCTGATGGAAAAGGTGTCCTGGCCTGGGCACTGAAGAGTTCATTATTTTTGGTCAGGTAGCAGACACGTAGCATAATGAGAAAGAAGAGCCTCATTTTGATTCTGTCTCCTTTCCACCCACAAAAGATGCTACCGTATCCTGTATAGCAGGAGTTCTCAGACGTTTGTACTGGGGACTCCTTTCACATAGCAAGCCTCTGAGTGCGATTCCCCCCTTATACATTAAAAACACTTTTTAATATATTTAACACCATTATAAATGCTGGAGGCAAAGTGGGGTTTGGGGTGGAGCCTGACAGCTCGCGACCCCTCCCCCCAGGTAACAACCTCACGACCCCCTGAGGGGTCCCGACCCCCAGTTTGAGAACCCCTGCTGTATACTTTAATCATGAGTATGCACAGTCCTTTTGTGCTCCTGTCTTCTGTGTTACTTAGGCTGGCTTGCTGCCAGTAGTGATAGGCCAAATGGGAGATAGATAAATGGGTTTTAGAGAAATTGGAGGAATGTTTTAGTCGTTAAAATAGCTGTACTGAGCTATTAAACTTTAGCCACTAACCTGCATGGGGATGGGTTTCATTTGGCTTAGGACTTTGCCATTACTTAATAGTTCTTGAAACCACTAGGATGGCTGAGTGGGTAATTATCACCAAACTTTCCACACAGTCAACACAGCAGGTGAAGAGCTTGGCTTACCAGCTACATAAATTGCTTGTAAGCACTTCTGCAGATCTGTGTGCTATTTCTTCCAGTAGTATAATTCCTGGCACAGGCCAACTAGATGAGTCAGACACTTTTCATTGCTAAAGTTGGCTAAGAGCTTCAGCCCCTCATCAATGTTGAGCAAAATCTTAGGAGGCGCTGAGCATGTGCAGTTCCCATTATCTTTATTGGAGGTTTGCAGGTGCTCAGCGTACTGAATTTGTCGTGGGTGGCCCTTATTCAAGGGAAATAAACATTGTAGGTTCAGGATCCCATTGTAGGTCAGGATCCCAGACATCACTGTGAGCTATTGTAACACTAATGGAGTCCTTGGGCCTTCTCAGTTATCATACTAGCAACCCACATTCCAGTTTTTCCCCCCAGTCACTGAAAATGGTGTTCATAGCTCCAGATAGTTATTCCAAAGTGGCCAATCTTCTCTGTCTCATTAAATAAAACCTTCATTTTAGTCTCTTAAGGGTCTCAACATCTCTTAAGATTGATCTGATTTTTTTCATTACCCTGAACTGGTCAACAGGGGATTTGGGCATATGGGTTTTATTTTCAGTAAAACTTTTTAATATAATAGGTTGTTTTTTGTTTTTTTTAATGATAATATTAAGACTTTCTTACTGACATGCAGTGCAATAGTCTTGGAGAAAATAAATAAATCTTTCCTAAAACTGTCGATGGAGGTCTGCAAATGGCACCTGATAAATGGGTAAAATGTTTTTTAAAAAAAAGGCATGGAAGCTCCGTGGAGTGATGTGAGCTACAAATGTGGTCAATGGAACTTTTGTGGAAGGGAGGAAGAAGACGTGCAGTTAGTTCTACTCAGACAAATAATAAAAATGAAATACAGTAGCACCTAGAGGCTCCAGTTGAAATCGGGGCCCCACTGTGGTAGGCATTGCAGAAACCTAACAAGAGGGAGTCCTTACCCCAAAATGCTCACAGCCTAAATAGACAAGACAAGACCCAGGACAGGAGGGGAAGAAGTAGCACAGGGAAATGAAATGACTCGCCCAAAGTCATACTGTAGGGCAGTAGCAGAGCCAGGAATAGACTCCAAGTCTCCTGGCTACCAGTTACATGCCCTATCCACTAGACCAGGCTCCCATGCCTCATACGGCTTTGGGTTTTTTTGCTTTCCTCTGCAGCATGTGGGTGTGAGCCACTTGCCAGGATTATTTGAGCATATTTCACTTAATCATTTCCCTGCCATTGCAGGGGCCTCCGGCTCTGGTGCACATCTGGTCCCTGATATTTTCTGATTGTGGTGTATAACAGTCTCCTGAGGTGTGTAATATTTTGGTCTAATTTTGGTTGTTGGGTTTAGTGTGCGGGTGCTGGGTGATGGTGGTGGCCTGTGATGTACAGGAGGTCAGAGTACGTGATCTGGTTCCTTCTGGCTCTAAACTCTGTCTCTATGTAGTTTTGGTGAAAATAAATCCTATATTTTAAATGTTGATTGGAGCTACACAGATGCCCAAATACGTTAGTAAAATGTGTTATTTCTTAAAAAGATGGGGACAGGCCCTCAGCAGGTGTAAAATGGCATAGTTCCATTCATAGAATCATAGAATGAGTGGACTGGAAGGGACCTTGAGAGGTCATCTAGTCTAGTCCACCAGGACTAAGTATTTTCTAGACCCTCCCTGACAGGTGTTTGTCTAACCTGCTCTTACAAAATCTCCAGCGACAGATTATAGAACCTTCCTAGGCAATTTATTCCAGTGCTTGACTACCCTGACAGGAATTTTTTCCTAATGTACAACCTAGACCTCCCTTGCTGCAATTTAAGCCCTTAGCTGCTTGTTCTATCCTCATATGTTAAAGAGAATAATTTTTCTTCCTCCTCCTTGTAACAGCCTTTTCTGTACTTGAAGACTGTTACCATGTCCCCCTCATTCTTCTCTTCTCCAGACTAAACAAACCCAATTTTTTCCATCTTCCCTCAAAGGTCATGTTTTCTAGACCTTTAATCATTTTTGTTGCTCTTCTCTGAACTTTTTCCAGTTTGTCCACTGTAAGCTTTTCAGGGTAGGTACAAGTCTCTCTCCATTGAAGTAATTCATTCTGGCCCATAGGATTTTTGATAGCCAATAGTTCATTGTCCATCAGAATTAATTTTTGTGTAACTTCTGCCTACGTAACATGCTTTCGGCTAGTCCTTTGAAGTGCTCTCTACTCCCCTTGACTTCAGTAGGAAGTGAAGGGTGCTCAATACCTACGAACACAAATAGCCTGTTGAGTGCTGTATATACTCAGTCGATAAAATAGTTGCACAGGCTCCTGTGCTTGTAGTTTATCATGCTGCTTTATTTGTAGTTGGTACATCTGACTCAGATTCTTACTCTCGTTTTAATTGTGCACTGACTTCATTGCGGCTTCAGGGGTGTGTATATCAGGATGGAGCATCACCCTGAGCCTGGTTGCAATGAGATGTGTGTGATAACTTCACAAGTGAAGAACGTAAAATAAACAAACTAATTCTGCTCTTTGATTCGCTGTGGGTGGCAGTGATTGGTTCTGTGTGCCGAATGGTAGGTTTTTATTTCTAGCTCATGCTTCTGGGCAGGAAGGAGGACTTGATTCATAAACTTTTATTTGCCTTAAAAGAATAAACATCTGCTGGAATTAACCAAGAAAAACTAGCTAGCTGAGGTAAACCTTTGGGTCTGTGGGTGTCCAGTCTGCATTGATTAGTAAAGAGCTCTGCATTTGGTCTGAGTTACGCAAGTGGGCTTTCTGAATCCCACTTATCTCTTTGTGCCCATTTCGTAGTGAATTTAAGTCTTACAGACATTTGGGTATCTAAGCATTTTGTTTTCCAAAGATGAAAATAACCTAATGTAGACTATTTAGGGTAATAGTGCTTAGAGCTTAATGAACATCAAATTCATTGGGATGAGAGGATTAATTAGATGAAGAAATGTGTGTTAATACTGTTGTCATGTCATGAAGTGATGTCAAATTTACATTATCTTCAGAATATAGGGTTGGAGTCTTAGCTGGTGTAAATCAGCGTAACTCCACTAAAGACAATGGAGTTACCCCAATTTATGCCAGCTGAGAATCTGGCCCACAATATCTTGAGTCCATTTTAAAATCCTGAGGCTTCCTTCCTGCTTCTCTCCTTTTTAAGCCCATCATTCTCCTTTCCATTTCTGACTCTTATCACTGTTGCGGCATGAGTGGGCTGAGGAGAGCTGGCTGTGATTCTCCTTGGTCTGTCAACCTTGCTTGTCCAGGGGAAGAGTCACTGCTAGGGTTCTAATTTAAGGTCCGGGCAGTTTGGAGAATGACATACGCTGGCTATTTAGCAGCCTACATGAGGCCCTGGGTTGGTCTCTGCCCCGTTTTAGTGAACAAATATCACTTCACATAGGCCATTTGCTGGTACTCTTGAGCCTATGTTGAAAGGGCATGAAGATGGAACAGTCGTTCTCCTGAGGTGCCCCCTTCAGAACTAGGCAGAGACACTAGTGTGGGAGAAGCTTCTGGAAGAGGTGAGCAGAGGTGTGATAAGTCTTGTTCTGGGTATAACCTGTACTTTTGTTTCCTGCACCTTTCTGAAGGGCTAGATGATGCATTATGAGACTGAAGGGTCTTTCCTACATTGATGTCTGCTTTGTACCCTTTAGCCCTACCCTAGAAACCTATAAGCACCTGGATTTTGCACCATGCAGATAGTTCAGATTCACCTCCTTCTGCCTAAGCTTTCCTCCCTCAGATTTAGCTGTTCCCAGGGTTATTCCTGAAGACCCCTTGTGTTCCAGACCCTATTTCCTTTTGCCCTTGAGAGAGAGTCCATCCTCTGTATGACTGGTTTGGAGCTAACTGGCTAGCTTGCTGCTGTGATTCTGCCATAGTTACAATGTGCTTAAGAAGCGGATGCCTCAACACAGACTCTTTGTCACTGTGCTTTGTCCTAGAGTCTGCCACTGTGTTACATGGCCCCATGTTGGGGCCACCCTCTTTTTATCAGAGGGAGACTGGACAATATAAATATATGATGTGTAAACAATCGGCAGCCATCCTAAATGAGGTGAAGTCAGTTTTGAGTGGCATGTGGCTTTCCCTCTGAGGTCTGGGCTTGTGAGAATAAAACAAGGCGGATGCTATCAATGAAATAGCTCTAATGCAGGGAATTGTTCGTGTATGTGTTAAGTTTCTCCACCATGTTAACTTAGGGCTCAGCTTTCCACACACTAACTCTTTATGCAGACAAGGTGTGACTCTCCAGCACACTAGCTCACCAAGCACTAGTTTGCTGCGTGGACATCACTACACTTTACTAAAAGTTCCGTAGCGCACTTTGTAGCGGGGGCCACATGATGAGTTAGTGCGCAGCAAGCTAGTGGTGCTGCACATCACACTCTGGCTTGTAGCTCATTAGCTCTCCATATAGACAAGCTCTAGTATCGTGTCACATCCACCATATGAACACCTTTAATTTTTAGGGGGTGGCTAGCGGGGCAGGGAGATGTTAATACTCTGAGACTAGATTAATTTTGTGTGCCAATTACTGCAGCTTAAAATCAATGGAACTAATCTTTCCCTTTTTTCTGTCCAGGTTACAAATTGATTGGAAGCCATTCTGGTGTGAAGCTTTGTCGGTGGACAAAGGTACCTTTTTTTTTTTTTTTAAGGTTTTGCAACACTAACACAAACGAACATCTAGAGACCTAAATCAGGTGTGACTCTTCTCTGTCCAAAATAACCATTTGAAAATAATTACCTGTAACCAAACCTTAAGCTGTCTATAATGTTGTCGCTTTGCATTTTGATTTATTAAATCGCTGCTGTGAAGAGTGGAAATATGATTTAGCCAAAGAAGTTGGAGCCATTCTCTAGTAGTCTCATTTTCTGCAGCTTATTCCTGTTGTTGTAGCTCCTGTCTGCAGTAATATATAACATGAAATATAATTGGGAATGTTGGGGAGATTGTTTTCACCACAGAGGCAAGGTCTTCTAAAGCAAAGACGACACTTTTCATCGTAAAACTCACCTAGCTGTAGCAGGGTATTCAGACCAGTTTGTCCTTTAACTGTTTCTGGTTTTCTGTGGTTGTACTGCCTTGTCCTTGGATTTTCTGCATTTGTCAATCAATAAAATGGATTTTATTTCTAAGGAGTAAAATAACTTTACTAGTGTGTGAGATTCTGAAAGTTGAATTGTATAATATTGCCCCGCCCCTCCTATAAGCCCTATGATCCTAGTTTTATGACTGATTTAAAGGGTCTGCTCTGTCCCCTCATTGGAAAAACAGAGAATGTTATGAATTTTGCAAATTCAGTATATATTTTACTAAAACATTCTCAGAATTATAAACTCTGGGATTAAGCACTTTTATTGAACATGCTGACACATCTTTAATTCTGGAGTCATGGCAGTGATAAATTCCCTGGTCTCTCTGTTTTTGGCACATGATTAGCTTGGTCTGTTTTAAAAAGAACTCTTTGAATGATGATTGCCAACATGGGTGGCTGAATCTAGTTTTTACTGAAATGCCTGATGGAGAAGTGTCACATCACAATATCTGCACCTGTGAATGGTTTAAAGCACACCCTTGCCGTACTGTCATGAATATTTTGTAAGGCATATTGATCCTGCTAATGCTTTTGGTGACCACTGCATCGATTGCAAAAAGTGGTCTGTAAAATTACTTTAAAAAACATTCCTTCTGTGGTTTTTAACATACTAGGAGGCAGCGATATACTTAAAGAAAAAGTTGTCCGACTTGGTCAGTGCTGCAAATGAGAGCGAAGAATAGAGAACTGATTTGTTTTAAAGTGCCATCGCTTCAAGCAATATTACATAAAACCCATTAAAAAGTATCGAAGTACAGTTAGGGAATGGATGGAGGCACTACGTAGTTATCCCGAAGTGCATAGTGTGGATCTGGCCTAAGTTACCAGTTTCAGACTAGTATCTTAATTGATTTTAGTAGATTCAGTTTAAACCAGTGGAAAGCAGAAGTAGGCCTAAGGTTTATTAACGAAAACAAGCTGTACAGTACCATCTTAACTGATTAGATGTATTTATGCTTTGCCGTATTACAGAAAAGAATTGGCAGGTACGAATGATTTGTACTTCTGGGCATCTCAGAATATCCATCTGCACTATCTGGCTCTCTTAGATGATGTGCATCTTCTAAAATCCATACAAATATGGCATTGGGCAGGGACTGTGTTTTTGTTCTGCGCTGTTCTGTACAGCACCATGCAAGGGGTTCAAGGACTCCTAGGTGCTACGATAATACAAATAATAATTTAACACCTGGTTGGAGGCAGAGGGCACAATCACCTTTTTGAACCCCTCCGCCCCCTTTTTTTTAAATCACTTCATGCATAATTACTGTAATGGTTAGGTGTTAGCTGTATTTTCTTTTTCTCTGAGAGGATGAAACTTTAATTTGGCTCACTGAGGCTTTTTGATTAAAAGGGTTTGGTTTAAAAGTTAATCCATTATATTCCTCTTTCCCTCTTGATCCTGTCCCATTTGTTGTTGTTCATCTGATGTGTTGTGCAAAAAAACCAGAAAATAGTGTCTGTCCCAACCAACATACATTCTAAATAGACTGCAAATTCCTAAGGGAACAGTGGTTCTCAAACTTCTGTATTGGTGACCCCTTTCACACAGCAAACTCTGAGTGCGACCCCTGCATATAAATTTAAAAACACATTTTTAAAAATATTTAACACTATTATAAATGCTGGAGGTGAAGTGGGGGTGGGGTGGAGGCTGACAGCTCACGACCCCCAAGTAATAACCTTGCGACCCCCAAAGAGGTCACGACCCCCAGTTTGAGAACCCCTGGATAGATGCTGAAAACCCAAGTGTAAGGAGATAATGCAGTCCTCCTGGAACAGACACTTGGTGTAAAAGAGGGTTTGTATTATTTAGATTAGGATTGAGAAAAAGAAGCAGATTTTTCAGGAGAATTAAAATAAGTGGATGTTTAATAAGGCAGCCTTTAAATTGATTTTTATTACTATTTTTGTAGTAACTTTTTACAAGAAAGTTACCTTTAAATTTACAGCTAAGTGGCTTAACCTGTTGGTTATTGATAGTGAGTATTTTTGTAAGGCTGAAAGCTTTAATAACAGATATGGTGCATGATACTATTTAAGAAAAAATGATGTTTAAGCTAGAACTTTGTTTCCTTCCTGTAAAGGAGAGTCATGAATTTTCCAGCACTGATGTAAACTTTTTATATAGGTACATACATAAGCTGTTGTACACTGTGTACACTGATCTGCTTGCCATGAATTTTCTCAAATAGACGATATCTGTCATTATTGTGGCCTACTGCTTACACTTAACCTGAGTTGTGGAATCTGTCCATGGATGGATTTGAAAATCAAAGTGGCTGATGATTGAAGTTGAAGATCTGTTAGGGGAACAAATAACTATACAGCATTTGATATGACAGTATTAAAAACAAAAATGATGCAAAACTTAAAGAAATGCCTGTAAAGATGTTTGAGTGTTGCTGTATTGCAGTTAATACAGCATCGGGGACTTAATCTCCATTCCAATGCATTGACTCTGCTGTGGATTCTTTGGCAAAAAGAAGCTTAATTTAAGCAGCCTTATTGGCAGGGGTGGCTCCAGGCACCAGCACTTCAAGCACATGCCTGGGGCTGCAAGCCGCGGGGGGCACTCTGCTGGTTGCCGCTAGGGCGGCAGGAAGGGTGCCTTCGGCGGCTTGCCTGAGGAGGGTCCGCTGGTCCCACGGCTTTGGTGGACCTCCTGCAGGCGTGCCTGCGGAGGTCTGCTGGTCCTGCGGCTTCGATGGACCTCCCGCAGGCGTGCCTGCAGGAGGTCCGCCGAAGCCGCAGGACCAGCGGACCCTCCATGCTTGGGGCAGCAAAATGTCTGGAGCCGCCCCTGCTTATTGATATTCAGGTTACTGAGCTAATTAATCACAGGTATAAATCTCTATGAAGTCAGTTACATTGGAATTTTCATATGTTCCTAGGTTGTAAAGCCAGAAGGAACCATTGTGATAATTTAGTTTGATCTCCTGTATAATGGGAGTAAGAATTAAGTTTGATCCATTGTCTTATTTCTTTCTATGAAAGAAGCTGAAATGTGTCTGGAGTTGTCAAATCTTGTTTTTCTAGATTTTGCTTTTTACATCAATTGATTGCAAACTGTTAAACTTCTATGTGCCTTTTTCTTTCCCTGTTTCTAGTCGATGCTGCGAGGTAGAGGAGGCTGCTACAAACACACCTTTTATGGCATTGAAAGTCACCGCTGCATGGAGACCACACCAAGCCTGGCTTGTGCAAACAAATGTGTGTTTTGCTGGAGGTAAAGTACTGATGATGATTTACTTTGGTGCATTAATTGATGTGTTTATAATCTCCTCCTAGATTCTTAGCATGAGAGAAAGACCTGCTTGCAATTCTATGAACTCAGCATACCTGTTCAGCAAACAATAATTCAAAAAATTAAATCTGATTTGTTGCGTGCTGACAATCTGTTGTGTGATGTGTACACACACTTAGTAACACATAACCTTGATCTTGCTACTGGACATGTGCTTGCATGTGGAAATGCAGTTGCAGGGTCAGTACCTCAATGCCCTTCTTATTACAATTGCAAATGGGAGGTTTTTAAGTTTAAGGTGTTTCATTACCAAAGGCTCCAAATTTTGCATCCAGAGTAAGAAAATATTAATATGATAAATTTGGTTTAATAGCCCTCTTTAATTTTTAATCCATTTGTATGACATTTTTAAAAGACATTTTAAAAAGATCTTTTTATAGTGCCTGAGAATTTGGTGGAAGAATTAATTCAGTGTATGTTCTTGCAGTTTCGATAGTGAGAGTGGGAACAATTTCAAAAGCAACCTTGAGTTTCTAAAGCATTTTTCATCTGGAAAGATGACATTTAGGCTATAAAGGAGCTAGCCAAGATACTGAACATGCTGTGCTTTACTATGCAGCTAGTTTTTTCTTGCAACGTTAAGTCCACTGGAAAAAATACCTACCACTAATATGCCATCATGGGACCTGATTCAGCTGGAAAAAAAAAAGTCAACTTCTACATGGTGCAGGGTCACAGAAAAGTTAAATAAATGTGTTCATATGTTCTATGTTGTATGAACCTGGGTCTCTCTTGTGTGTATGCGTGCATTCCTGAGTACCCAGCCCAAGATGAATGGTTTTGTTAATAGTGCCTTGAGGGGCGTGAGCTTTGTCGAGAGCTGAAATTTAAGATAATACCTGAACTAGCGCTCCTTACTCAGGCAAAAATTTCATAGTATTCAGCAGGAATTTTTTTGCCTCAGTAGAGAGGGCCAGGTAGGCCTGGTGGGAAAGAATGTAACCTTCAGTATAAATAAAAACACTGAAGTGAAAATGTGATGAATGGGAGTAGCTGAAAATTATTTCAACTTCTCAACTGTTCTTTCTTCTTCTATCCGATTAACTAATTCAATACCATTCAAACTGTACTTAGCTTGGGTATTATTTCTCCCCAAGAGCACATAGACACCGTTCGTTTTCATATTCTGCTAGTGTGCCGGACCTCTCAAGATCATCCTGTGAAAACAGCTGCATTCCCCTGAATGTCCCCTATTTTGATACACCTCTACTCCTATATAACGCTGTCCTCGGGAGCCAAAAAATCTTACCGCATTATAGCTGAAACCGCATTATATCGAACTTGCTTTGATCCTCCTGAGCATGCAGCCTCGCTCCCCCGGAGTGCTGCTTTACCACCTTATATCCGAATTCGTGTTATATCGGGTCGCATTATATCGGGGTAGAGGTGTAGTCTGCAAATTTAAGAGTAAAAGTATTTTAAATAACAGTCCCAGTGCAGACCAATTGATGTAATTTTGAAAAGGACTTTGAAGATAACTACTATGTAAATGCTAAGTTCAAGCGTTCTGCATTTGCCATCCTATTTAAATCAACACTTGAGCCTTAATTGGTACTGTAATCCTAAATAGGCTCTCCACACTGCATGGTTTAAAAGGACACCATGAATTTCATATGGCATGGTTAATGGGTGTTATTTCCCCACTCTATTCTAAAGTATGTCATAACTATTCTGTAACTAGGAAACAAAATGTAGTGTTGTTTTTTCTTTTTTCTCTTTTCAAGACTTGAGTTTGTAATGGTGCAGTTAATTCTGCAATGGTAACTGTGCCATTAGGAGCGATTTTGATGTGTGTGTAATTGTGTACCCAATCCCAACACAGATGGGGCGTAACATAAACGTAAAATAGAAAGCAATAAAACCACCCAAATGGAGCTTTTTGGTACCTCATGTTCTATTACAGAAAATTTAATACCGTTCCCCTCCAAAACAACCCAACTACAGTATTTTCTATCAGCAGGATTCTGTGTCTTGAACTATGGAGCTGAATCAGAAACGCCAAGGAAGAGTAAATTTGAAAGTACGATAATTGGGATAAATCACCAAGTGTGACACCCGCCGTATGACTCTAACTCATAGCTCTGTGGAGGCCATTTGTCACTTTTTAAAATAATATTGGAAATGGAGTAGCACTAATGAATAGTAATGCTGGAAAACGGATTTTGCTAATGGTGACAAACTGAGTGCAAGGAAATCACTTTCTGGAGGACTATGCTGACAAACATTCTAGTTTATTTGCTTTGAGTGAAATGGATCTAATTGGTAAGTTCTTCGGTATGAACAGGAGGATTGTCTCTTCAGCTGTCAGATGCAGTTAAATACACGGATACAGATGTGAAAAACATGTGTAGCAAATTTCAGTGATCTAGGGTTGTCCCTACCTCTTTTTGTCCAGTTTTTTGGGGGAGCTAGGTACAGCTGAGGTAGGCCAGTGGTTAGGTCACTGGCCTAAGACTTGGCAGACCAGGTTTAATTTCCTACTGCACCACAGAGTCCCTGTGTGACCTTGAGCAAGTCACTTAGTCTTTGTGCCTCAGTTCTCCATCTGTAAAATGGGGATAATGGTGTTGCCGTGCCTCATAGGGCTATTGTGGGGATAGATACATTCCAGGCTGTGAGGTACTCGGATACTGTGGTAACAGGGAGCACCGACTGGTGGAACAGGCAGGCTCAGAGGTACTCCAGTATATCAGGTGGCACTCCAGAGTGAAGAGTAACCTGTCATAGTTATCATCTGTGCTGTTGGAGACTCAAGTGGCAATGGTTTTTGATCCAATGCTAGTAAAATATTTGTAATATGTATTTTCCTCCTGACTGGCCTGTCAGCTAGCTCTACACACTCCCTCCTCACTGGGTTTCAAAGCACAGGTTCCAGCCCGAGCCTGAACATCTACACTGCTATTGTTATCCCTGTAGCACAGCCTGAGCCAATTGACCTGGGCTCTGAGACTTGCTGCTGCCTTTTTTTTTGTTTTTGTTTTGTTTTTTTTTTTACACAGTATAGACATACCCATATTGGTAAATGATGACTATTCCAGTGCAGGTGGGGAAAAGGCACAAGAAGCCTCTTTCCCCACCCCCACTCCTCTGGCAAGGCATGACTGTAGTTTGGCTGTCTTCACTCAAAGTGGATGCTGACTAGCATTGGTTGTGATGTTCATCGTCCTAAAGGCCATATGCTTGAGTGTGGCCATGGCTTGGCCCTTGGCACATTCATCTCTGCAGCTTGAATCCCTTTTTTTTAAAAGCGTGGTTTGGCTCATTCCATCATCTGTGGAAGCATTATGCCTTGTGTAGATATAATGCCCAGCATTGGTGAAAGGAAGCAATTAGGGGTGCTCTGTCTTCAATACTACTTCCATTCAGAGACAGGCAAGGTTAAACTTGGCCCAGGATTCCTAAGCTCAGTGTACACATTGTCGTCATATGCTAATACAGTAGTCTCTTCATGGGGCTCAAGGGATAATATGCCTGTTTTTTAAGGGCTTATTCATGTCTTAGTAAAGTGAGTAGGAGTTGGCAATGGGAGAAGGAACAAACCTTTAATTATTATAGTACATAAATATTCCAAACTAATAATTCACTTTACCAAAAAAAAAAAAAATAAAGTAGTCTGTCACCATCCATTATTGCTCTTGATCTGTCCACTGTATTTGTCATATCTCTTCAGCTTCATTGTCTAAATGGAAAAATTTAAGTGACCAAATCTTTTAATCAGTTGGAGGAAGCGTGCTGACCGAGTTTTCTGACACCATGCATATTATGTCATGATTACTTAGGAGATCACGAAGCAAACCTGATTTGATTATATTCTTTGGCTGAGTGTCTAAAACCCAATCAGTTACTGTGGAGAGATGAAGCAGTTAAATAAGATTTCAACTAATAGGTTTTATTATTTTGTATTTGAGTGGGAGGCAACCGGAATAAACTACCCTTATTAGCTCATATTTCTTCTTTTAACACTACATTGGTTATAGCTGTGTCCAAATGCTCAGTCTCTCCCTGGTACAGCAACCTGAAATTTTTGTGGCTTGCACTCCTCAGAGATGGATTTCCTTACTGTAATACTTGAATATCTGTGTTGCCAATCAACAGTGTTCAAAGAGCAAGAGTCAGGCCCCCAGAAATAATGAAATTTTGAAAAGAAATACATTGTGAGTTTTCAAGCTTTTCTCTGCGGTTGGGGAGGGCAAGAAACGTACCTTTTAAAAACAAAACCAACAAAAGCAGACTCTCATCTAATAACTTGACTCCAGAAGCGCAGGCTTTTAGAGAAACATTAAATATCATGATAAAAATCATGAAAGTTAGCAACACTGGGATGTAATAGAACTACATTAAATAGAATTGGAGCCTGTAAGCCAGAGAAGGCCCTTGCCATTGTCAAACAACCTACTAATTTTAGTAAGTGAAGTCATCTTCCTGTAGGGGTTTGTTCTGTTAACAAAAACAGGGTAATTCAAAACTAGCATTACCTAAACTCTAGCTTTAGCCTTCTCTGCAGGCTTGATTTGTCCTCTGGTTTTTTGTTTTCCATAAGACCAGACAGTCCCAACTCCTGCCTTCCTTTGCTGGTCACACTGGCTCAGTAGTAAGGACCCTACAGGTTTCAGCACCTGTGTGACAATGTATAGAGGTGCTTGTTAAGTCCATATGCGTAAAGGGGTTCCTGCCTATCACTTGGGTAACCTGGGGTAGGGCTAAAGCAGAGGCACAGCTAGCCAGAGAAAGGATGTATTTCTTTCCTCTTGGCTTGCTGGAGGCTTGAACGATGGGTAGTGGCGATGACCCAACCAGCTTTGGTCTTGTTTTTAATTTGTTTGTATTAATAATGCCAGCCTTGAGGAAAGAGCCCTGGGCTGAATGGTAGCACGGGGCTTTAGTTTATTTTCCCCTGTTGCTGGGTAAGGCGCTGGGAAAATTCTGTCACAGGGCCTAATTCTGGATTCCTTCCACAGGTACAGTTCAGTTGACTTCAAACCTGAGGGTAAACCAGATGGTTTGCATAATATATAGCTTGGGTTTGATGCCAGCAATAAATGGTGGAAACATGCTAACAAAAAAGTTATTTGAATCGAGAGCAGAGAACACTTTCCACAGGCCTATACGTACAGTGGCTTCTGTGGCTGCCACCTCCATTTTGTAGCAACTTCTTTATGAGGTGCTCCGTTCAGTATAAATACCTAATTAAATTCTGCCTTGTCAAGTCCAGGCAATATAGGATGGGGAATAGGTCTCACTATATATATACACATAGTAGTACTCTCCACTTAGATAGTATTTTCCACGAGTGCCCTACAAAGTAAGGAATATTATTATCCCCATTGTACAGAAGGGGAAGCTGAGGTACAGCAAAGTGAAGTAATTTGCCCAAGGTCACATAGTGAGTATACAATAATATGTATTGAAAAAGTCCTCTAAAACTAGGCAGTCTGGTGCAGTGGACAGGATACTGGGTTGGGACTTGGCTTCTATTCTTGGCTCTGCCTCTGATTTACTGGATGACCTTGGGCAAGTCACTTTAGCTCTCTGCTTCAGTTTTTCCCATCTGTGAAATGGAGATGATACTTTCCTCCTTTGTATGGACGAAAAACATTTTTGAAAAGCTAGCTGATATCATTAATGAAATACCTTTCCCTCAACATTAATTTCCCAGTCTCAACAGCATACCAGTACTGAAATCCATACTTTTCATCACTCCCCCTCTTGTATCTTAAAACTATGATGTTCGATATCTTGTACCTTTTATGTCAGTGGTTTTCTCTGTGACTGTAAAGCTTTTGTGATACAGTACTATAGTATCAGTAATGAATATTGTTATGAGCTGGTAAGGCATTGTTATGGGATGAGCAAAAACCTTGTTGAGATTGGTGTGTTTGAATTTACTCTGTATTTAAGATAACTGTAAGGACAAATCAATCACAAGCCACTACCTAAGACAAAAGGGTTAGGTGACCCTGCCCAGGAGTTTCGGACTAGTTGGGTGGTGTTGTTTTTGAGTGGGTGTGAGGGATGGCAGAACAGACAGAGGCTCAGAGGTGAAAAAGCAAGAAAGTCGAGCAGTAGCTTCTGAGCACGATATGTGACCCTGGGAAAAGATAGTGCTTTTGGGTTGCTGGATAAAAAGGTTTGGGGCTGTAAGCTAAGAAATTCTCTCTTAGTTTTTGGTTCCTTCTGTGTTCAGAGAAGCAGGACTCTGTACTTTTCCGTGTAAATAAACAAGATTGCATCAAAAAAAAAACCAGACTCCATCAACATCTGCTTCCATCTGGAACATCCTCAGGGCCCTGAAGTATGGCTAGCTGCTCGGGTCAAAAGGCATAACAATATAAGAAAACTATTGGAAGCACAGAGCTCACTTTCCTCTGCTAATTATTGCACGTGGTTGGTGAAATGTCATTCCGTCTTGCCACTCCATTTTTGACAGTCTTATGAGTTGATTTTGAAGGAGAAGCTTCCATGTCTCCTCATTCTTGTTAATTGGGGAGCAGTTGTGTTGATTGCAATACACATTTCTTTAGGGAAAGAATATTAGATACACTCGGCTGAATTCTGAGAAGTACTTGTTTTCTTAATGCATTTCAAAGGTCTCTATTAGAAAAAGCATGTTCTACCAAATTACATGGCTCTTAACCCCAACTCTTTCCCCTCCTCATTCCAGCCCCCAAAATAAAACAAACAAAAGAAATATATAGCACAAAACCATTTTTGGTGACAGAGTAAAGTTGTTGCTGCTGATTGAAGCTAAGCGTGGATAAATGACATGCCCAAGGCCACATTGAGAGTTAGTAGCAAACAAAGAATATGTTCTTGATTTTCAATCCCCAACCACTAGACCATACTTCCTCATACTGTCTGTAGAGGCTTCCTATTGCTGGTATTCCACTCTGAGTTACCTAGGCAGGCAGACTCTGACACTTCAATTATTTTTCTGCTATTTGTTTCTTTATAATGGACTGGGCTACTTTTTCACAGTGGAAAGTAACTCCTTGTTCCGTAAAGGTGTGCAGTAAATCCACTGACCTTTTTCCATTTTAAGCAAATAGTGTTTATGGAACTTGCCCACGGTAGTAAACTAGCAGTTGCTTTATAGTAAATATTTACACCATAGGAGCATTCATCTTCCTGGGATAAAGTTAAGATTAATTGCCAGGGTCCTTTGGGTAGTATTGGTAAATGATATAGGTTGATCAAGGGCCTTATGAGAATACAAATAAGGTTCACTTGTAGGCCACACTGATTTGCTGAGGGACCGCTAGAATGATCTGAAAACTCCCTGTTGTGTTCGATAGCAGTACACTATAACAACCATGCCTTATATTTTAGAGTAGCAGAGCAGTCTCCTAAATGAATATGTTTTGACTTTGAAAGTTCTCTAGTACAATAGGATTTTTTCCCTTTCTTTTGAGTATGGTATGTTAGTGCTGGAAGGGGAAGAAAGTCCCTGTAGTAGATCACTGACTCACCGCTGCGGCGCCTCCTGCTGGTTGCCTTGGGAATTAGCTCAATTCCAGTGCTCTGAGCACCCTCTGCTGGCTGGTGTCTCGCCTGCCTCAGGCCCCCATGTCCCTTCCGGACCCTGGTGCCCTTTACCTTGGGGTTTTGCCTCCACCAGTACCATCCACACTCTGGGTCTCCCCTCCCAGGGGAACCCCCAACCCTCTACACCCACCTTGCCTCAGTGGCCATTGCCAGTCATCATCTAGCCCCCTTTCTTTGGGGCAGACTGCAGTCTGTAATGACCACTCATCACTGGCAAGGGGGTAAGACCAGCTACCTTTGCCTATCCCCGGGCTGCACCTCTGCAGCCCCAGTACCTGCTTAGGCCTTAAATGGGGCCTCAGCCGGGGGAGTTGCCAGATTGGAGCTCCCCAGCTCCTCTTGCCCTTCCCCAACACTGCTCTGCTTTCAGTACCCTGAGCTTCCAGGCAGCCAGGCCTTTCCCACTCCAAGGCTGGAGTGAAACTGACCCAGCTCCTCCCTTAGCCTTTATATCAGGGCCAGCTGTGGCCTGATTGAGTGTGGTCACAGCTGTGGCCGCCTCCCTAGTCAGCCTCCCCTTTTCCCTAGAAGCGGGGTAACTGCTCTGCTACAGTCCCCTCTGGGGGGGGGGGGAGGGATAGCTCAGTGGTTTGAGCATTGGCCTGCTAAACCCAGGGGTGTGAGTTCAATCCTTGAGGGGGCCACCTAGGGATCTGGGAAAAAATCAGTACTTGGTCCTGCTAGTGAAGGCAGGGGGCTGGACTTGATGACCTGTCAAGGTCCCTTCCAGTTCTAGGAGATTGGTGTATCTCCATTTACAGTCCCCTCTGATTACTTGCATACATTTGATCTTGGACTGTTCTTAAGACCAGAGTAACTGGTTGGGCACATGTTCCAGGACACCTTTAGAGCCTGCTGGTGAATGAAAACGTAAGAGTGAATTATTGGCTCTGGCAATAACTAGAAAATGCAGTCTCCAAAGCCATGAAATATGTTTTGTGTCCCCATTAAAATTCCATATACCAAATAAGCCACTAGTAGACGTGACCCAGCGTGTTTATTAAACAGTTAGTGTGTGTAAAAAATTCAAGGCCTGTGAGACACTTATAACACTGGTCTACAATTTTTGAGAAGTTGTCTGCTTCAGAGATAAAATGTGATATTTATTATATATTTTGATGTGCTGAATTCAAATGTGACAATTAAAACAACTGGCTACTGTTTCTAAGATATTTAAAGTTTTACCTTTTGTCTATGTATATTGTGTAGATAGTAGAGTTTTAATCATAAATTGTAAACCTAGGTCTTTTCATGTGTTATGGTTGCTTTACATGATATTTCACCTGTCCTGTTTATGTAACACTTTAAAAATCAGCAAAAGGGTTATATAAATAAAATTTGTTATGAAACAAAAGGCAAAAAACTAATGTGCATAGTTTAGTCCTAGTCTGTGTCTACTCGGCGCTTCTTGGCTTGTCTCTTGTATTCATTAAATGGAGCATCTCTTGTCATTATTCAGCAATAGTCTGCAAGCATTGATGGGCTCCATTTGCCCTGATAGCCTGCCAGGAGATTCCACTGCTGTAGTCTGGAGCCCAACAGCTCTGCCTTACTCTTGGATAGTTCCAAATCCCTGACAAGGTCATTCAGTTCACCTTGTGTTATGAGGTGTGGTTCAAAGGAGGAGGATGGGAGAAAATGTGGGTCCTGTGACATTGATAGTTCAGGACCAGAAGTTTCATCCTCTTCCTCTTCTGACTCATGTGAGAATGATTCTGGTGCATCAGGAACCGGCAGTCCTTCTCCGTGGGGTACTGGGCGTATAGCTGATGGAATGTTTGGATAATGCACAGTCCACTTTTTCTTCTTTGACACACCTTTCCCAACTGGAGGCGCCATGCAGAAGTAACAATTGCTGGTATGATCTGTTGGCTCTCTCCAAATCACTGGCGCTGCAAAAGGCATAGATTTCCTTTTCCTGTTCAACCACTGGTGAAGATTTGTTGCACAAGTGTTGCAGCATATGTGTGGGGCCCACCTCTTGTCCTGATCTCCAATTTTGCAGCCAAAATAAAGGTGATAGGCTTTCTTAACCAGAGTGGTTATACTGCGCTTTTGTGATGCAAAAGTCACTTCACCACAAACATAGCAGAAGTTATCTGCACTGTTCACACAAGTACGAGGCATCTCTGCTCACTTTGGCTAAACAGAAATGTGTCCCTTTGCAAAATCAAACACTGACAAATAAGAGAGCACGACACGGTATGATTTCTAGAGCTAATATAGGGCAATTTGTTCAGCAGAGTGATGTAAGCTTAGTTATGATTGCATCATCCATGACTTCTAGGAATAACATGATGCAATTCATCTCATGTATGACGCAATACCAGCTTCAGATTGCATCATTCATTGTTTTGCCTAAAAAGCAAGTACTGTCCAAACCCAGTCATAGATTTATTCATAGATCCAGTCAAAGATGTATTTTAGTCATTTCTGGTTTAAATTGAGATCCCTTCCCTTTATAACTCACTTATCCTCCGCCATTCCCAAGTCAAGGGTCATATATACTGACCCAATAGCATATCTTGAAAACTAGAGCCAATCAACAATGTTAAGCATCATTTTCGTTCTCAGTGACCCAGAATTAGTAAAGTTGGACTACATTTATTTCAGAAGCATTTTGGCTGTAGAGCAGTGTAATTAATGAGCATCCTGAATTCCTCAAGGATCTATCCACTTCCTGCCAAGTTCCCCCTATTAAATATGCATGGTAGAAGCGATAGAGTTAGACATGTAAGAGTTGTATAAATATCTTTTTATATTTCATCTTCACAACATTTTCTATGTTGGCAGGATAAAATGATGTGGTTTTTTTGAGAAACTTGAGAAGAATAAAGTTGTTTTTGGTTGTGATTCACTTTTATTTATGTATTTTCCCTTTGTGAGAAGTTAAAGATGCTGCAGGCATCAGTGCATGAATTTGTTCTTTAGCTGAACGAGAAGGATATTTGGTTCAAACAGGCACTTTGGCCTTGTGCTAGGTTGAGAATCCATTAGTTTAGCTCTGTCAAAGTGTGAGGTTGAAGGGTTTTCCTTACTTAGATCCCTTTGACGTTGGTGGAAGTTTTTTAATTTAACTCAGTGGGCTTTCAGTCAGGCCCTTAATTCTGGCCTGTGATCTCTTCCTTCCTTCTTTTAGCCACATATTAGATGTTATGTATGAGCTCTATGTAGCTGGAAGACTGAGGAAGGCAAGTGGCCTTGAAGACTATAAAAGAGTAATATCAGAGTCTAAGTTCTTCAGGTCAAAAGCTACTTGTCCGAAATGATCCTTTCATCAGCATTTCCTTGAGCAGTGTTTTGCACAGTAACCTGAGCTGTGAATGCTGTATGGTTAGAAGGTCTGATCCTGTATTCCTTGATCACTGTTTTAATTCATCGGTGCTATTGCGTCAACTCTAGTAGGGTATTTTGTTCCCTCTACAGCGCTTTAAATTTGTTCTGAGAGCTGTACGGAAATTGATGGTGTAGGTGCACAAATGAGAGAACAAACAGGCAGCCTTGTGAATAGGCAGGCAGCCTTTATGAATTTCAGATCAGTTCAAAACATGAACAGAGAATGGGGAATGCACAAAATTAGAGGAGAAACTTTCATTTTTGACCTTCTAAAAATAATGCAGTGTGTGTTTTGAAAACAGAAGAGGCACAGAAGAGCGTGTGTGTGTGTGTTTTAAAGACCATTTTAGAGACCATTTTAGAGCCTGATTCTTCTTCTTTTTTTTTCTTTTTTGTTGTTGATACCAAGTTAATCTCACTGAGTTCAGTGGAATTACTCCACTGTTGTAAGAGAGAACAGAATCAAGCCCATTGTTTAGGACACCTTTCTGTGTTGTTACTGGTATGCACAACATGAATCACTTGTAGTGAAGGGAAACCATGCTTGATGTACTACCATTTTGTCTGGCAGTTATGATGCCTTTGGAATTTTGCACAGTTGAATTTTGATGGATTGATAGTATATCTGGAAAACTAAGGGAGAGGGTGAAATATAGTTGCAGGTGCTTGGCCTGTGGAAAAAAAAATCAGTGCAGGCAAATGGGTTGAGTACAGCTGCTGAGACATTGATTATAAGTGCCTCTGGGTGGGTGGGTTTTCCTGATTCTGAGCAAGCTGCTGCATTGTGGGCTTACTCCAGCTCCGTCTCCAATGATTGACTGTTCTGTTTGCCGCTTACTTCAGTGCGGAGAACTAGTACTTTATGGTAGGTTTCAGTAATTCAATACTTTAAAAAAAAATCTTGTAAGTAACCAGAGAACCCCCCCCACCTGAATAAATCTAGGAAATTAACTGGATCCATCATAAATACATCTCTGATCTATTGCAAGTTACACAGTCCTTTTTTTATATGGAATAACAAAATCTGCTCTTGTCCGTTTTACACTGGAACTCACAGAAAGGATAAGGCTATTGTGTTAGAAACAAATCATTTCATTGTCAGTTGAGGATAGCACCTGTACCTTCAATATATGGCTAAATGGCCTGGGACCTGCCTTTGTGGGTGTGTCATAGTGCCACAGCTGCACTCATTGGAGATTTTAGAGCTGGATCCCCTTGATTTTAATAGAGGCATAGTTGGAGGCAGAGTGTTCCCTTGGCTCCAGAATAGTTAGGCTTTTGGCCTTCAAAGTGTGCTGCAAGGCCTAGCTTTCTGCCTGGGGAGACGAGAAATTGAGGCATGGGCAGGGGGTAGCATAGGCAGGGAAGGCTGTGCCTCCCCAAACAGCCTGGTGAGGCCCCATCCACGCTCTGCCCCCAGCTGCCTCCTGCCTGCTTCCAGTTACCTTTCTGCCCTTCTGCGGCCGAGAGGCTGGGTCAGGCAGGCTGGTGCAGATGCGCACAAGGCTCAGGGCTGGGGCTGTGCTGGGGCTGAGGGCACTCCAGCTGCACCCACCTGCTGTGCTGGTTTGGGGATGCTCCCAGCGCCCAGCCCTGGGGCGCTAGCGTTCGCGGGGGTGTGTTCATTCTGGGCTCCAATGGGGAGGCGGGGAAGGGCAGAAGGGGAGGGGAGGGGCTTCAGGCAGAGTGGGAGCAGCCAGGGGCTAGTCTCCCCCAACAGCGTGTTCACCCATCGCCCATGAATTGAAGGGTGATGAAGCTGGCTGATTCGTTAGAAAAGTCCCATATATTTATTGAGTTGTGCGAGGGTTGGAGTTGTATTGGGGATCTCCAGCTGGCTTTTGTTATATTGTATTGTTTTTTAAATAATGTCAGAGGTGCAAAGATTGGCAGGTGGGCTCATTCTTGTGTGTTACAAATCACAATAAAAAAATCCAGTATTTCTCTTTTCAGGCATCATACAAATCCAGTGGGCACAGAATGGCGATGGAAAATGGACCAACCTGAAATGATCTTGCAGGAGGCTATTGAAAACCACAAGAGCTTGATCAAGCAATTTAAAGGTAATTTAAATTTATTTCTTTTAATGAAGCTGTTAAGCAGAAATCAGAACAGACACTAACTAATAAAGTGTGGATCAAAAAATGTCTAAAACACTACAAAAGAAACATGAGACTAGTAAGGGCCCTCAAATGTAGGTAACTATGACATTTTTATGGCACATTGTTTATTGTTGTTTTTTCCTAGATGATTTATCTTGTTTACATCATTAGAACTCAGCAGCCCTTGGGCTGCTAGTTGCTGCCATGTATTGGAGCTCCATGTATTGCTGCCATGTAGTTGCTAGTTGCTACCATATATTGGAAGGGAGCTCTCTCTCATACATGATAGCAGGAGTAAGATACAGGTTTGTGGACAGAGGCCCCACAATGGGTGGGGACAGATTGGGTGACTACAAATCTTGACCTTGCTGTATAAAAAGTAAGGAGAGATAAGAATGGAAGCTGCCCATTAACCTGAGCAGAAGGAGTGCCATAGAGTCTCATTGGAATGAGTTGCTCAGGGTATTGGCTGCGTTTTCTCTCATGTTTATGTACCTGCTTTATGCACTAGAGGGTCTGATTCCCTCAGAAGTACTCGGCACCCAGAACTCCAACTGGAGTCAATAGGAGCTGCAGGAAATCAGCCCACCTAAATAAATGTGTAACCTGAAATCTTCTTGGCTTTGTTTCCTGTACGAGCTACTCATTAGCTCGCATCCTTTTTCAGATATAGAAAATTAGTTACCTTGCTGTGGTCAGCACTTGTGCATAAGAAAAACCAGCCTATTTGACAGGAAAACTCTAGAACTAAGCTCTTTCTTATTTATAGCTTAGATTGTGACTGTGTCAGGAGTCAAATGAAACATCCGTAAAATGTACAAGACAAGTCTATCTTGGATGTCATTGGGTAACCCATCAGTCTATCATGGCTGAGCATGGAACGTGCCCAATGGATGAGAAACATGACAGGCAGAAACTTTTTTCAACAGTATGGAGTGATTCTGTCTAGTTCATTGGTGTTCTCTCTTATGTAAACCCAACTTGAGTTAAGCAAAGTCGGTCCTGCCTTCCTTATTTGTTAAGTTGGGGTGCTGATTTAAATCCTGTTATGTTTTGGATGAGACAGTTTCTTAGGACCTTCATACACTAGATGTCCATGGCCTGATTCTAATGGAGAGGGCTGGGGATTGTGGGGCCTGGGCTATGAGGCTATAGTGGGATAGAAGAGCTAGTATTTGTTGCTAGAATGAAGTGAGGGGGTTGTAGGTGCAGAGTGGTGGTGTTGCTAGAATGGGTTGGTCCTGGCAGTGCTTCTCCTTGCTCCACCCCCACCCTGACACAGCTTCCAGCCACAGAATTCTCCATTGTGTAAATGATAGAGAGAGAGAGAGATCTTATTGATTGATTGATTGGCTGCTGAAGGGGACAGGGGCAGGATAATTTATTTGATGGATACTTTTTCTAGGTAGTGACTAGTAAACCCAATTGCCCTTCGCAAAGGCACATGCTGCATAGGCATAATAAATAAATAACCCCAGAAAAGCAGGTACCTTTTGGTATTGCAGTCCTGGATTTATAACCAAGTGTGCCCTGAAAATCTAGGTGCTGTAAAAGGTGGGGAGGGAAAGTCACTAATCTGCATGTTTCTGATATATTTAAACAAGATCCTTAATACAGTACTATAATGCCAGTCCCATATGAACAGTGAAGCTTGATCCATAATGTCTGTTACCCCTTGAGCTGCAGTGCTTAGGCATATGTGAAATTAAAGTCACAAAGAGCTGAGGTGGTGGAAGATTGAGCACCTTAGATCTGAAAGTGAGCTCATCCACAGGAAATGGGAAGTCAAATGCAGTCATTATGTTTAGTTATTAAGTGTATGGGAGTTCATGTGCTTCTTAACATGGCCACGTACTCATTGGGAATAATCCTGAGCTAGCATATCATTTATGCTCGTCAAAATGATTGCTTCTAAAACCTCAGTACCCCACCATTGTGTATGTAGTGCATGCTATGTTGGACAATAACTGTTGTAGGAAAATTTTAGAGAATTTAAAAATGTGCTATTGGGATTATTTCTTATTTCCCTCTGCCTGTGAGCCTGGTGCCTTGGTCACCATTATCCAATAGCGTAGGGTTCATAGAGGAAGAGAAATTAACCTAAATGCCTTGCAGAATAACTTTGAGACATGGAGATGTCATGACTTTAATGTCTGATATCTCTGCCCCTTCCAGAACTAGAGGAAAGTGCTGTTTATCCCATTGTAAAGCTGCGATTTTCCTTTCCAGAGGAGTACAATTTCCATTTCTAGTCCTGCAGGGTCCCAAGCCAGTAGACACTAAAGCGGCCAGGGGCTCAAGACTAAATTGAACTAATTTTAAATGCACTATACTTCCTGGTTCTGTTCACAGACCAACTCCTATATTTAAGGTTGAGGCTGTATCCTCAGAACATCTTTTTTTATCTTGATGTTGCAGTCTAGTGGGTAATTTTCTGTACCATTTGAGCTGCGGTGTCTAGGCAACATGAGGTGAGTTGAGGACTACGACGCCATAAGTCTTTTAAAATGCTTAGTATATTATTCAAATGAATCAAGGCAGCGCAGGGCAATATAAAGTGACATCTTCAGAATAGAAATTTGAATTGAGTTGCCTCTTATTCCTAGTTAAATGAATTCACGTGCCGATGCAGAAGCTCAGGGAGCTGGTAATGGATGGAGTAGGATGCTCTTCATTCCCAGATCGCTAGTATGAATCTGGCTCATGTTATTAGCTAAAAGCACTTACATCTGATGACTGACTGTTCCATGGGATCGCTACAGTTGGTAGCCTTCTTGTTTCTGCCTTCTCACTTGGAAGTGGTCCTTGCAACTCAGGGATGAAGCAGTGTTTGTGTTAACAGGTCTTTTGTCTCTTAGGAAATGTCTTAAACCAGATGGTATTGATGACTGATACTGATTTGCAATGGAATATTGTTGCGGTGTTAAATGAAATGTGGGCCTTTGTTTTCATGTGAAATGCACAAACTACTTTCAGCTCCGAGGGAAGAGGAACATAACTTCTTCATTTCTTCTTAAAGAACGGCTTATGGTTCTTGGTTTTGTTCTCTCGTTCCTATTCCTTTACATGTGTTTTGAGGACTTATATGTGGGCGAGAGACTATTCTATACTGTGTACTAAAATATTGCTTTTGTTGTTTATATAGGTTCATTGCACAAATAGTGAGCTGAGTCCTCCGTTGGTGCAAAGCAGTGTTGGGGCATTGACTTCAATGATGCCATGTTAATTTACACTAGCTGTGGATCTGGCTCAGTAGCTTCAGTCACCAGTCCCGTTTTCTTGATCTTGACACAATGAAAATCTTAAAATGAGTAGCAGCACAGGTGGATTGGCTCAAGTAGATGATTAAGAAGGGTTGCTTACAAATTGGTGTTCAGTTATTGGAGGGTAAAATGTTGCTCTCCCCACCCCTCCCCCCCCCGAATTAACCAATCTTCTCTTTCCCTGTGATGATCAGCCAGTTTTCATCTGCACTTTACCTCTTCCCAGTTTCCAATGAATATTCAAGATGTGCCATGCATGTAGGTTTTGCATGAATTATTTTGTAATTTCTTCCCCCCCCCTTCCCTTTTTTCCAGGTGTGCCAGGAGTGAGAGTAGATCGCTTTGAAGAAGGGATGGTGGTGAAACACTGTGCGCTGTCTCTGGTGGGAGAGCCAATTATGTACCCAGAAATCAACACGTTCTTAAAACTGCTGCACCGGCACAACATCTCCAGCTTCCTGGTTACAAATGCACAGTTCCCTGTGGAGATTAGGTGAGAATCCTACAAAGTGGTTTGTTTGTTTGTTTGCTTGTTTAATGGATTTTGTCTTGTTCTAAGGAGCTGGTGATGTATGGTGTGCTTATACTTTATCATAGTGAAAATATACATTGCCACAGTCTGCATTAGAAATTGCCATTAAAATTATTGTTCAGATCTGCCTGGATCATAGTTTTAGTCTCTCCGGGCTTGTTTCCCTCCCTCTTCCTTCTCTTCTCCACACCAATGTACATTTACTTTATTTTTTTTTCCTGTGCCTCTTAAATTCAGTGCAATTACTTTGAAGTGAAATACAGGCAGTATAATCAAACGTCCATTCCAGAAGGTTCTGGAGATACCTAAAATCTATAAGGATAAAACAAATGAAATGCAAATTGTATTTTGCTTTTGGTGTTGCAGTTGAATAAAGGAAGGGTGTTTCTAATAGACTGAGTACACATTAAAGCTCATGAGTTCTATTCCCAGTTCACACACTCGCTTCCTTGTGACCTTGGGCAAGTCACTCACTTCTTTTCTCAATATTCCCACCTTCAAAAGGTAATTAGTCATTTTTATCTAACTTTGCAGAGGGAGTTGTGAAATGTAATATTTGTAAAGCATTTTCAGGTACACTCAGAACTTTTAATCGAAGTATTATTTGTCTCTTTTGAGAGTGCTTGACCCGTTTAACCAAAAATCCGTACAGCACTGAAAAACTCGCTGCTAATGCTCAGACCTTGTCTTCAGCTCCCACAAACTGCTGGGGGGAGAAGTACTCCGAAAGGCATTAGTTAACAGCATAGGCCCAAATTCTTCTTTGGTGGAATGCTAGCAGTGTCAGTGGAGGTAAAGCAGTGATGGCTTTGGTGTGTTTTGTTTCCCACAATCTCTAATTCCAGGTAAATAGGACATTCCATTTGTTGCAAAAGACTAATTTACACATCAGCAATCTCTGATATTTTGGCTTCCTCTCTGGCTCCCTTTTTTGGTCTGATTTGTAGGGTGGGGAGAACTGCACATTTTTTGGAGTGAGTAATTAGGTACTCCAAAACCATTCCAAATGATTGGGTGATTGTGTAATCAAGTTACTTTTCAAACCATGTATTATATGTCTGATAGACAGAAACTGCTCTTTCTGGAACCTAAACATAGAATTTAAAAAGAGGGCCAACACTATTTTTGAGAATCTATTTCTTGGAAACTGCTGTCGTTAGTTTTTTTTCCCCCCAAGTGATAAAATTCTAGTTTGGCTCTTTCATCAGCATGTCCATTGAGCCCAACTAGCAAAATCCTAATCTGGTATCTGGTACAGCAGTTAATAAGACTTGCTTTAAGAACACACAAACCTTGCTAAGATTAGAGTGGTCTTATTCCTGCTACTGAACTTAGACTCTACAGTTTATTGACATGATATTTTGTCTGTATTGCAAGTCTCTTAGGGCTCTGACGCTGTCTGTGTACGAAAGCATTTGGAGGTTGGGCTGATAATTATATCCACCGTTCTTTAGTTACAGTAGGTTGTGTCCCTTGTTTGTTCACTGCTAAATCCATGTCAGAGCCCCATGGAATATCGCAGCAGCTCTCACAGCTTGTGGGATAGAATGACAAGTGTATTCATGTACACTGTACTTTCAGACCCAATTATGCCCCTTGTGGGTGCTGAGGCTCTGTCAGTCACTGCAAAGCGGAACAGCATAGTGCAAGAGGGTATGTAAAACCCCTGGTCATGATCGTGTCCCCGTCCTTCTGTGGTATAGCTACTAATTCTGCTGGCTGCCTGCAGCTGCTGGGGATGGGGCATGCTTTGGTTCCTTGGAGAAGAGGAACTTTTCCAGTTACCATTCTGAAAGTGACTAGCTCTGTCTTCCATGCTACTATAATGATGATGATATATTATTTTATTAGGAAAATGTAACATGCAAGAGACTGGCTACGCTCTTTGTAATTGAATATTTCAATCCCTTGATACCTGGAACACATGGCCATTTAGGTGATTGCTGCTTGGACTGTCAGTTCAGAGCATGCTCACTAGTAAAAGGGTTCTTAATCTAAAATGTTAGATTTGTTTCCCATTAATGATCTGGTTTTCTCTGAATCTGGAGAGGAGGAATATGCTTGGGTACTTTGCAAATTCATGTTGGGTAATTGGATTTTCTGACCATTGACTGCTCAGCTCTGGTCTCATTCCAGACAATTCTTGCCACTTTTAGTTTTCACTTCCATGTTTTTTTAAAGCAGGAGTGATTGACAGCTGTATGAAGGATTCTTTTTTTAAAGCACTACATCAGACTTGAGTTATAGCCTGCTCATTAGCAGCCTTCACAGGCAGCATTTGTGGAAGGCTCTTCCTTAATTTCCTCAGATATTGAGTTAAAACCCATAGAGCTGTGCGATAAAATTTTGAAGCTGTCACTTCATCTAGAAGGCATTGTGGTAGAGTGTTTTTGCCCAGTGTTTGACAAATTGTTGCCAGCCCTCCAGAAGAGACAAAGGGTATAAAAAGAAACTTACTTTGTCTATTTCTCTTGCTTTTAAGGAGCTTGCTAAGTCTGATTCTCTCAGCTTGTTACTCTTTGTTCATTATTCCTTGCATAGCAGAATACAGTGTTACTTATTCTGCTCTTTGCATCCCCAGTTATCTGTGTCTGCATCACACTTGATAGCCTTGGGGTTCCAGTATGGATGAAATTGGTCACAGACTCTGGAATAGGTTTAAGCTTTTAGAAGTCGTTTGTGTTAACCCACTGGTGAATGTGTGTTTTAACTGGGGACTGTGACAACTCCCGTCCTCTGTGGATCAGCATAGAAGGGACCCGTAACACACAATCACCAGGAGATTACACTTGTAAACAGCGTAATGTCTTCAGTTATAAAAGAGCTATAGCATAATATGCTTTCCTGCAAAAATCCAAGCTGCAGCCCTTTCCGCTTAGACTGATGCAGGCTGGGATTGGTGTAATGACTTCTTTAGTCAACTTGACAAAAGGCATTGATGTCCTTGTGGGAGCTGTATCCCACACTTTTTGCACCAGAGGAACAGTCCTCAAAATGTGGGAGCTTGGGAGCCTGGGCTATTAAAATGTGGGGAGGCAATCATAACTAAGGATATGCTTTGGAATCAATGTCTCATATTGTAGTAGGTCTCTGGCCCCAAGCATGCTTACAGTAGTGCTAGTTGGAAAGGATTCCGTGCAAAATTTTGGGCGGGTCCCATGAAATAAGATCCTTTACAAAGTACCAGGAGCACATTTCTAAAGCCACTTTTACACTTCTTTTGTTGCAAAACACCCATTTGTGTTTGGCTTACAGTTTTCGAGCCTTAAAGTTCCACCTGCCCAGCTCAGAGAGGTCCTACCCTGCTAGGTGAACTCCATTGAGCAGCACTGCATTTCTGTTGAATAGGGCTGCCTTCCTATAGGACAGGTCGAATGTTAGGGCACTTTGCCTGCAGATGCTCTAATAGGAAGTGAAGCTTTTAAATGCTTCAGGTGAGACCACAGGCTCCTCTGATCACAGGCCGCTTGGGAAGGTTCTTAATTAGTGTTCTGCCTGGATGAAATATGCTGTTCAGTGAGGATTTGATCGTTGAACTATCACTGGGTTTGACCCTTCTGCGAGTGGTTAGTATGTGGTGAAAGACTATTTTCTGTCGCTATTAGAAACCCCAGCCATTTGCTAAAGATGCACTGCTGAACTTTGAGAGAGTATGCTGTAAATATTACATTACTGCTTTTGCTTTTGGGAACAGAGCAGAATCCAGCATAGTTATTTGCTCTGCAATATTTTGTCTTATGGATGCTTCTGTAAAAAAAGCATAAATTCAGTTAGCTGTAATGTCTGAAAATAATGATTCTCCTCTCCTTTTTATTGCCAAGGAACCTTGAGCCGGTAACGCAGCTGTATGTCAGTGTGGATGCTAGCACCAAAGAAAGCCTGAAGAAAATTGACCGTCCCCTCTTCAAGGATTTCTGGCAAAGGTTTCTAGACAGTTTAAAGGCTTTGGCTGAAAAGGTACCAAGTTAAGAATAGCTTTTATTAACTTTTCCCCCTTTCTACCCATTTTCCGTTCAGGAAGGAGGTGTATGGGTTTGTGGAGCTTGAAGGAAATGGGATGCTGAAATGAAGAGCTTTATTTCTGTGTGCTGTACAGTTTGTGGTGTTAGGATAAGCAGTGTAGCAGTCCGAACTCAAAGCTAACAAAGGACTTTGGGGTTTTTTTATATGGGAATAAATTTCAGGAGAAGAGAGCTAGAATGTGTGTTAGGAAGAGAATCATATATTTATTTCGCTGTCCAAAATGGAGGTAGTCCCTGCCGAAACAGCTCGCAGCCAAAACGAGGCGATTGGAGGAAGGTAGGAAGCCCAGAAGAGGGCATGAAAGCACATGTGATAGCTAACATTTGTTTCCAAAGCTTTCACCAGGATCTCAGTAAAGCCCCTGTCTTGTGAACGCTTACACATTGGCTGCAATGGGGACTACTTACTGATGTGTAAAAATAAGCGTATGTGTAAATGTTTGCAGGATTGGGGCCAAATATAGCAGCTGTATGTACTTGGGCAATGTAAGGATGTTGCCTCATTCTGATATTTCCGGGTTGTAACTTTCTTTCTGTACTGCATAAGGCAGTTGAACACTGGGCCAAATTCACTGCAGGCTTAAGACCTGCTTATACCAGCTGTGAGTTTAGGCCACAATATTTGTAGTTTTCCATCTATCTGAGAGAGCTCTACTGATCTGACTTGGGCACTGTGTGAATTAACAGGATAGGTGTTTTGTGTACATGTTTTCTCTTGTCTTTACTATTGCAGCACTCTGGGAAAAAAAAAGTTGTATTCATATTTCTGGCACAACTTTACATGCTGCCTGTGAGACTGAGCAGATGGCAGATGCTATTCAGTGTATATAATAAGCTTTGCCGTGTTCTGAGACTACAAATATTAGGCCTGTTTCTGCCAGATTTACTTACATGAATAGACCCATTAACTTCAATGGAACTGCCTGAAGGCTTGGTCTTGCAAATGCATGCGATTAGTTTTTTCACGTGGATGCACCCGTTTCACTTGCTGGCAGTACTCAGACAGGTTAAGGTACTTGTGTTGAGTGTTCATGTACAGGATCATCTTTTTAAACTCAGGGCGGAATCCTGGCTTCAGCAAAGTCAGGTGCAAAATCTCCATTAACTTTAATGGGATCAGGATTTGGCTTGGGGAGGCCCAAACCCAATTAACCCCAAATGAAACAAAACCAACCAAACAAAAAAGGGGAGGACATTTTGATGTATTAGGATGTCTGACTTTGGCTAGTAGAGTCTCTCTCTTGACCTTGGTTATATAAGGTACATTCACTGCTGAATTCCTGCGTGTTGTCAGAATCTTTCCATCTTCATTTTTTGTGAGGAACATATTGGCAGTTATATCCATAGAACTAAAAATACTTTTGGTCAAGGTGAAGAGGAAGGGGGAAAAAAAGCCATGCTGATAGCTGCATTTTTTTTCCCTTCAAAGACAGATTTAGGTGTTCTTGTAACACTGACAACAGAGCACCCTCTTAATAGCAGCCAAGGTTGACGACATTCTTGATCAGCAATGGGGTTTGATTCACATAATACCAGGGCAAAAATATGCACATGTCAAAATCCCCTAGGAAGCTTTTATATGTTTAGATGATTTTGTAATTTTACACATGGCTGTGATTATAGGGAGTGTCTAGAAACACCTGAAGTGGTTTATTAAGAAGGCGAACCTTTCAGATTTTTTCCTCTCTGTGCATGCTTTGATGACCAAGTTGAAGATTAAGCACTGTTTCATAGGACTCTGATGAATTAAGTGTGGGGAAAGCTGATGCTGCTTCTGATGATCTCAAGGTATACGGTTCATACTACAATATGGATGTTGGGATAAGGAAGTGATGATGCACTGTGTTGAGGAAAACCGTGCTATGTATCAAGAAACAGAACACAAGTCCTCAGTTTTGCACGATGCATTCAGCTGTCGTGTCTTACATAATTCCTCCAAGACACAGACAGGATGATATTGTAGTTGATATAAGGTCATTGTTGTTAAGAGTTTCTAGTGGGTTTTCATCCCCTGTGCTGCCAGAAAATGAAAGGCTTCTAAAAACGGACATAAAATGTTTTCCTGTGCTTGCTACAACTTTGTTTGGCAAGAGTTGTTCCTGTATTCTTGCTGTCCCTCATCCTACCTGTGGTTGGTTGCTTGTATCACAGTAGCACACAGAGGGCCCAGACAAGAGCAGGGTTCTACTGTGGCTGGTTGGTACTCTAAGTATGAGAGTCAATCTGTGCCTGGCATCTTGAAGAGCCAGGTAGTCTGGGAGCCCTGGGGTCTTCAGCTCTGGGGAAAGCTGTCTGGAGTCGCAGACCCAGGGAGATCGTCCCAGGACTTCCAAGATCCCAGCTCTGCAGCAAGTTGCCTGGAAGCCTTGAGAGACCACAGGGATTCCAGGCTCTCTGCTGCAGAGCCAGGAGCAGTGTCTAAGTCCAGGCTCCCATCTCTTGCAGGGTCCTGATTGTGATGCTGAGAGTCCTGGCTCCACAGCAGAGATCCTAGAAATCTGGCATGGTGGGACTGTCCTGGAGCTGCAAATCCTAGGGGCCTGTGGTCTCTAGCTCCAGGGCAGACTGTGTGGCATGGCAAGATTTCATCAGAACCCTAACAGGCAGTGTTTCACCCCTAGTTCATTAAACCAGTCTTAGTTTTATGAGAAATTTTTGGTTCAATGACCTGGTGTTTTTGGAATAGTTTCCTCAGAAAATCTCTGACCATCACTTATCAGGATATCACTTTCCAGTGTGAGCAACAGTATATCTTGCAGCTGAGGCAGAGAAGCTGTTTTCAGGTGTAAGTCTTTCTCTCTCCAAAGTCATCTTTATTTCAGTGCTCTTTATGATGAATTTTCCATTCTGAGATACGCTTTCTGAGAGATCTCTGTGATTTAGTGTTAGATAGCTGGTGGGTACTCAGAAAGCTTTATTTGTTTTAGATCAAAATGCATATTCTGAACATGTCTTAAGCACTGTTTATCAATGAAAAGTAAGGGACAGGTGTCAACTGAATGATTAAACTAACATTGAATTTAAAATATGCTTCTTCCAAGCATCATGTCTGAAATACCCAACAGAGCTCACTCACCCCTTCAGCCTTCCAAAGCAGATGACTTTAGCTGATCGAAAAGATGGAGGGCTGACTTAATTTACAGTTAAGTGCCTTCCTGGGGAGAAAATGACTGGTACTAAAGGGTTTTTCAGTGTAGTGGTGAAAGAAATAATAAGAACCGGTGGCTGGAAGGCAAAGCCAGACAGATTAAAATTAGAAATAAAGCTGATGCTTTTAACAGTGAGAGTTGTGAACTACTGGAACAAACTACTGAGGGAAGTGGTGGATCCTCCATCTCTTGAAATCTTTAGCTCAAGTCTGAATACCTTTCTGGAAGAGATGCTTTAGCCAAACCCAGGGTTTTGGGTTCAGTACTGTAGTAGATGGGTGATATTCCATTGGCCAGTGTTACACAGTCAGACTAGATAATGTAATGGCCTCTTTTGACCTTTAAAATCTATGATTCTATATTCTTGATTTCCATGAATTCTACTGAGTGAGGTTCTTTACGATGACAGCTGTTGAAAATTAAGGACCTGTCTGTGCTGCATGTACAGTACAAATCTGGTGACATGTTTCATAAAAAGAGGTTGTGGCGGTTAGTACCAGGGGTGGAGTGACCTTGTGTGGGGACCCCAAGCGTAATTTGGCTCACAGTTGGTCAGCTGCTTTGGGGCTGAAAAATAAATTTTATTATGCCTCTCTCTTTAAAATCAAATACATTATTTTATGGCATGTGACTTACATATTTGTACAACAGAAGCTATACAATTATCTCGGGAAAAAAGTTGAAGTAGGTGCCAGCAGAGTGTTAAGATCTGTGTTTGGGATCCATCATTATCCTATGGTATCTGTGCACCACATATATTTTTCTTTGAAAAATTAGTTCAGCTAATTTTAAGCAAGGAACTGTTTGCTCATTCATAAAGGAAATTCATGGAGCTGATGAATACCAGAGTATAGGAAAAAGTCAATTTTGTTAGCTTGACGCATTCTGCAGAGTTCTTTTCCGCCTCCACATGGTGCCACCTCTTTGTCATCTTTAGGTGCCCCCTAGGTACCTCTTACTTCTCCATCTCCTTGACTTAATCATCATAAATCCTTTCCAGTCTGCTCAGTACACTATACCTCAAAGTACTTGCTGTGTTGCCAGACACCAAGTAGGCATTATTGCACTGTTTTAACTTTCAGAGTGCAGGTGCCAATGTTCTCTTAAACAGATTAGAACGTTGGGGCGGGGGAGCCCAAACCGTAGGTTAATGTAGCATTATGGCCCTGTAAGACTTGATGACAAAGCAGGACATTAACCTGCCCTTAAAAAAGGGTCACACACACTAAGGACCTCCCTAGTGAGCCTTTCCAGAGTTCATTCTGAATTGTATCTGAATTTTTGTGGGATTTGGATCTTAAGTTTTAGGTCTTTTCCATTCTTCAAGTTAATTGAAATTTCATTGGAAAAAGGGTAATGACTCTTTGCAGATGCAGTGCTGCAGAAATTCCTCATTTTCTGTATGAAAGAAGATTCTTAACTCTGCTTAATTGGGAACTTCACATATTGAACAGCCAGACCCTTAACTACAGTGCCATACTCCCCGATCCTGCCAAGCGATACACACACACAGATCTGTACTCTATGCATGGAGTCACCTTAAGGGATGGTGTTTGCAAACCCATTTGCAGGATCAGGGCCTCAAAATGTGAAGTGGCAATTATACATCAGTTCACCACTTTCTGACTCTATTTATGACACCACTTCTACGTAATTCCTCAAAGATATCTGAGTGTATATGGAGATGCCTACATCTAGATTTCAAAATTATGCAAGCTTCTGTCTGGTCCTGTTTACTTAACTCTTCTTTTTAATGTGATTCTTACTGTAACTTACTCTTTGGTTCTGTGTGTTTACACATGATGTCTGTAAATTCATATACTCTGGGAGTTGAATCTTAGTTGTGTTTGGTGCTCGTGCTCTATTACATTATACAGTATATGCCAATAATTATAGCTTTTATGCTTGCAACAGATTTTGGTTTGTGTGGATATTATTTTGTGTGGTTGAGGGGAGAAATCTCTGTTTGTCAGTTTGGAGAGACCAGTCTTTGTTTCTGAATCAAGATATATTTTTTTAAGGAGACTGTAAAATGTAAAATTTGCAACAGATGTTGAAATCAGTAATCAATTTTGTGTCACTTTAAGTTTAGAAAAATCTACCTCTCATGCACAGTAAACCATCTCTTCTCCACCAGCTGTTTGTTAGCTTTAATGATTTTGTTGACAAGATTTATTGGTGTAATCATTGTGAATTGGAACATGATGAAACTTATAAAGGTACAATGTTTTATGTTACTCCCTGAAATACTTTGCCCTGTTTCAGCATGGCCTACTGAGGTGTATAACCTGAATGAATCTGTAACAAAAATATCTAGACTTTGGAAAGAATAAACACTTACTTAGTCTTTTCCATCCCCTCTAATGTGTCTTGTAGAAAGAAAAAGGGAACGAAGAAGTTTGTAAATAATACATTGCAAAATCAAACCTGTTTAATATTCCCCATCACTAGTCTCTACTGGGATACCTGGAGACCTGAAATAAGAAATAATTACATTTTAAAAGACTGGTTAAGGATCAGTTCCGGTTTTGCTTATCTGGTGTCAGAGTTCAGTTTTTTCCTCTGCAGGAGTTAATTCCTATCACTTATATAGCACTTTTCACTGTAAATCTCAAAGCACTTTACAGAGGAGGTAAACATCATCTTCCCTATTTTATAGATAAGCAAACTGAGGTGAAGTGACTTGCCCAAGGTCACCCAGCAATCTAGTGCCAGAGCTGGGAATAGAATCCAGCTCTGTTTAGTCCCAATCCACTAGACCATGCTTCTCTTGAGAGTTGATGATATGGCAAATACCCAAAAGAGAGCATTCTCCGTCCTTCCAGAAGAGTCACTGTGTCCCACTGGGTTGCCTTGGGAAGCCAGAGTTCTGTTCTGACCTTGACATGTTGAGTGACCTTGGGCTAGTCCCTTAACTTCTTTATTCTTTATCTGTAAAACGGGGCTGCTGATACTGACTTTTGAAAAGCACTTGGAAATCTTTAGCTGAAAAGGTTCTATGTATATATGGATTCATTGGAACTCTTGCAGGGGAAAGATGGGGACTAATCATTGGTTGTGGCAGCTATGTAAAGGAGAACTAAATCTCATTTTATTTAGAATGGTGCTGGACCAAATGCTGTGTAGACTTGTGCTGGGTCTACACAAGTTTTCAAGGTGTTGCATAATGTTCCCATCTGTTAAATGATGTAACCTCTTTTAATTGTTAGACATTTCTGTTGTCTTTAAACAAATACCAAGAAGCTCTAACTTGGTGATTTATAAGAAAGTATTTATTTTGTCCATTCAATTTTTTTTATTTGACATTTCATGAGGAAGAAGAGGAGTTGACAAAACATTTCCAAGGGTGATTTACATTTTCATTTCAATGAGAGCAAATGTAAAACTAATGCAAAAGCACCACAAAAAAAAACCAACTGAGAAATTCAGTACTGTGAAGAACATAGATACTGGTGTGCTAATGCATATTGAAAACAGGGGGAAAGAAAGAAACATGCATCCTTCCACACCCAAGAAAAATGGAATGGTTAGATGGCTCTTACTAGAATAAGAGAAATCCACAACAAGGGTGAAAATGCAGTCTTTAGTCCATGTAGTAGGCTGTTTAGGTTGTATCTGTGACTTCCATATAAAGCTAAATTGTGCTGTTAATTATGCCCGAGCTACCAAGGACAGATTTTGGCTAATTGCTTCTACGTGTCTAGAAAGGATTTACCACAGCACACTGCATTCCAAAGACAAAGAGCCAGGTTTTGTTGTTCAGATTCAGGTTGGTGGCATTATTCTAGATTATACCAGTGCAAATGAGAGCAGAATCTGGCCCTAAACTTTCACTTTTGTTGGGGTTGCCATATTGTGAGTGAGCTGAGTGCCAATTTGCTTGAGCTGGGTTCTTTTTCTGCAGCCTATAGCAACTAAGGCCTTAACCCTGCAAAGAGTGTGCCATGTGTGGGCTCTTTGCATGAATGCAAGGAGTATGTGCCTTAAACAGTTCCTTTATTATATCTGTACATCCACCTAGCAGGACATGAACTAAGGCTGCTCCTAGCTTTGTCAGGCAGTTGCGTACTAGATAGCATTCAGATCCCTGCATGGCTATACGAAGGGTAACCTTTGACTTCTCCAGCCTCAACCATCAGCTTTAGTACTAGCAGCTTCTGAGGGCAGCCAGGGCAGGCCATTTGTAGTCTCGTTGATGTTGCAGGATCTGAGCTTTAGGGCCAGAGCCTGCATTTCTTGCTTGGACAAAACTCCCATTCAGTTTGCCACTCTAAGGACTGGAGGGCTCGCCCTGCAGTGATCTTCAGAGCCTTTTCTGAAGCTGCTACACTGAAGAATTGTTTTCCAAAAAATTAAAGCTGGGAATTCCTCCTCATGAAAGCTTAACTACCGTGAGCAGAGTGGAGTTGTCTTGGAACTGGACTCTCTTAATTAGAGGTTGTCCAAAGGCTGTAAACTAATTTCCAGTTAAAGGTGATTTTTTTTTTTGTTTTTACATTAAGGCTTGTCACTATGTTTCAATTTAATAGGTTGGTTCAGCTGCTCCGATTAATGGTCAGCAATATGGAAAGGGAATAGTGTAGCAGTCAATTTTATGACTAGCGTTAATACCATTGACTTTTTCATGTAAGGACTATGTAAATCTGAAAGGACGGATGTATTTTGATCAATCTTTCCATCACTGTTTTCTCACCTAATTGCCTGCATAATCTTGCACTTCTGTTTAAGTACAAGAAACTATGGGAATTTACTAAATTTTATATAATCATCAGAAATGTACGGCATTAGATGCACATCAAAGTAAACTGGCGGTTGTGGAACATGGAATGAAAGATAAACTGCCTTGTGAGACTGAAAACATGCTGAAGAGAGATTTCCGTGGTAGTCATGATTTTTGTGAAGCCCTCTACCATAGTACAGTTAATTGAACATTATAATGGGAAGATAGTAATTATCAGAATGAGTCAGACTAGTGGTCCTTTTTCTGACAGTGACCAGTATCTGATGCTTCAGAGGATACATCATGGCAGTACCTGACTGCAGTAAAAATTTCTCCCTAACCGCTGTGAGCTGTTATCAGTGTAGGGCCTGAAGCATGGCGGTTTATAACTCCCTGTAAAAAAACACATTTCTAAAATCACGTGTAATAAATCTCTCGATATTTTCTTTATTCATATAAATGTCAAATCCTTCTTTTGAATCCCACTAATTTTTCAAGCTATGGGTTCTGCTGTTTAATTTTTCATTCTGTGCAATGAAAAAAAGTGTCAGGGTTTAAAAAGCCATTGCCTTAATATTGGTACAAAGCTTTAGGAAATGCATACAACTCTCTAATGCTAATTATTTTGTTTCAAAATCTGAAAAAATACCAACCTGTAAGCAATTTTTTTTTATTATGCATTGTTTAATTTCAGGAAATCCTAGGTATGATGCATACAATCTTGTTTTTTAAAGTCCCTTCTACTCATTGAGCTACCAACTGGTAACTTTGTAGAGTTACTGCTCATCACCTCTTCCTAATAATAATAATTACTACTAATTTGTATTTGTCATATTCTGCTTGCCCTGTAACCCTGAGTGCCTCAAAATGCTCCTCTACTGTGGTTCTTTTGTCTAGATGCTCCTAGCCAGCATCCAATCCTGCACTGAATGTCCATGAGCGAAGCAGCTCTGACTCAGCAATTCTGGTTCCAGCAGCTTGTTTGTGACACTTCAGCCATGCTCTGGGTGACATCTGGCAAGATGATCCCAACACACTCCCAGGCCTGAATTTTTCCCCAAATCATGTGCTCTGCAATATCCAGCCCTCTCCATTCAGAGAGGGATTAAGGTTCATTGTTCCTTTAAAGGCACAATACTCGCTGGCTTGCCACCTTAACTGGAGTTAACATTCACTTTAAATCAAATGCAAGACTGGGTTGGTTTAAATTAAAAGTAAAACAAATTTATTAACAAAAGGAGATAGGATTTCAAGTGAGTTCAAATACAAAGGATAGAGTTGGAAATGGGTACAAGCAAGTAAAAGTGAAAGTGAAAAGGACTTTCTAGAGGCTTGAACACAACAAGCTACAGGCTTTGTTCAAGGCAGTTTCCTTATCGATGGTCCTACCAGCAAGATGCTGATCAAGCCCTCTGGTCAGGATCTCCCACAAAGTCCAAAGGGCTCAGTTCCTTTGTTATCTGAGGTGAAAGATAACCTGAGGTGTTTTGCCTCTCCCTTTATAGTCCAATGAAGCTTTGAAATGGTGTCATCTGAAGGTTACCCCCCAAAATAAAGTTCATTCAAACTGGCGACATGGAGTCTCCTGGTGAAGGAATTTTCATGCTGCTTCTTCCCCCACTGCTAAAATACAAATTGATCCGCAGTCTCCTCCCCCTGCTTCCAGGATGGTCCTGTGTACCTTCTATGTAATTTGCATTCCCCATGTTTCTTAATGCAGCGGTTCTCAAACAGGGGCACTCTGGGGGGCCACGTGCAGTTTTCAGGGGGCCTACCAAGCAGGACTGATGTTAGACTCACTGAGGCCTAGGGCAGAAAGCCAAGCCCCTGCTATGTGGGGCTGTAGCCCAAGGTCCCAAACCCCACCACCTGGGGCTAAAGCCAAAGCCTGAGCCACTTAACTTTGCGGGGACCCTGTGGCATGGGGCCCCGGCGAATTGCCCTGGTTGCTACCCTCTAATTCTAGCCCTGACTTCCATATGCAGAAAAGCAGTTGTGGTGGCACAGGTGTGGTGTGGAGTTTTTATTGCATGTTGGGGGGGAGTGGGGGCTTCAGAAAGAAAAAGGTTGAGAATGTCTGTTTTAATGTACCTTGGCAATGCCTTCTAGGATGGGATAACTTTTGTCCTGGTTGGCAGACACACTTTGATGATGTAATTTCCAACATATTTTGTAAATTTTGAATTTGCCATCTGTAAATATATATCACAATAATATGAATGAGCAGTATGTGGTTAGCTTTCTATTGATGTTTTACCTGACACCTTTTGTATACAGGTTATGACATCAGCGGACTGCTCAGGGCAGGCCAGGTGAAAATCACTACCAGATTCCAATGTGCACCTTGCCCTCTTGCATTGGGATGTTAGGGTCACAGCATTGTCATAGCTTTTCTAGCTTCTGAGCTGCCCTATGTCCTATGTTGAGCTCCTAAAGTCACCCCCTGAGGATAGGAATGGAGTTTCTTCGCAGCCAGCATTTTTCTCTCTGAAGTATATTCCACAAAGGCTGCAAATCTGCCAGCCAAATGGGATCTGGCAAGGAAAATTAGAAACTTAGTTGGGGATTCATGGGGAGAAATAACTTCAAATTCTTCGTATTACAGCACCAGCTGGAGGCCCCAGCTGAGATCAGGGCCCTGGTGTCCTGGGTGCTGGGAGACTGTCTCAGCCCCATGGAGTGTATAGGTTAAATAGATGAAGAGTGGGAAGGAAAATGGAGGGATGGGGTGGCAAAGTGACTTGCCCAAGGAATAGAACTCACATCTCCTGATTCTGAGCCGAGTGCCCTAGTTATCTTTCTATGGCAGAGAACGGAAAGTCTCAAAATTGCTGAATGGGCTGTTTTCTGCGTTCAGTGTGCAGATGAATCTGAAGCTGAAAGCATATACTTTGGATACTGTGAAGTTACGCACATTTACCCATTTCTCTCCAGATGAAGTCACCCTCGCACAAATGATCCATAGTAAAAATGTCTGTAAATAAACAAATCTATTGTGTTCATTTTTTACTTTCTCTTGGGCTAGAGGAATGCTGGCTATGGTGAGCAGGATGGATTCTCTCCCTCCATTACTCCCAGAAGAGTACTCTGCTGTCTCCATGTTTATCAGATTGGATGCTCTTACAATAGGCACAATATAAATGATCTCTTCTCATTCTTTTTTTTTTAAATTAAACTTCACTAGTCCATAAAAAAAAAGTCTATGAAATCTGAATTAGGAAATGGCCTTGTAATAAAGACAGATCCTGCATAAAGCCATTATGCAAATCCATTAGGTATACTTAATCCTTCCTCAGCAAATGACCTCTTCAGCCCTACACATCTATGTTTTTATGCAAATACCAGTAGTCTATGCTGGTTTCTCTTTTAAAAGAGACTGGACTTTGTTTTAATTTTAGCACTACAATTCCTGAATGTGTAGTTTGCAGTAAAACCCATTTAGCCAGAATTTCAAATAGCAAAAAGAATGGCAGTTGAAATATGATATGGAAACATCACATTTTCTTATAAGGTGAAGCCTGGAATCTAAAGAAACAGTTTCCAGCCTTGTAACAAACTTACTTTTGTCTTTCTGTTCCTGTATGTGCCTTGACTTTGTTGCACTAACCTGCTCCTGTGTTTGTGGGCTGTGATTTTTTTTCAAAGGATCCCAAGGCAGTAGGCACTCACTCCCGTTGACTTTCAACCTAACTTATTTAGCTTCCCTGGAAATCCCAGCCCACAACAGGGGGAGGGTAAGATTCTCAGTAGTGACTGTTGCCTCAGTTTTGGAACGCTTAATTTGCAATGCCTGGAAGGGGCCTGGTTTTCAGATGGTGCTAAGCATCTTCCCTCAGAATCAGGCTCCGTTTGCAGGATTTCATCTTGGACCCTGAGTCACTAACCCCAGACCTTGGCTGAGGGTTTTAATAATGTGTAATGCTTATTGAGCTGACCTATTGGACACCTAAGAAACATGCATGATTTGTGTAGGCTACAGCAAGTTAAAGAGTGATCTCTTACCTAAGCCTTGAGCAGATTTGAGATTCTGAGCAATACAAAATGACACCTGAGAAGGCACACAACTATGTAGGTGCCTCTATCGTGCTGAGTCCGAGTTAGAAAAATGTTATTGTAAAGGATTCAAACTGTTCCCTCCGACAGGAGCATAGGTAGAATGGTGGTGGTGGCAGCAGAAAGTGGGCAATGTTTTGGACAAGAGGCACCACAGGCAAATTTGAAAAGATTTGCTCTAACTTTTTAAAAAGTCTTTGATTAATTCTTAGCGGATGGAAACAGATGTAATTTTGCTTTCCACTCCCTGTTCCCCTTCCTTCCTTCCTTCCTTTCCCTTTACTTTTTAGTTCTTTTTTTCCTGTTTTCCTCCATATTTTTTGGGGGGGAAAGCCTCAATAAAATATAATAATAACAAGAAATACCAGGGGACGTAGATACATTGCAACTGTGAAATGTGGGAGACTTGACAGACTGGGTAACATGTACCAGCAGTGGCGCAGAACAGCTTAGAGGGCCTATTAGGTTCTGTATTTTGCATACGAACAGGGTTGGCGGGAAAACTGCTCCCAACTTGTTTTACAGGAATATGAATTTGGTAATTAGGTCCTAATGTTAGTCATTGTTTTAGATTTGCTCCCACCACTTGCATTTTCTCCCCTGCTGTCGCATTAATGAGCAGTTCCTCATGATCCTGTTCTAAATATTTTAATTTGTTGTAAAGTCACGTGTGGGGAATCTGCTTATAGCCAACTTGGATGGAACGAAACTCTCCTTACAGTGCAGTAGGAAAGTCCAAAATTGTTTCAGTGCATTGGAATGGACAAATGATAGCTCCGGTTCTAGCACATGGCCTCTTAGAGTGCACTTATATGAAAATGACTTTGCTTTTCACAAGCTAGCTTCTAACAGCAGTGTCTTCCTACAGGAAAGTCAAAGGTAACTTTTTATAAAAATTCCTCATAGCTTGAGACCGAGTCCCATCTGGCAGCTTTAAGACACAGACAATTAATGTCCACGTCTCTTTGTTTAGATATACAACAGACACAGGAGCAAGACCATGTCCAGATGAGTGCAGTTGGCATGAGCAATCTTCCCCCTTCGGCAGGTCCCACACAAGACTCCCTGTGTTGTGAAAACCTCATGCTTGTAATACTATATAGTTAGAGCCATGTGGGGGTGTCCATGCTGAAAGGCCTTCAGACTCATGGTGTGCTGGGAAGTAGACCATACGTTGGTTCTAACCATCGGAATACAGAAGTGAACGATAGGAGAAAGGGTTGCTGGATCCAAAACCAGGTGGCTGCAGCAGATTAGAAGCTCTGCATAAAAAAGCATTGGCAGCTGATAACATAAGAATGACCATAAGGGATCAGACCAAAGGTCCTCAGTATCCTGTCTTCCGACAGTGGCCAATGCCAGGCGCCCCAGAGGAATGAACAGAACAGATACTCATCAAATGAGCCATCCCCTGTCACCCATTCCCAACTTCTGGCAAACAGAGGTTAGGGACATCATCCCTGTCCATCCTGGCTAATAGCCATTGATGGATATATCCCCCATGAACTTATCTAGTTCTTTTTTAAACCTTGTTATAGTCCATTAATAATGGCCATGGAATGGATGCAGAGCCGATTTGTGCCCTGCATGTGGATCAGTGGTTGGATTCCCACTTCCTCAACCCCTG